>NC_141326.1:28352456-28759956 GCF_037954235.1 Aulostomus chinensis | reverse complement strand
CTGCTACATCATAGCTCTTCCCTCAGATTGAGATTTCTTAAGAGCGATCATCAGGACTGTTGGAAGCACCTTAGTTTGAGCGATCAAAGTACCTGCCGCATCTGCCAGGAACACAGCCGACGGTAGAAACCCTGAGCTGGTGTGAAAAGTCTCAGCTTCACACGTTTACCCGCTGTTCCGTGCAGGTGGAAGCTGCTGACAGGAACGCCGCAGTCTGACAAACAGCGCCAGGAATTTTAAGAACTAAAGTTAACAATCGACAACTCATAAACACATTGATCTGCCACTCAAGCACGCTGAGAGAGAGAGAGAGAAAGAGAGAGAGAGAGAGAGAGAAAGAGAGAGAGAGAGAGAGAGAGAGAGAGAGACTGTTCAGACCTGGGATTAACATGTATGATCCATCAAAGACGGCGTCACATCCATGAGTTCACACGCTAGATTAGAATGCATCCCACGGAACCTCTGGCGTTTGGACGTCCTTCAACCCCTGCATCACCTCCACTTGTTCAGACCAAACGTGTCTCTTGAGCAGTAAAATATTGTGTAGATGTTCCTCTTTGTTGTTGCTGTTTGTCAAGTGAACTCTGTAATTTAGTGGTTTCGTTTCACAGGCCTTACTTCCTCTTGCCAGCAGGTGGTGCTATGATTCATTCAGCCTGATCACGTCTTCCCTAAAAAAAAAAGAAAGAAAGATCTGATCGCCAGTTTCATGTTTCAGGGCAAAATTCAACAGTGGCTGCACCTTCAACAAAACCTCGCCATCTTAACAATATGGCGCCATCGAGGCCTTAAGAGCACTTTGGTTTGGAGGGCCCACCAGGCGCAGCTGGAAAAGCTGCAAACACTTACATGGTCCAGACTACTGCGGCTTGTCGGAGGCGCTGCTGATGACACTCACTGCACTGAATGCATGCAAAACTCGTGAAAATCCCATTATTAAAGGTTAATTAGCAAATCTGAGTATGCCAACCCTTTAAACTACAATACTAAATATGGTAAACGTAAATACTGAGCAGAGTGACGGGTATGTTAGCATGCAGACGCTAGCACTGCTGTGTCTTACAGCCGCTTGCATGGCTGGGAAGTTTTAGGCCTCCGAGCCGGCGGAATCACGTTTTCAGGTTTTCCGTGTGTTTTTCCTATTCTAGTTAACAACTCGTCTGCAATGCAGAGATGGAATTTCTTCAAATTTTGCACAAACGCCCACAAGGCCAAAAAGAGTCTGGGGGTCAAAGGTTACAGTCGCTGACAGCCAAGCATCGTGGAGGCATCCAGCCGCAATGCAGCAGTCTGGGTTGGATCCGCTTCTGCCGGGGGTGATAATTCGTCTCACGCACCCTGGGTACAAGTGTAATATTAGTTTGTACTGCTGCCGAGGGAGTGATCCACATGAAGAGGTCACTTCAGGAGGGCTTCGTCACACTCCTGGGTGCAGCTGCTCGACGACAGCTTGATGATCTTATCGCCCTGGAAGTGTTTGATCACCTCCGGCACTTCCACCAGTGGAACTTTGCAAAGTCTTTTGAGATTCATATTGATTATAAAATCATTAATATTTCAGGATGAAACCTGAGAGATAATACTCCATTATTAAAGAAGAGTTTTCAAATATTTTTGAGGTCATTTGTCATAAGAATCTTTAATCTTGCACCTGAAGACTGAGCTGAGCAACTTTAATCGAACTACTGGCATGACTTGGGTTTAATCCCTGCAATTGTAGAAAAATAAATTTAAGAAAATGTAAGCTGCTTTAAGCTGCCAGTGTATCTGGACTCCAAGAATTGTGTAATATTCATGCCTCAGTGCCACAATTAGATTTCAAATTATCAGAGTGTGAAGCAGCTCTGTCTGCTCCTAATTGCCGTCTCCTCAGTCTCCCTGTTCTCTTAATTTGCCAGAGAGACCAGCGGTCTTCACCCCCGCCGGACTCGCTGGTGGCTGCATGCTTACGAACTCTGCTTCTAACATCGTTCAAACCAGCGGTGCTTTTTTTTAAGTTAAGGTCCAAAGCCTTTATAGGATGATGTTCCAGCTCAAAACCTGGGGAGATGTGAACAGGATAGCACAGCAAAGACACGCACTTAGACCTGATGCTGCAGAAAACTTCCTGAGGTTTTAGCTGTACTGTGGGCGTCATATAGTTTCAGTCGAATATACGACGTCCTGAAGTGTAAAAAGTGCTTTAAAGAATTGTTGCTTTCTTCCACCTTTTATTTGTAAAACGAAACTCCATCCAAAAGTGTATTTTGCCTTTCAAGCACTGGTATCTGGGTTTGTGACGCTCAGCAACACCTTTGTGTCAGTATTTATTTCTTATTTTTGTGTGGCTCTAAGTTGCATTAACAGCCAGCTCCATACATTTAGCTCGACTAACAGCAGCAAACCGTCCAGATCTGCCGAGTCCATGGATTCTTTATTCAGTCTTTGATTTGGTGTGAAAACACCTTCCGGTGAGCAAGCGGGAGCGAGCTGCTTGGGCTCAACGTGCTCGCTGCTCTTCCCATGAATGAGAGCTGAACTGGACATGTTAGCTCCAGTCCAAGTGTGGACGACTGACCTGGATGAAGACGATGCGAGTCATCATCGCTGCTGTCAGCCGTCGGGGGTGTTGCTGTGGTCTCCTGCATTCTGGAGGCTGAAAGCTAAAATGCAGGGAGGAAAAATGTCTGTGACTTCGGGAGGCCCACCTGTGAGCTCGACAAAGGCCGCACAAACTTTGTGAGTTAAGCATCACTTCACCTCCAGACAATATCAGGTACACAACGAAGTTGAAGGAGGTCTTATTTGAACCCGCTTACTCTAAAACCACCTGGTCCGGTTTCTCATTGTTCAGGTCGTTTGTAGCGGGTTTGTGCTGAGGCAGGAAAATCTCTCTCTTAGGGGCGCAGATCTGCACATGCATGCATCTTGTGAAACAGCTGGTTGTGCTGTTTTTAAATGAGGATTAATTGGCGTTCTTGAGGAGAGACGCTCCTGACCATTAAACCACACATCTGTGAGGAGGCTCATTTGAGCGCTGCTTTACATCAGGGAGGTCTATTAGGTGGATAAAAACGATTTGTGGTTCAAAAGTTGGGAAGTTTGGAATCATGAGAGTGAAGGTACTGCTTTGTTTCCCGAGTATCACCTTGGTAACACACACACAGGCGGGCGCAAACACACTCACACACTCCCATCGGGAGGCCGGTGATTGGTGCAGGCTGCCAGACAGTCCTGCAGCTTCATGACGGCAAACCCTGATGGCCTCCTGACTCATTAGGCAATAATTCCAGGCAAAGCCAAGGCTAACTTTTACACAATTAATAAAAAAAAGGGTTCATAAATATCCCGACAGCTTCAAACCCTCCGGATTCGTTTTCAGATGAATAAAAATGAAGTTTAATATTCATCCAAGTTTGATGTTTCCTCATAACCCTCATAAAAATCTAATTATGTAGTCATTAAAAATAATGAACGTGTAATAGGAGTTGGAGTACTTTAACTGCACACTAACTCACTGGAAGTTTTCACGCTACACACAACTGATGAAGTTCTGCTGGTGAAGCCGGTCGGGCTGCCGAGATCGATGAACGCGCGGTCACTGATCGAAGGGCGCACGTCAGAAATAACGACTGACAATCATGTTTGGGATCGTCAGTGGAGGAATATTAGTTTATCTGTCGTCTCTCTCCCAGCCAAATGGCTTAAGTACCAGCAGAAGTATTCCCTGACTAAGACACTCGCAGTACTGAGTCCGGCGGCTGCTCATACTGCCACCTTGTGGCCAACATTCAGGAATCTGAAACGAGGAGAGGAGGAGAGAAACACGGCAGTAGAAGGAAGTGAAGGTGATTTTGGAGTTAAAGTGGGTTAATAAATCAGTTCTTCTCAAGTCTTCTTGCAGGGTGAAGCATCGACGTGACGAGAGAGCAGAGTCATGACGCTCACATCAGCAACTTTCCGTTCAACTCTCTCTTTGTAAACTTGCCACACAAACAACGGAAGGGAAGCATTCAAGATGAAAAAAAACTTCCAAGACATTTCCACGTTTCGCCTGCCAGGGAGGATCGCCAGGAAAGGAGAATGATGTCATATCAGGCTGGAGCTGCTTCGGCTGTGAGGGAGCACACAAGGAACCACAACTTGGTGAACAAGTCATGTTACAGCTTAGAGTGAACAAACAACTACACACAGACTCATGATGCTAAGAAAAATGTCATTCTCAGCCCAGACGCATCAGCAGCAACAACTTGATAGTTTGAGAAACATCGCAGAAGAACTGTTAAAATATGAATACTCTTTTTTTTGCAGTTTTATCGCTGCTGGAATTAAACGAAGGGTGCAGCATCAGCATAAACCCACACGGCTCCTGTGCTGCCGTGATGCTTGTCCTCGTCATCTACGATGCAGTTTGTTATAATACACATAACAGCGGTGTTGGTAACCTGGAAAATTAAAGCTCATGAATTCCAGTTTCTCTAAGAAGATGACAAAAACAAACCCTCCGACTCGTAGCTGGAAACATCGGAGCTGCCGGACACTGAAGGCTCCAGTGAGAGGAATTTAGGACGATTACAGGCAGAATGAAATATCTGGAACTCTGAACTCCTCACGTGTCATCACGTCGGAAACTTAAGAGGCCAAAAGTTGAGAAATCCCTGAACGATCGAACGTGCAGGGGGAGCGATGAAGCGAGGGGCTGCAACCTTCGAATTCACCGTTAAATGTCACTCGGTCCTCGACACTGGTCCGTCAGCAGCAGGGAGACCACTTCTACGTGCGAGAGCGAAGAAAACCAGAGGGAGCAGCTTGTTTTTGACAGATGGCATTTATTCTCACCAGACATCTGACATTAGAATCGCTACAGAGTCCATCATTCAGGAATGGCTTCTAGAGCTCCAGAGGGAAAACGCCCAGGATATGTGGAACAAGGACAGCATGACAAACAAAACAAGGAACAAAATCTAACCGTTAGCCAATAAATATACTCGCTCACCTCACTGGAGGCAAAGCTCCAGCCATGCTGATCGTGAAGCTGCGTCTTCCTGCCAATTCTGGTCCTGTCGGCACTCGTGTGGGACTACGTTCAGATCGGTGGTCCCCAAGTACTCGCATTCAGTCAGATTGCTTTTCAAATACATGGTTTACATACATCAGATATGTATTTGAACAATGCACACAAATGTTTTCGTTGTTGTTGTTTTTTTGCCTAACATTCAAAATGTGACAACACACAATCGTGACGGACAGATCAGGGAGACCTCGGGGGTCCCCAGGAAGGCCCCAAAAGGATCAGAATTGGGAGACAGACGTAAGTCGACGTGGTCGGGGTCACAACAGTCTGAAGGCCTCTCCACTCCAAAAATAAACAACCCAGAAAAAACAACCAAAAAAAAGGGTTCTAGTACATATATACATACACAGTACATGGCTAAGGTACTGAGCGGACCTCACCTGGAGTCCACGATGAGAAGCCCTCTTATAGGGTAGAAGAAGGTGAGCACAGGACTTAGCAGCACAGGAGTTAGTCAGTAGTGAGAGATCGGTGAGCGCTAACAGCCACGTGTGAACACTGAGTTTACATACATTGAAAGTGGAACATCCCCAAACCGGCTCACACTGAAGTGAAGTAGTCCAGACCGTGTCAGTTTTCACAAGTGCTCAAGAGTGACAGGAGCACGACAGTTATTTTGGGGAAATACGCTGATCGGCCTTCATTTGTAGAGTCAGACAAGCTCTCCGCGCCCATGACGGCGCTCCCGACCCCCACAGCTGACTGCTAGTTAGCCGAGCTGCAGCGAAGGCCAGCAGAGGGGCAGCTGTCGATAAAGTTTTCATTGCATTATTAGAACTCGAGTTGTGCTTAACATTTACTGTGAAAAAATACAGTTAAGATGTATAAATCTAATTTCAGAGTCGGATACATGCGCAGAACTACTTTCCTGACTGGGTGCAGTGGTTTGACGCAGCACCATTGTAGCTTTGGTCAACCGGAGGAGCGACTGCTACCGCTAATCATGTCAGACTTTGTTAGAGAGGATGAGGAGGATCACTGCTGGACCCTGATCCTGATCCGGATCTAGTTAAACTCCAATATACGCAGAGGAGGAACTGCAGGCTTTGGAGGCCGAGTGAGTGAGTCGGGACGGGGGGCTGAGGCGGTCCAAGTGGTCAAAATAAAATGACATCTTATAATTTTCACGTTTTTTGACAGCACCTGTTAAACACAACCCTGGTTCTGGAAATGCAGGCAAGTACCATTTATGAGCCGTTATGCTCCTGCAACCAACTGCTAGCATTCACTGCAGCTAAGCTAACTAGCAGTCAGACAGCCAGAGGGGTTTCTGGAGCCTAATAACACACAGGAGATAGTTGGGTGTCCGTCTGCGTGTCTGGGTCTGAAAATGGACAATAAGCATATTTCCAAAGAGTTTTTAGATTCCTTTAAGTGTTACAAGTTCATGGGCGCAACGCAGGACACCATGAAACAGTGCTGCAGAAACTGACGAAGGAAGATCACGAACGCAGGATATCGAGTTAAGCAGAACGGTGATTTGTCTTCTTCACGTAAAGCCACTATTGTTCAGAGGGGAGAGGAGCACAGCGACGTTGGTTCTGCTTCGAGTGCACAGAATTAAACCCAGGAGACTGGACGACTGGGTTGTGAAGACCAGCTACCAACCCACTAGCTCTGCCACATTGTTCTCCTCCTGTCAAACATCCACGATCCCCCCCCCCCCCCCCCCCCCGCTAACCGCTACTCTGTTTCCCCGGCCTAAGTGTGCAGTGTGGACCTAAGCTGAGCAGCAGCAGCCGTGTTTCCTGCGAGGCCGTTTGTCAAGATCAATAAACATGGCTGGCGTATGAATAATCTACGGTGAAGTAGTACATGTCTACAGCGCAAGAGAAAAGACGACTTTACGCCACAAAAAGTCATCAAGGACACATTACTGTAACTCTGATAAGCAGGACGCTCCGAGTATACTGAGCCAGACTACAAGTGTTAGTGTGTTAGTGTTCTCCAGAACTTTCCTGCTGAGCTGTGGCTCAGCCATTAGATGGCGAGGGAAGAGTGATTTAGGAGTCAAAGGTAAGGGGTCAAAGTGCAGGGCAACAGCATCAGACGATGCTTTTAGTGTCCATCCAGAGAAGCAACCAGCAGGAGGCGCTGCGCTCAGTTACTGGCCACCTCGTCTGCATTGTCAACCGCATCCAAGGTGCTGTCCAGTCCACCGCGTGCCCGCCAAATCTTCACGGTCCGGTCACTGACAGACACAAACGTGAAGAAATAAGACACCAAACTAACACGAGAGAGCATCGGAATCTCTGGTGATCAGGCTCAACCAGATCTGATCCTGGGGAACAGTAGGAGTGGGTGTGAAGGTGTGTGACACTCACTCAGAGGCGGTGAACAGGTGGCTGCTGTTGGTAGCGATGCTGTTGATGGGGCTGTCGTGACCCTTGAGCTCCCCCAAAGTCCCCAGAGTTTCTGTGTGCCACAGTTTGAGCACCCCTCCTCTGCAACCGCTCAGCAGGGCTGAGGAGCCAGGGACCACGCCCAGCGCACACACCCAGTCACGGTGGGCATTCGGGACTTGCTAATGGAGAGGAGGGGATTTAGACAGATTTACATTCCACGCTACTGCCGCCAAGCTGTCTTCTCATCTTTTCCTTAGTAAAGCACCTTGAATCAAACACTAGCGAGATCCGTTTAGGCTCCGCTTCCTACCTGCAGCAGGTCTTTGCGGTCCAGGTCCCACTTCTTGATGCCGTTGTCTCGGGAGCCACTGAAGAAGATGTCCCCCTGAATCACCAGCGACTCAATCCCATCATAGTGGGGCGGTTCAAAGTTGTGCGTTGGGGTGATGCTTCCCAGGGAGCCCTCAGCCACGTCAAACAGCTGCACGCAGACACAGAGGTTCACGCATCTTTACTCTCATGCTGCGTGAAGAGAAAAGCCATCCAGGAAACGAAGAGGTGATCGATAAGAGCGAACACACCTTGATATAGTGGTCCTTGGACCCGGTGATGACCAGGTCTTGGTTGTTCCCGGACTGGTCCACAGTTAAACACATAACTGGGCCCAGGTGACCGGTGAGTTTCCCAGTGGAGGCAAATCTGAAAAAGCCATTAAAATATATCAGACATATTTTGAGGCAGGGGTTCAGCCTCTGTCAGAGGTGTGACGAATACAGACTCCACCCATGGAGCGATGGCGATGCTGATCAAAGATCATCCATCTGTGCCCAACAGTTTTGTGTCTAGATGAACGATGAGGCACTTTATCAAAAGCAAGTGTCATCAATGATGGATGGACAGAACCTTCCTTCCGGGCAGCTCGGAAATTGGGAACGCACACACAAAGACACAACAAAGAGGAACTTTCTTATTCTCAACGATGTTTGGCTCTGGACCGACTTGTTGTGAGGCGCTGACCGCTGCTCAAGACGCCACCATTTCAGTAAAGAGTGTTTCCTGTTGAAGGTCAACGCTGGTGCTCTCCTTACCGTCGTAGATCCCAGACTCTGACGGCGTTTCCAGCAGCCGCGTACAGAACCGTCCCATTGGGGTTGAGAACGATCTGGTTGATAAGGTTCTCCCCTGCTGGGATGGTGACGGTCCGGCTGGTGTTGGACGCACAGACATCTCCAACACTCACCTGACCAGAGGACCTGCAGACACACGCAGGGAAACAGCGGGGAATTCAGGGGTTTCACAATCTCACCCACAAGTCACATTCATGGGTTATTAACTAGTTGTGCACGGTTGACACGCGCTCTTGTTGGACACTCACGATAATGTCCGGATACACTTGGCCGAGTCCCGGATGTCCCAGACTTTGATGTAGGAGGTGGAGACGGTGAAGACCAAACTGGAGCTGTAGCGGACCGACACCACGTTGTTGGGGTGACCAGCCAGGGACATTATCTCCTGACCCGTCACCAGGTTCCACACCTTACAGGTCCGGTCTGCAGGAGGACACGTTTTCAACAACAACCAATTTAAAACTTAAAAAAATACACAATGAATCCATAAAATGCCTCCATACTGAGGTAAAGTGGATACAATATTCAATTGTTCCGGCAAGTCTGTGAAAGTCCAGCAGCGAAGGTGAGCAGAGAATAACTGAATTTCCATTTTTGGGTGAACTATGCCTTTATATGTTGAAGGAAGTCCCCCACCCACACACAGTGCATCGCGGGGCAGGAAATGAAAAAGTGATAAGGTAAAGTTACAAAGGAGAGAGAGGATTGTGGGTAATAATGACCTTTGGATCCGGTGAAGAGAAGGTCGTCGGTGCAGTCGACACAGAGAACAGCTTTACTGTGTCCTTCAGCTACGTGGACACACTGCAACGTGGCGGTGCGACTGCTCTTAGTGGACGGCACCGGGTTAATGACGCCCCTGCAGGAACACACACGTCACTGTCAACGGGAGAAGTGACAGGACACGGCCGTGTAATTACATGAAGAAAAGAGAACGCCACAGATATTAATCACAGCCACCAAAACCAGACTCATGCGCAGCAGGCAGTTTCCTGGGATGATCAGCAAGATGCTGCGAATTAAAAATAGAATCAGATGATAATGAGAATCCAAAGAAAAGAGATGAGAACGGTGAGAGCAGAAAAGGAAAGCCAGACATCTAAAACCACCTCTTGTGTCTGCGAGAGCTTTTATTCCCCAGTGACAGGGAAGAATCCAGAGAGAAAAGTCACTGGAAACCAGCAGTGGCATCACCAGGACCAGGATCATTAACAGAGGCTGGGACTGAGAAACTGGCTTCTGTTAGTGGAATTGTGGGATCGATCTAACAGTTGTAGCCATTAGTATGAGTGGAGCAGCAGCAGGAGGAGGAGCAGCAACAGACCCAGACGTCTGAGTCCAGGAGTGGCGAAGATCTGCCGCTCAGAAAGATCGCACCACGCCGCGATGATTCGAGAGGAGGGGTGACACTGTTCCGGTTCACCTGCTCAGCCCAGAGGGGTTTCTACTTTTTGTGTTAACCACGTTAACCATCCGTGTGTGGTTGGGCCTCCACTCAAACACCAGTGTTGACCCCCCCCTTCAATCGTGTGTTAAACACCGCAGGTCTAAAGCCTGAAACCCTGTGAGTCTCTTCTCCAGAGGAACCTGCACCTCAAGTGGTCCAAGTTTAGTGAATTAAAAGACAAGAAAACAAAGAGGTTGTACTTGGGTGGTGAGAGAGGAGGGGAAACTGAGCGGAGGGTGCTGGAGGTCAGGTGGAGGCATCCGTTCACCCTGCAGGGGGAGAGAGGGGAGGTGCCTTCCATTTAACGGATTCCTCTTTGTTGTGCTTCAGGGTTGAAATGTTTTAGTCAACTCGTTTCATCGTGGTCATGAGAATTTCAAAAAGTTTTCAGAAGACATTTAACGTAATGTGACTGTGACACATGTTAGCAGGTACTGAGTTTAAAAGGGACACTACAGGTGAGTTTCCACATTTGAATTATCAGTCCCTTGGAACTTAAAATCTTCCAAACTACACACACACACACACACACAGGAACAATGTCATGAATGAGGTCCAACGTGTTCTGAAGGTTATGCCAGTACGTCTCTGTATTGAGCTTCTGCCAACGTGTGAGATCTCATGCATCCTGCAGGACGTTTGCTGTGCACCACAGCAACCCACTTCCTGCGGCTAAAGAGGGCGACGCTGTTACTGGCGTGAGCCGTAGGGCAGAGATGAGCTGGCTCCTGATGACAGAGTTGAGAGGGAGGACATTCAGGCTGCCAATTAAGCTGCGACGTAATGAAAGCGTGAGCTGGGCTGTTGCTGGCAGGAGCGTGGGAGGACGAAGACTCAAGGAGGCGCATATGCTGAGTGTACGTCATGGAGAACACCTGTCGGGGAAGCTGGACACAAACGTGTCCACGCAGCGGTTTAGAGCCTGCTACGATCACGTCAACGCCATATGAACAGGTGAGGATCGGCCAGTCGTGCAGGTTTCTGCTCACCACAGCTTCACAAACACACTTTTGTTGGTTTGACCGCCTGTTTATCAATTAAGCCCCACAAAAGCTAGCAGGATGGTTTTCGTCTGGCTGAAGGAAGACGCCATCGTATTTTGGGGCAGATCCAGGGATCTTTTTGTCATCCTCTTTAATATTCTGCACTAGGTTTTAAATTATTTCTCAGTTCATAATAAACTGACCTTCACTGGAATGATAAAATTTGGCATATTTGTAATGTTTGGCAAGCATTTCCAGATATTTACATTGTTGTTTCAGTTGCAGGCTTTTTTGCTGTTGATATCTGTGCTCTGTTACCAGGAAATATTTCAGCCCTCTGTTCTTTTGGTGCACTCCTAGTTTTCAAGGTGATTTTAAACTTTTAAAGATTTTAACATCCTTGTTTAAGACGGACGCCTCATTCAGGTGGATATAAATGTTTGTTCGCCAAAATGAATTGAGGCGTCCTCAAATCATGGCTCACGACTCCTTACCGTGAGATTATTTATAATCCATAGAGGGACACAATCGAGGAATTCCTGACGCAGACACAGGATGAATGAGTAGAAGATGTTTCAAACTGTAAACAAGTCGACCCATCGTCCTGTCACTGAGCGCAGAGCCCAACTGAGCGAGGCTGATTTTTTAATTTCACGTCCACGAGAACTCACTTGCAGGATAAAAACATGGATCGGCTCCATATTTAGCATCAGAGGGACGCTCGATGTGAGTGAAGACAGACGTGAGATATTACTACCAGCGTGACGGCTGAGTACATAAACATTACTCAAGTTAGAGAAGGAAAATATTACTTTCAATTCAGCACACAACAATAACCTCAATGCTGAAGCTACTGAATCAGGCGGAGAGCATTCTTGATTTGAAACATGCTTCTGCAAAGCAGGAAACTGAGAGGCAGATTAGTAGAGTTGAAGTAATATTATGAATCTTTTTTTTCCAGCTTAGCAGCCAGTGTCGGCAACTCTTACTGTTTAAGCTCCTTGACCTTTGCCCTGTCGGCTGCTGCTTGTCCCCTGTCATAGGTCTTCCTGCGTGATAGCGGTGAAGGCTCCGGAACTCTCTTATCCACAGCTGCTGTCGGTGTTCTGGAGCCAGAACTGATCGTTCATTTTGATAGTTACCCACAGACAACACAAGACAGTATAGGAAACAATAAAACAACAGAAGGATGCGGAACCAGCATGAAATCATGGCAACAATGAGGCGATGAGCATGCAGTACACACAGGAACAGTTACCTGGTGGTCCGACTCCCAAAACACTGGTGGTTCTCCGCCATTTTAGCTCATGAAGACACTCACTTTTTGCTCTGCACTACTGCTGCGTGTCCCAAAATATAATTCCACTACTCATGTGTCTGCTGATGTTCTCTGCCAGCCAAGACTCGTTCACATACATGTGCACGTGTGTTTGAGGGACGGCCTTTGGCGAGCCGTTTAGTGGTCTGGTAAGTATTTCTGCTTTGCCTGCCTTGCAACTTTAAGAAGCGATTAGCACGGTTGTTTTAGCAGGGAAGAGTAAAAAATAAGCTGCAGATGTGTTAAAACTCCTCTTTACATGCTTTCATCTGGAAGGACTCAGTCAGAGGAAGTTGTGACATTTGAGGTGAGGAGGCTCAAGAGTAACAAATAGATAAAGCACAGAGAGCTGCAGCAACATCAAACATGCAGGAAGAGAGGAAGAAGAGCGAAATGTTAACAGAGAGCCGGGCCTGGACTTACATGCTGCCCATTTTAGAGGAAAAGCCGGGGGAGAGAGCTGTGTAGTCCCTGACTGCTGAACCTGACGAGTCCAGGTCTCCTCCACCATCTGGGGTTTCAGCTAACGGCAACATCGGAGCGGAGAAGTCAGCAGTCGGCGCGTCAGGAGCCGAGTCGCTGTTTGCATACAATAACTCCATCTGAGTGGTGGTCCTCCTGCGAGCCTGCAGAGCGGAGAAAATCAGAGGTTAGACAGGAGTGACATGTTGGAGCTAAAGAGCAGGTGAGGCGTAAACCCTGTACTACCTTGTTCCTGGTCTTGGTCTCTCCACACAGCTTCATCAGATCTGATGCCAAGGTGCTGGAAAGAGCACACACACTTGAGTGACGACCAGCCCACTTACAGTAGTGTAACAGAGAGACATGTAACACAAAATCACTAGCCAACAAAACGACCATAAACTAACGCGACCTGGGTGGTTGAGCTGCCAGGACAACATGAAAACCCTATTAACGCCACTGATGTATTAACTCAAGATTAACCTGATCATCTGAACCCCCAATCAGCTCAGGAGATGTGACAACACATGAAGACAACACTGTTCGCACGCTTGAAAGAAACGCAGAAGAAACATGTTCATCAGCAGGCGGAAACTGGCACAACGCCGGTTCAAACCCGGGAAGCTTTAGAGTTTATTCTTTTGAACAAATCAAGAGAAGATGTCGGAGCGTGACGGTCAGATCCTGCCACAGACACTTGGCGCATCGGGAGGAGCAACGTTAGAGACTGAAGACCGATCCGTCCCAGAGGAAATGAGTAGCGTAGCCTGCTACTCGGCTTTGCAGTGGGGGAACAGATGTTTGTACAAAAAAAAAAGACACAAATCATCCTTAAACTGATCTATAGACGGCCATTTGTAGTCATCACGGCCGGCCGCATCTAAAGACAACAACACTGCAGCAGCATCTGCTAGACTTTACAGAAACTCTCTGGATCCACTGAAGCATCGTAAAATTGAACGAACCACAACTGGACGATGGAGAATCGTCTTCCCTGAGTTATCCTGTCATCGCTGCGGGTCAACACTGACATCATGCCACAACAACATTAAACAGCACACAGACTCACTTTCCCTCTGCAGAGGGGCTCTGGGCCGACTCGTCGCTGCTGCTGTCATCTCCATTTTCTGTGAAATCAGATCAAGTCTGACATGAGTATATTAGTCAGCACAAGCAAAAAACAAAACAAAAAAAACCCAAAACTTAAAACGATCCTTTAAAATGCTCCTGAACAAATGCTATTTAAGATGAAATGATTTCACCTCTTGCTGTGTTTTACTGAAGGGTAAAGAAATGTACTCTTATTTTAGCGACTAGCTAGTTGCTCAACATGGATTTCCGAGAGATGGAACACGTGAGGCGGATGAGGGGAACATCAGCACAGGGCCATGCCGTTTTATCGACAAACAGGAGCTCGGCCCTTGCGGAGCTTGATGGGATCAGATGGACAGAAAAGTTGGGAGGTCAGAGGTGGGAAATGGTTAAAAAGAGGGGATGTGGGTGAATTTGGGTGAAGGCAAAAGACCCAGTGAGACACATCAAGGTTGAGAAGCATATGGAGTCATTAGTCTGTGGCTCCTGAGGGGGTCAGCTGACCTACAGGGACCGTCAGTCACATTATCCATGTTGTATGGTTCCTGTGAAGGGGTCTGGGGTTAGCGGGGTGCTAAAGCATGAGGGCTGTAGCACATGGTGAGCTGGGAGGAGAGGAGGAGGAGGAGGAAGAGGAAATGTGTCTCCAGACGAGGGGACAGGGGACTCAGCAGACAGATGGAGGGAAGCCTGGTTGCACTGCACCTCATGCACCTGTTCATGTTGCATTTAGTTAGTTTCAAAGTGCCAAAAGGGAAGGAACCGTGCATTAATAACACAGATAAGAGTCTAATATAGTTGCACTTACCAGCCGGGACGTTACCTAGCTCTGTAAAATATAAGAAAACAAACAAAAAGAAAAAGAAAACGTGGGGGAACAGAAAAAAGGCAATGCACAAATCAAAACCACAGTCCCCCAAAACTCTAAAACAAAAAGAAAATGAAGTGCAACTCGTGTAAACAGAGCGTACTACTGAACAGATGCTGGCAACAGAAGTCCAGATTTACCTTCAGCAACCTAATGGTTATAATAGTGTGTGTGTGTGTGTGTATCAGCACCCTCCAGCAGCCAGATGTGGGGGATTCTACTGAGCACCATGTGTAATGTTCTGTGTGCTTTCATTGCCAACACGCATGATTGTACCAGCCAACCCACGGCTCTGCTGTGAGCAGGTGAGGGTGAGATCGGCGTGCTGGGAGGGGTGACATCACCTTTTACAAGACTGAAATTGTAAAAACACTAGAAAATCAACATCTGGTGATCCATGTTGATAGTTTTGCTCATCAGGGTGAATCAGGAAACTAATCACATGACACAACGGCTTGTTTGTGAAATGATCGATTAGCAACTGTGCACAAAAAAGGACTCAAAAGAGCTGACAAACCTCTCCCATGTGGTCACCTGACCCGTTCCAGGGGCGTCAACTACACGTGTGTACACGGATACAGCAAATTACAGGTCATGCTGGCCTCATTGTCTTTGCTAGCAGCTGTTGTGCAGCTGAATTCTCCATGTCGCTGAGCGAAAGCACCGGTGTGCCCGATGTAAAACAACGGTCACGTGATTATGCATTTTCAGGCGTGCACACGTAGCGTGGATGCAGCTTCAGACATGTACGAGAAGTTCCTCCTCTTCGTTTTGGGAAACTTGATTTAATTTGATGTAAACACCAAATGTTAGTTTTAGACCAGCTTATATTCAGCAGCAGGTGACAGGCAGGAGCCTCTCAAACGGCCCACAATCATGCAGCTGACCAGCAGCCCAGCCCACCTCTGACAGCGCCTGAACAACGACAAACATTTAGGAACATGATCCCAACATGATCATCATGCCACAATCCAATCAGTCACAATTGTCCAACGTTAATAATCTCAATGACGCGTCAGGAAGTGGGCTGGATTAAACCTGAGGTCCGACCCGTGGTTTTGGTGTTTATCGGGCGCATCAGCGCAAATAAAAGCCCTCGTTACCTTGCAGTGCGTTCCCCAGCAGGGCGTCCAGCTCCGGGTTGAACTCGGCTTTCTCCTTCAACATGTGAAAGAGCAGCTGGTTCTGTGTGGCGCTGGTGATCTCCGTCTGCTTCAGCCGGCCCTCCATCACCTTCACCTGGGACTCCTTCTGGGCCGCCTGCAGACCCTGAAGACACGAGACCGCAGATGTTAGCGCGGATGAGAAATTTCACGTTGCAATTTGTCAGGATGACTGCTAATGTCAGTTTACAGACAAGGTAGCTGATTAGCCGCAGCCTGTGAAACAGCATGGAAACGCAACTGAAAGTGTCACTGATGCATCTCCATGCCAGCGTGATCACTGCTGCTGGGCAAGAAAGGAGGAGAGCTCCTTTCTGCAAGCATGCAACATAGTCTTAGTTTAATGAACACATTAAAACACCTCACCCGCTTACTCATCAACTCACTGACAAACAACATCAGCACCGACCTACTCGGAACTATCGGAGGAACCGGTATTTTCATGGTTGTCCTCAGAGCTGGTACCTTGTTTATCGCCATTGACATGAAGTGATCCAGCAGGAAACGAGCCTCTGCCAGGGTGCAGGAACCAATCACAGCAGAGACGTCCACGGTGTCCCCCTCCTCCTGCAAAGTAACACTGAGTCTGAATATTCTCATGGTGAGGTCACCTTGGCCGAGGCGTTCTCATATTCTTGTCTGAGCGTTTTCAATCCTCCCATCACAACCTGAGGCTGCTGGAAGTCCTCCAGAAGCTTCTACTCACCTTCGTCTCCTCCATTTGCATGATGTTAGCCTGGCAGTCGGCGATGCTGTCGTTGATGTAGTCAATGTTGGCGGTCAGAGCATCCACTTCCTCATTCAGGGGAAGCACCGCTTTCTCCTCCTCTGGCCCCTC
Organism: Aulostomus chinensis; assembly: GCF_037954235.1. Lineage (NCBI taxonomy): Eukaryota > Metazoa > Chordata > Actinopteri > Syngnathiformes > Aulostomidae > Aulostomus > Aulostomus chinensis. The sequence goes on along the minus strand of NC_141326.1, from coordinate 28,743,260 downwards.
CCTCATTAGCCGGTCCCTCTTCCTGATGACCTTCTCCTTGCGTTTGGTCAGCTCCTCCCGTTGCTATGGAAGCACAGGAAATGACATCATCATCATTTACTTTCAGAATATAAATAATTCTATTTTTTTGTTTTACTTATCTGTTTACGTTTATGTGGTTTAATCAGTTTTCTATTTATTTTTCCGGGACTATCAAATCAGTCCAGGACGCATCCTTCAACTGCTCACATAATCTGAGAAGATAAGTTACCTTGAGGAGGCGGTTCATGTCAGCCTCCATGTTGCAGATGGTCATCCTCTGCATGATGACATCAGAGATCCGACGCTCAAGAGACTGCCATTTATTGCGGGCAATTCTAGTGGAGTAAATTCCTACTGAACGCCTGTAGGAACCCCTACACACACACACACACACACACACACACACACACACACACACACACACACACACACGGTCCAGGATTTATCCATTATGTTAGGTTCAGGTTCGTGTTGGAGAGCTCAAACTGGGCCTGTTTCCTCTCAGGAAGTCTGGATGATATTCAGAAGCTCTGTCTGTCTGAAAGCATCCCAAACTCACCGGGTGCCGTTGGGAGCAGCGTTCCCGGGGGAGTACATACGTCCAGAGGGCGGGCGGTGAGTGGAGTCCTGGATTGCTTCTGGGACATTGATCTTTCTCACGACCTTCCCGGAGGTGGGTCGGACCTGGCGCCTCAGAGCCGTCACCTAAACCAGGACAGGTAGAGGAGTTGGTTAAGTAACTCTATGCCTCCCACCTTCCTCTGCATGCTGAGTTTGCATCAGATTAAATGATGTAAACATCTAGTTTGTCTGACTGAATCCTGCCACTCAAACTGAAGTGAAAACATGCAGCACCACGGCATCTTGGCCCATCCCCCAACCCTGCAGCCCCCCCGCACAAAAACCAGCCAGCAAACAGAGCGGTAACATGAAGCTGCTCACCTCCTCGGTCTTTCTCCTCAGAATGAGCTCCTGCTGTCTTTTCTGGGCCTCCAGTAATTTCAGTTGGTGCTGAGGAGGAAACACAACAGAAGCAGAGACACCTTCAGCCAGACAGACACAGAACACACCACAACTACAACCACAACTACAACTCGCGGCCGTCCCTCACCTCTTGCTTGCGCTGGTCTTTCTTCAAAGTAGCAATTTCTCGATTTCTCCGCGACTCGTTCATCCTGTTCTTCTCCTGCTGCTCCTTCATCTGCTTCATCAGACGAACCTGAACAAATCATCACAAATACACAAATCAACTGTAGCTTCAGTCAACTGCACTTTATGTGCAGGCAACCAAAGCGCCAGAAAAACAAAGAGTAACATTTTCGAGTCTACCTTTGTCTTCTTCATCTCCGCCACATCCATCTGAAGCTTCTTCAGCTGTTTCTCGTACTGTGATTGGTTCTTCAGCAGGCGGGCGTGTTCCTTCTGGGCCGCCTGCAGCTTGTGGAGCTCCTTGTTCATGATGCTCAGCTTCTTCTCATATTCAGTCTTGATCTTGCGAGCTTTGTCATCCGAGCCGCTTTCCACGGAACCTGAATCCCACAAATCCAAGGAAATGATGCAAAACAGGACATAAAGTAATTTTATAAAAACTTGATATTCAGTCTGTCGAAAAAGTCAAATCTTTTTTCTCTCACAGGCTCCATTCTTGGTCTTTTAATGCATATAAAACTTAAAATTAGTTGTGATTGTCTGGCTCTTTACAAACGAAATACACGAAGCCTATAGTCCTTTGTGTCATTCCCCAAAGACCAAGATTCGATGGAAAATAAATTACAAAAACAAAATTAAAAAGGAAAAGAGGGAGGAAGTCAAATATTTTCTAAATAAATTGATCAGAAAGACCATCGGTGGATTTTTTTTTTTATCCTCATGACTAAAACCCATTATAAGAGTAAGGTGCGTGCTCTTAATCCTTTCTGGCAACATCCTCCGTGTCTTACTCATGTTTTGGAGGACACGGTCCCGCTCCAGCTGGGTGTCTCTGATTTTACACTGCAGCATCATCAGCTTCTGCTCGTACTGCTGTTTGAGCGTGTGCAGGCGCCTCTGGCTGTTCTCCAGCTCGTCGATCAGCTTCTGCTTGATGGCGATCTCACAGGTGATGTTGGCCAGGTCTGCCTGGTAGTTCTCTGTTGGACACGGATGAGATCGAAGAGCAAACATGTTTCTGCTTTCTGCTGAATAAGGGCGCCCTGGAACCCCGCCAAGTTAACTCAGCCACTCAAGACTTGGTCCCTCGCACCTTTTTCATCTGACTCAGAGTCAGAATCGTCAGAGCTCTCCTCCACATCCATCTCCTCCTCCTCCTCGTCCTCCTCCTCTTCTCCGTCGTCATGGTCACTGCCCTCCTGGACCTCCTGCAAGATAATAAACAGTTTCACATTTGATGGAGCTGTTTGTGATGCTTTACTTTACACTTCAGTTACAAAATAATCAGGTTTAAAAGAATGGAAATATAATTTTGTGCCAATGAAAAACAGTCTCCAAAGTCAACTGAGAACATTTGGGTTCAAAATGAGATTTGTCCATCACAGTTTCTATATTTGGCTTCTGGGAAAACTTTTAAGAAATTCCCAGGGAATTAATGGCCTGTACAATAAAGCAGCTCAACACTTTCAGTGCTTTCACAGCACTGACTCAAGTTATATCACACAGTTTCCTGCCAATCGCACCATTTCTGCATCTTCGGCCATTTCCTTCTCTGTGCCCTTCTCCTGCTCGTTGTCAGGAACCTCGTCCTTGTTGGCACTGAAAGATTCAGACATGCGATGGTCAAAAAGAAACTCAAACGTCAGAAAAACCCCACAAAAATTCTGTCATACAGCCCCTTTTCACGGTGGCCATGACAACATGTCACGACAGGGTAAACACAGGTGTTCAACCTGTGTTTATGCTGCCATGACTTGTCAAAATGGCAGCTGGGAAAAAAAGACCCAGTCTGGGCTGAATCTCCACGGGTAATAGAACACACCGCTGGTGATACATTTATACAGTGAAAACATCTGGGCTGGACTGGCAGTTTATTCTTTTAGGAGGCTCAGCATGTTCAACAAAGCAAACTGTTACTAAAGAATGACGCTGTCTTTTGACAAATAAGCTTTCTGTGGAACTACAAAATGTGAGTGCATGCATGATTCCTTCTGAGATCACCTTCCAAACCATGATGAATGTGTGTTCTCAGTAAGTCCGTCCTGACGCCTCCATAACAAGCTTGTTTGTGGAAAAGACAGCGCAGACTGTTGAACTAAAAAAGGGGGACGGGATCTCACCAGAGTCTGAACCCAAGCACAACAAGCATGGAGGAAATAAGCAGTGCAAAAACATATTTGTGAACCAACTCCATGAAGCGGATCTGTTGGATAGAGACTTTATCCAATCTTAAAGGTTAGCGATGCACAAAACATCAAAAAAACATGAGAAAAAGGCTGTCAGACGAGGAATCAGATGTCTTTCATGTGGTCAAATTTGAGGACAAAATATAGAAAGCACTTTTGAAGCTTCAACCTGACAGGGAGAAGTTCAAGTTCCAGGCTGGCTTCAATTGAAATCAGAAAACAAACACGATGGGCTGAGGAAGCGAGGGTGAAGAGCGATGAGTCAGCGGGTGAGCTACAGGGTAGATTAAGGTGCTGCTTGGGGGACTCTTGGTCGGTGGGTGAACCTGCTGAAAATAAAGAAACAAAAACGGTGCAAAAAGCGATGCAAAGAATGAGAAATGGCGGCAGCAGGAAGGTGGAAGAGCCAACAAACCTGGTGTCCTCAACCTCCTCCTCCACCACCACCACCTCCTCCTCCCTCTCCTCCCTCTCTCTCTCCTCCAACAGCTGCTGGAGTCTTCAGGGAGGGGTCAAGGGTCAAACCAGAGAAGGAAGCAAGAGATGAACGAAGGAGGGAAGAGTGGAGGGAAGAATGGTCAGAGGAAGCTCTGGACTGAAAATTCCAACTCCCCCCCCTTTAAGTGCTTCTTGAGGCGACTGACGGTCTCAGCCTGCGTGCTGCTGCTGCTGGACATTGATGACGAGGACGTTTTCCTGGCAGCTGAATTCTGTCAAGCTGGAACAAAACAACTCCACTGTGCCAGATTCACACGACACGATGTTAGCGCTGATGTTCCAGAGGTTTGGAAGTAATCGGGGATTAAAAAGAAACCCTGTCTAGAGCCGCAAACCTGCGACTGCACATCCGTATGTGTGTGCGCGTGCGCGTGTGCGTGGTGGTGGACGCGTTGTAAATGATCTAAAAGGCTACAGGGGAGAGCAGCAGTGGGAGGAGAACCTGCAGGGTGTATTATTTGTTTAGTAACTGTAGTTTTTCTGTGTATTTACTGTTGCATTTACAAGAAACGTCAGAAAAAAAATACAACTTTCCTTTAAAGTCTTTTTGGCTTCTCGCTGCAAATCAGCTGACAAATAACCCTGAACGCCGTTTCTTCATTGTATGACATCTTATTTTGGACCAGAGGATCCTGTTTTTTTCACTTCTCACGTGTGTCTTCACGAACGACCTTCAGTAAAGTCGCCTGATTCAAGACGGCGAGTTACGCAGTGTGGAGACGACAGCCACCAGGTGACTGTGAAATGACTGCGTTGTCGACCGGTTGTTTTGTTGGCTTCAAAAGCTACCAAACACAAGGAGCTTTCTGACCCGAGGAAGATTTCGCAGTCCTTAATTTAGCTGGAAGGAAGGATTCCATTCCACGAAATGGAAGCGTTTAATCCCTACTTTCACGATGGGTGACAGTGGGCCGACACAGCGCCAGCCACCGACATGTTTAAAATCATGTAAAACAAAAGCCATGTGCACAACTGCAATTAGCATTAGCCTTTGAAATGGGACGAAACACTGACAAATGAACTGAGAGTGAATCCATGGCACACAATAAACACACAGCTATGATCCCAGCACCCGCCATCTTGGAATTGCCGGTTTACGTCATGTCTGATAGCGTGAGTGCAAACAGGAAGGGAAAAAAAAAGCTCTGGAGGATTTGCAGTTCCTCAAAAAAGACGTTATTTGCCTTTGAGAAAGAACTGTAAGTTGAAGTCACAGACAGAAGAGCTGGCCCATTCTGACTCATATTTAGAACACAGCTAAACATGCAACAACAGATCAAATGTTCCTTGCATTTCTTACCTTTTCTTTTTCTTTTTTTCTCGTTTCTTCAGTTTCTCCAGGTCTTTCTTGGCGAGCTCGATGATGTCAGAGGTCTCTTTCTCGGGGGCCAGCAGCGTCGTGGAGAACGAGCCGGGCCCTCCGTAGAAGGACTGACGGTTGGAGGCACGAGACAGACTCTTCCTGAGATTCTCGTTCACTGCCTCGCTCTCCAGGAGTTTGGCTCTGAGGAGACAAAGCAGGCGGAGCTCACAACAGAGCAACAACCTCTGCAGGTGAACGATGTCCAGCGCAGGAAAAGCACCTGACAGCAGAGGCGAGCGCTGGAAGACATTTACCTGAGGTCTTCAATCTCTTTGATGTAGCTCTGAATCATGTTGCCTATTTCCTCACTGCCTCCTTCACCTGGAGGAGAAACAAAACGAGGAAAAGGAGAAGAAAGGGGATTCTTTACTTACAAAACTAAACTTTGCGTCATGTTTCATGCACCGACAGTGAAGCAACAATGAAGCGCCAGCTGAGCTCCCACCTGCCCTGGCGAGGGCTTGGTTGGCCTGGTCGCTGAGCAGCTGGGTGAGTCGCGCCCTCTGAGCGTCGATGGTCTCCTGCATGGCCTTCACCCTCACTCTCAGGTTGCTGTTCTCTGTCTGCAGCATGGAGTTCTCGTGGAACATGTCGCTGAAGCTCTCCACGCCGTCCTCCCCCGCCAAGCGTTTACCCTGCAGAGAACAACGTACACGCCTATCAGAACTCTACTTGAAAGCTTCATCTCACACCATTATTCTAAACGTGTCGGCTCTACTCACCGTCTTGTACTCCATCAGCTCCATCTGCAGTCGAGCGATCTCAGTCCGTAGGGCGCTGATCTGCTGGCTGGCCTTGTCCTGGTTCACCATCACCTTGTTCTTAATGTTCCTGGCTCGGTTGGCGTACTTCAGCGTGTTCAGAGTCTCCATGAAGTCCCGGTCAGACGGGCTGATGCATGCGATCATCACGGTTTGGCTGAGACCAGGAGGAGGTGGACAGTTAGGGAAGCAGAAATCATCCAGACTGTTGCATAAATGACAGAATTTCCATAAATGCAAGAGTTAAACAGTGGTTTGGATTAAACGCAGACAAACGAAAGGTTTCCCTTTTAGAAGTCGCTGCGATGATATTCTGATTCGACACTACACTCCGTGTTCTTTGACCCCGCGCATGAATATCTGAATATCTTCCTAAACTAAAGGTTATTAATGTATCAATCAAAAAAACAGATTTGTGGGCTGGATTTTATCATGAATTTTTTTTTACTGGGACTCTTGCAGTGGTGTTTTACTGACATCCTGTGGAAATATCAGACCCTTCAATCAGAGAGAAGCACAATGAGGAGGTGAGAGAACCGACCTGTTCCCTCCTAATGAGTCCTGCAGGAGTCGCGTCAGTTTGGAGTCTCGGTAAGGCACATGTGACGCCCGCTTGCTCCGGTCGCCCAAAGCACTGATTACATTCCCCAGAGCGAGCTAGAGACAGACAGACATTTTATGAAGTTCATTATCGTGCAGACCTCAACTTTGGGAAGGGAGGGGCATTTTAATCTATTTGGTTTTGTTAAATCCAGTGGCGGGAATCATAACTGGGCTCCTACATCACTCCAAAGCTGAGAATCAGTATAGACTATTGTGGAATATAATCTTTGAACAGCTCCAAACAAGCAGAAACTAGTGAGGAGTACTTAGAAAATCAGTCTACAGTATTTGTGTGTATTAGTGCTGCATTCAGATGACCAAAGGCTGAATACACTGTATTAATAAGAGTAAAAATAAAGCAAAGTTAAGATGACATGTTTATGTCGAAATTAGCTTTTCCTTGGTTGAGCTTTTGTGTTGAAGACTTTGTTGCCCTTCACGACAGAATATCCACTTCTACATTTCAGCCACTAGATGGCGGTGTGTCACTGAGAGACTCCACTGATCCTGGAGAGCAGAGGAGGCAGAAGTGGCTCACCAGTCCACAGTTGATGGATATGCCCTCTTTGGCTCGATCGCCTGTGGCACCGGTTCTCTTCAGCCTCTCAGAACCGGCCAGGTCAACAAAGTGAAACTTGGCTGTCAGCGTTTCGTACTCGTCCATCTCAGCGTTGCCGTTGGAGACTCTGTTATCGGTCTCGTCTTCTTGCTGTGAGTGGTAATGACACACAACGTCAATCTAAATGAATGAAAGACTGGTTTCGGTTCTACGTTACTACTCATTCTACTACTCCTCGTTCTATGATACTTCGACAAGCCACAGCCTGCTTCTTCTTTTCTTAGCTGGTAACAATCTCACTCAAGCCGAACATTCATGAGGGCAGAATCAAACTGTAGCACAACATAATATCCTGTTTTATTCTGGCGTTTCCTGTCTGCCTTGCAGCAACTAAACTGTGCAAAAATCATCTTTCACTGGGAGAGAGAGCGACAGGAACTTCATGGAATGCATCCAACATGCGTGTGAACGAACATTGTCAGAGGCACAGACGCGGACTTGGCACAGGTGGATGGTGAAGATGGCGTGAGATCGAGAGCTCTGGACGTTCATCTGAGTGCTCGCTGTGGTGCGAGACAGAGCGCCCAGCTTCAGGCACTGCATCATCTGACGAGGGAGGGAGGGAGAGAGGGAGAGCGCTTATAATTATTAACAATCACATCATCACGGTTGAAAACCCCCCAAACGGCTGGTTATCATCAAAATATGAACAAACTAAAATTGAGAGTCATTACAAAGTAATTCGATGTATTTATGAAGGCCCGCGGCTTCACATTACACGTATTTCTTCATCTTTCTAAAGGACGTTCAAATCAAAACAAAAAAATTCAGTGTGAAAATAAAAAAAACAAAAAATGTCAAGTACAACAATAACAAGCAAGACATTGCACAATCCAAACCAAAAGAGGGCAGGACATCACTAATAGTTGTGTGTCCAACCTATTTTCACAAATGAAGGAATTCTAACTTAATAAACATGAATATTGTTGGCAAATTTTGGCTCGGGACCAAATGAACTGGGTCACACATGAAAGGAAATGAACCTCCCCAGCAGGGTGGCTAAGCTAGACGCCTCCTCCCCTGCCACAGATTGCTGTTTGCAAGTTGGACCGACCGGCACCAAACAGCTGTTGCTTCATTTAGAACCTTTACAACCCTGCATGGGCTTCGTTACCTCTGCCTCAGAGGACACGGTCCGCGTGGTCACTCCAACCGTGTAGATTCCTCCGTTGGCGTCCTCGTGAATCCTGATGTGAGATTTCTGCTTCATGTCTCTGGTGGAGTCAAACAGGTCCAGAACTTCCTCGTTGTAGAGCTGCAGGGAGGACAAACACAGAAATGTTCAAGAAGTCCTCATCGTTTCATAAAACTGGACTTGGAGCACCCACCTCGCATATTTTTGTCTTTGTGTTGTACAGCCAACTGACTTTGAAAAGTACAATTTTGTTTTTTGTTTTTTTATGTAATCTAAAACCCCAGATTTAGTCCCACAAACAGGAATTTGACTTCTCTTCTAAATTCGTGTAAACATACTGGCTGAGTCAGCTGAATATTGTTTGCTAAGCCAAATAGCAGCACCAGATGCTAACTCAGGGCGACAGGCCTGATCTCTGTGTGTGTGCGTGTATTTCTTAGCAACAACATTTCATCCTTCCTTCCAGTTCCAGGTCCTCTTTAGGAATCTGAGCCCTGTCAGAGTCTGATGGACCAGCGCAACTGTCTCCCTACATCACTCCTGGGGTTAAGTCCTCCTGGGGTCCCAGACTGGGACATTAATGGCCCCTGCAACACCTCCTAACCCCCCGATGACAGCTGCTGCACTTCAATTGTCAGGGTGGATATTTTCACGCTCTGCTCTAACAGCTTGTGAGAAGAACAGTGTCAACAATGTAAGTCTGACCTATGACATCACTGAAACCCTAGCGATGAGGAGTTTTACCGGCTCAGAAACGCCGCTAACACGAACAGAGGTGGGTGGGTACCTCGAGGAACTGAGCGTTGATCTTAAACTCAGGCACCGGGCGGCCCTGCTCCTGGGCTGCCTGTCGGCGCTCCTCGATGCCCTTGAAGAGGTGGTGGACGGCGCGGGGGATGATCCCCAGTTCCTCGTCTGATATGTTGACGTCAAAGCCCGTCCCCATGGTGTAGGTCTTCCCTGAACCCGTCTGGATGGAGAGGAAGAAAACATGTCACCGAGAAGAACTAAAAGCAGCCGCGGGTACAATAACAGCTTCTTCTCAACTGTTGGGTTGTAGTATTTTGTTGTAGAGCTGCACACTGAAATGAAAACAGACGAAGCTGCAATATTAATCAAAGCTAAAATTGTGTGTCGTTATGGTGCAACAGAGTCTGGTGAATACAGATCCTCACAAACAAAAACAACAACAAAATCACACCCTTCATTTAATTGCCCCCCCCCCATATGAAAACAAGAGTGAGACAACTTCAGCATCCCTCTAATGTTGTAAATAATATCATAATCTCAGAAACAAATTCAAATCGTCAAACTGATCACGAGATGTTTTTCCCAAATTGCACAGCACTAATGGGAATTTTTTTGCTATCTTCCTGCCCGGGGGCTGCAGATGCTAATTAGCTTACATAGCTAGGACGAGCTCTGCTGTAAGGATTTATCCTCTGCCTGGTATCTGACAAATTAATTAAACTAATGGAGTGAGACCATTCCTTCACGGGCCTTTACAGGAACACTGTCATACTGAAACAGGAGAGAGCTAATTACAGCCAGCACACACACAGAACTGGACCAGAAGAAGCCGATCACCAGCAGCGACGACCGGACATCTCTGAGGGATGCTTCCATTTCATCTACTTTAATCTGAGCCTTTCAGCGGCAAAAACAGCACTTTAATTAGACAGACTTTGACCCAGACGATCCCCCTGCAGCCATTTGCTGCCTCCATCGTTTCATTTAAACGATTCATTTAAACCCCAAAAACATGAAGAAGGAGGGGTTTAGGATCGTGAACCAACGATTTGACGTTCCATAAAGCTTAATGCATATTGTAATATTCAGCACATAATCTTTGGCAATGGTAAAGAGCCGACCTGAAGATTCTATCTAGAAAATTCCCTCCCACAGTAACAATTCAAATGAAGCAACGCAGGCTTTGATGAGACAGGTTGACCGTCCACTCCTGACTATCTATATCTGCAACCCTACCGGGGAGTTCTTGTGATGCAGCCCAGTGGGTCGCTCTAAATCTAGATTAGTCCCTGTGAAGCCAAGCGGGGCTGATCCAGGCCAAACTGACCCGGCGTCTGGGAGAATGTGCTTTCACAAGTAGGCCAGCAGTGACAGGACTCGTTACTGGGGAGAAATGGGTTAATATGGACGCACATTAAAGATGTATACTGTAGCTGCCTAAGAGGTGTGTGTGTGTGTGTGTGTATATACTTCACATTGACTCAAGAGAGTTCCATCCAGCAGGAGCTCCGTCGCCTAGCAACCGGAGCAGGAAGGGAGGCAGTGTGAGGAGGCCCTGGCTTACATGTCATTGCAATTTGGTGGAAACAAAACAGGAAAGGGAAGTGGAGAAGGACGAGCCGGCTGCAGCCCACCAGCGGTTTCATGACATCTCCGATTTATGATCATATATGTCAGGAACATTGAGAAGAATTTCGAACCAGACGTGGCGTTTTATTTTCAGCTGAGCAGGAATACTCATAAAATCATCCTCATGCTGGGAGCCGCTTTTTGAGCAGTGGCGTTGACATGAAAATAGGATTTAAATAATCACATGATTACCAAATGTTCTTGTCAATATCTGTCAAGCTACTTTAGCTGGAGGAGCTCCAAACATCAAGAGAAGATGAATTCAGCGCCCTGCATCAACAAATTCCACACATTTCTATACCAATCATCTTATTGAAGGATGGTTATTGAAAGCAGGGGTATCAAGCAGGTACCGTTAATAATGACTCTTACACAAGTTCCGTTTTGTGTGTGTGTGTTCCTTGTGGAATGTTTTTCACCCAGCTTTCACGTGGCGCTCAGCCAGTAACACGGTCAGCACCAGCAGTGCGTGGTCTTAAAGCTACGTCGCTGCTGCAGTGACGGGTGAGAGTACGCCCGCGTGCATGGAGGGAAGGAGAGGCTTGATTCTCGGAGCTCTGTAGGAACTTAATCAGATTAAAGGCCTCAGCACTCTTGTGATTTAACAAACGGATTTACAAAGGTCATAAAAACATAAACAGGAGTGGGGCAAAGTCATCAGCTCCAGGAATACACGATGATTCCACGCTGACTACTCCAGAATCAGGTTTGAAAGCAGAACCAGGGGGTCGACTGTGTTGCTACTAAAATGGGGGTCGCTGGTTCAGCTCCCTGTGTCGCTTCCAGCGTCGTTGGGGGGCCACACAAATACATGTGACCACGTCTGTGGATCTGTGTCCCCTCAGTAGGGAAGGAACTCCCATGCGCTACGTCCCCCTAATGGAGCTGCTCGCCATCAGGAGAAAAGATGCATTCGGTGACTCCACGTGTGACAGAGGAAGCCTGTGGTGGTTGCCCGCAGCAGCAGAGGGGGCGGAGCAACCACCAAAAACGCTTGTATACGGGGTAAAATTGGTGATGTTAAAAAAAAAAGTCAAAAAAATAAGAATCAAATCCTTAATTTATCCAAATTATACAGTTTCTTTTTCTGACCAAACCTGAATTCAAAGCTGTTGAATTCAGACCAAAAACTCCTTTTAAAAAGGAGTAAAATACTTGACATTAAAATTTGAGCTCTATATGCAATTCTCTCAGCAGAATTCTATAACTTCTGCTTCTATGTACCATAAAAATGTATTTATTATGTTTACCTTAGCAAAAGGAAAATTGTCTCTGCTGCTCTAACAGACATTTGTCTTCTGTTTGTGTCCAGTCCTCCCTTCAGAGGAGCGGTGTGGGTTTATTCTGTCCTCAGATCAAGGATGGCCTGTGCTGAGACCAGATTCTGATTTAGGCTGAATAAATCTCGTGATACGACTACAACTGGATGACATCAAGGCTCAAAGTCGTCTTAACCACTACTCAACACTCCCCCCCACACACACACACACAAAAGACCAGTTCACGTCATCCCTGCAACTCAAAAGCACCGTCAGCACTGCAGCTGTGAGACGGAGCACAAAGACTCGCCTGTCCATATGCAAAGACTGTGGCGTTGTAGCCCTCAAAGCAGCCCTCGATCAGCTTCTCGGTGCAGGTGGAGTAGATGGAGTCCTGCTGAGAGTCCATGTCAAACATGTAGTCGTAGGTGAAGGATTTGTCCTTCCCCAGGATCACCTGAGGCTCGCCAGGCATCACATACGTGCAGATGTGACATCCTTCGATCTTCTCCCGGGCCAGCTGAGGGCGGATCCTGCAAAGACACAAACAAATCACATGATAAACAGGTTGTACTCTTGTGCACGCCGGGGTTTGTGGTCTTCTACAAATGTTATGAAGAATCAACATGATGGAAAAAAACAGAAGGAAGGAAAACCAACTCTCGGAGCAAACTGACACGTTTGTTTGTCAGAAGCTGTGCACTGTGGGCAAGAAAAACACATCAGAGGAATAAGCAGCCTAAAGCAAGAGACATTGGCACCACACACACACACACACACACACACACACACACACACACACACACACACACACAGGAAGGAAGTTACACCCAGGAAACTATATAATAAAAACACTGCTCTCAATCAGTATAATAAAAGGTCAACATGTTCATTAATACAAAAAGAAAATCTCTCAAGGAAGTCAATGTTTGGGCTCCTGGTGGAACGTAAACAAAGATGGCCGTCACACGTCTACTCGCCTGGTCATCAAGACACGAGCACGGAAATTTACTGATTATTTTCAAAAGTGCATTTATCAATTTGCTGTCCCTCAAAAAAGATTGTATAGATAGAATAATTTATTCGAACCCCGAAGGGAAATTATGTCGTCGTAGCACAACACAATAAAAAAAAAAAATACAGTGGAATAAAATACGAATGTAGAAGAAGAGTAGAAACAAAAATAAGAACAGGACAAAACCACTTAAAAAACACAATAGAAGATAAATAAGTAGGTTGGGAAGGTGTGGTGGCAAAATGACACTGATAATACTGATATGGTGGGGTGATTGTTACTAATAATAATACAGTATATAGTATAATAGTAGTACTGTACGGTATATAAGATAGTATAATTATATGTATAAATCTTGATATATAAGTATATGCACACAGATATGGTATAATATGATATATTGTATAGGCATATAAATAAATACTTGACCGTTCAAACAAACGCGCAATTCTGTGAATTACAAAACCTTTCCTAAGTTGAACAAAAAGCAATCACAAAAACATCTTAAAGAATGAGCGTAATGTCTGAAACGTGTGTGGCGCTCGTCCCACATAAACACGCCATCTAGCTTAACGCTGCAGCAGCGCCTCCCAGTGCTCAAACGCTGAACATCAGTGATGCTCTTGACTGTTTTCCAGCTGAATCAGGCAGGAATGAAGCGGTATAATGAGGATGACGCGAGAAAGAGAGAGCGCGACTGTGTTTGTTCATCCTTCGGTGAAAGTGATTAATTTTCATGTGAAAGGTCGAGTATGGAAGAGCCAGCACAACGAGGGGGGGGGGGATAGAGAGAGAGAGAGAGAGAGAGAGAGACCTCTGCACTGAGGACAAACTTCTGACTGTCAGCCTGGAGGTTCTACATGAAAACAGCTTTCCTGGGGCCTTCAACTGGTTTAATGAGCTCTCACTGGAAACTGACTGGACTTCATGGGAGGTCAAATTTCTACCGACAACATTTTCATTCTGAAGTAACGTAAATTGCTGTCTGGTTACTGAACGTTCACATCTTCTTGTCTTAAAGGACACCAAAGGTCCCAAACCAGGAGGCTGCACTGCACTGAAAATGTGGTTTATGTGATGATGCTTAAAGAAATGATTACTTAGAAACGTAGAATAAAAAATGACCAGAGGAAGAGGAACTGTTCTGTGCTCCAGAGCTAGCAGGGCTTTGATACTGGTGCTCCAGAACGAGCAGGGCTTTGATACTGGTGCTCCAGAATGAGCAGGGCTTTGATACTGGTGCTCCAGAACGAGCAGGGCTTTGATACTGGTGCTCCAGATCTAGCAGGGCTTTGATACTGGTGCTCCAGAACGAGCAGGGCTTTGATACTGGTGCTCCAGAACGAGCAGGGCTTTGATACTGGTGCTCCAGAACGAGCAGGGCTTTGATACTGGTGCTCCAGAACGAGCAGGGCTTTGATACTGGTGCTCCAGAACAAGCAGGGCTTTGATACTGGTGCTCCAGAACGAGCAGGGCTTTGATACTGGTGCTCCAGAACGAGCAGGGCTTTGATACTGGTGCTCCAGAACGAGCAGGGCTTTGATACTGGTGCTCCAGAGCTACCAGGGCTTTGATACTGGTGCTCCAGATCTAGCAGGGCTTTGATACTGGTGCTCCAGATCTAGCAGGGCTTTGATACTGGTGCTCCAGAGCTAGCAGGGCTTTGATACTGGTGCTCCAGAACGAGCAGGGCTTTGATACTGGTGCTCCAGAACGAGCAGGGCTTTGATACTGGTGCTCCAGAACGAGCAGGGCTTTGATACTGGTGCTCCAGAACGAGCAGGGCTTTGATACTGGTGCTCCAGAACGAGCAGGGCTTTGATACTGGTGCTCCAGATCTAGCAGGGCTTTGACACTGGTGCTCCAGAACGAGCAGTGCTTTGATACTGGTGCTCCAGAACGAGCAGGGCTTTGATACTGGTGCTCCAGAGCTAGCAGGGCTTTGATACTGGTGCTCCAGAACGAGCAGGGCTTTGATACTGGTGCTCCAGAACGAGCAGGGCTTTGATACTGGTGCTCCAGAACGAGCAGGGCTTTGATACTGGTGCTCCAGAGCTAGCAGGGCTTTGATACTGGTGCTCCAGAACGAGCAGGGCTTTGATACTGGTGCTCCAGAACGAGCAGGGCTTTGATACTGGTGCTCCAGAGCTACCAGGGCTTTGATACTGGTGCTCCAGATCTAGCAGGGCTTTGATACTGGTGCTCCAGAACGAGCAGGGCTTTGATACGGGGCCTGGTTTGCCCCGGTGTTAGCATGTAAACAGAAGCCCATGAACCATCCAGCATCTCTGTTGTGGGTTCTTTGTCTCTCAGTCGGTCTGTCTTCATGTTGCTCATAAACAAGTGAGGAAGAAAAGCACCTGACAGCGGGAGCGACAGCCCTCCGTCCTGAGTACAGAAGGGCCTCATTGTGCCTCCAGGCTCAGGGAGAACAATGCTGAGGGCCAGATACAGTGCTGCCATTGTGTGTCTGTGGGACACTGGATCTCAGCGCTGCCGCTGCCGCTGCCGCCGCCGCAGGATTACACGGCTGGATGGCGCGGCGGGAGGAGAGGTAATGGTCACAGGATGAAAGATCCTGAACTTTAATGACGGGTTTCTCCACCTGTAACAAGAAACACCTCAAGGTCGTTTGTGGTCCACGCATCAGTGTAACTGATGTGTCTCTGATACTCGAGTACTGGTCCTTAGAATTATTCAGTAATATTCAAGTAACCACACAAAGCCTGGAGCTCCTCTGAACAAAATGTAGGGGTTTTTATGAGTAATCTTTCTACTAAATGCAGAGTAGATCGGTAGAAGGTGGTGCCACATCGTAGAGCCAAGATATCGTTGAGAAAATACACCAAACCACAATTGTTTTGACACACTGCGATTGGATATTAGAGGAAATTTGAAATATTCATCAGGATTCTCCTTTTTTTCCCTTTCAAAACTCTGTAAAAAATACTTTGGGGATCAAATGAACAAGGATCTGAGTACTCAAGTCTAAACGACTACTAAAGAAAGTCTGGGGACTAAAATGTCAAGACGCTGAACTGAAATCACCAAGACAACACATCCATATTCAGTATCTTGGTTTCCAGCTGAGAACAGGACGGTTTTGGCAAGTGGCGCGTGAGCGTGAAGCGATTAACCATTTAAGGAGGAAAGGAAATACAGTCGTTTCCATTTAAGCCTCATCGGCTGGTCTACAGCATTTGGGTTCTATTGTTGGAACCCCACGTGGCTGCTGCGCCACACAGTGAGCACAATCTCATTAAAAGAATTTAAAAAAACAATTATCCTCCAGGTCCAATTTAGCTCATTTAACCAGTTGAATGTATCTGGGCCTTTAGGAATGTTCTATGGGTTTAATCCTCTCCAGTCACCACAAGGGTGTCCTTTGTTTGGGGTGATTTAACTCTCTAATTGGGTGTGTAATCCCGCCTGTTTCCACACTCTCCTGCTTATGTTTCCACGCAGGAATCTGAAAGCAAATCTGCTCTCTTTACATCTGCATACGAACCTTGAGAATTCAGCTGTACCGCTTCAGCATTAAACTGCAGATTTATTTTGTAACAAGCACTGTAAGACAGTTGTCATTTTACTCGCTCTTTAATTCATGGAGGAGTTATGATCTAGATCAAGTTCGTGGCATCTAAAATGAAACTGGGAATGTCTATTTGTTGGAGGGAATCTGCATCAAATAAAAGATGTTTTCTTACATCTGAGGAAGACGAGACGGAGGCAGGAGGTCAGACACACAGTTGGCTTTTAACAAATATTGCACTTTTCAGCAATTTGTAAGTTCCGTTCGGCCTTGTTGGAATTCTAAATTAAGTGATTATCTGCGCAGCCCTAGTTGTAGCAGTGGCAGTAGCAGTAGCGGTAGAATCATAGCTGGCATTTGAGGGGAAATCTTGAGGAGAAAAACTGCAGAAGCAGGCATTTTACGTCCTGTCACCCCTCACTATTCGCCGTCCAGTTTCACGCTACTGTCTTGTTATCAGCTCCGTCAGGCAGCCGATGGTTTCAGATTTGCCTTCTACTTCCATAAAACTTCATGCCGAACTCCTCCATAATAATCTAACAACAACTGTGACCTTTTAGATTCATAGATAGATTCATAGATAGATTAGATATTAAAGGGCACTTAAGCCTCTCATACACATTTGAGGCTAACAGCTGAATTTGTGTCAGTTACAGAACTGCGATCTGAAAACACAAACTGGCCCAGGCACCGCTGCGATTGCTGGACGTTCCCGTTTCATAAATATACACCAAGGTGATATCAAAATCAATAACTGAATGTTTTACTACAGATGCCAAAGCAACAAGTCAGGCCACATTCATGCAAAGAGCTCTCGTAGAATCATTGATAATACACTGAGCTGGATGGATCTTTGGGTATAAAATGTAAACTGAGCCCCACTGTATCAGCGCAGACGGCAGAAAAAAACAGTTGTGGTCTCTCGTCTATTTTAGGGGCTAAAGATTTGTAGAGTGGGAGGAGGAGCCTAGGTTAGAGGTCAGGTGAGGTCAGGGTTAAAGGTCAGAGAGGTTCTTCTGCAGAGACAAGTAGTCTGGCTTTTTTCAGATTCAGAAGGTGCCGAAACACAGACAGACACCGAGTGCAACACATGATAAACCAGCTTTGTCAGGACTTTCATTTTGGACCACAACAGTCAAGTCCAACTGGATCCAATCGGCCGAAAAGTCACCAATCACAGTTGGCATCGGACGGCTTTCCAAACTCTGTCCTCAGACTCTTGATGTGAGAGAAGGAAAGCTGGCCAAAAACACTTGTAGTGGTGCAAAAATAGAAAATAACCCACACAGTACTGAAGCGCACGAGACCTGGAGATAAAATCAACTCAGTCCTGGTTTCCTTTCTTTAGCTGGTACACCCTTTAAAGACAGCATTCAACTTTTTCACTCAGGGATTTATGGACATCATTTGAGGGATTCTCGGTTTCTCAGAGTGGTTTTTAAAGTGGAAACACATTCACATCTCATGTCTGAGCCGCTGGTGTTCAGCTGGGAACCTTTTCACTGCCCTCAATAAATCCCAGAAGGTGCAGCACATCGCTGGGAGGGGAGGCCAAGGCGGGAGGAGAAAAATCTCCACCGTTACACTTCCCTTTGTTCAGTTTTCAGGCTCTGACTGAACCGATTGTGGGACGTGAACAGTTACACCCAGAGAACGAAGCCCCAGCACCTTGTTTTATCATCCTTTAACAGTCACCCACCCAAACTACTGCCGTGAGACCATACAGGTCATCATTTATCAGTAATTGAACCCCCCCCCCCCCAAAAAACACTAGCATACTGCTGACATTTTGCTAGCTTCACATAGAGAATGTTGGCTGTCAGTCTTCTTCTTCGTGTAGTCTCAGGTTCCTGATGTCCTGTAGAAGCAGCAGGGTCACTGGTCGGGGGTTGGTGCCTGCATCTAAAGCCGATTCCCCAGTTTGTTTTTTTGGAATGTTTGGTTGAAGCTAACTATCATATTCATAACCGATGACCTTGCTGATTAATTTCCCAATTAATCAATTAGTCAGAGCCCAAAATGACGTGTTGAACGTGCTTCAACTCAAGAGTCGAAAAAAAAACTCTAAGAGACTCTTTAATTTCTGTCATCATTCTTTTATAACTAAAAAAAACGGAAATTCATGGAATCTTTGAGTCCGGAACCAACAGATGTTTGACATTTTTGCCTGAAAAAGACTGAAACTATGATCTCGATATTTGGCCAATTCCTTTTCTTTTGATTGACTTATCGAAACGCTCCTCCTCGCACCAAGAGACACGTAAGGAGAACGCATCAGGGGAACACGTCCGGAGAACACTGCAGGAGAACGTCCCAGCCCAGAGTCATAGCCTGGGGAGCAGCGGCCGCGTCTTCATGGAGAGATTTGCTGAGAGCAGCACTGCGGCTGCTTGAGATGATGTCACCCACCCACCCACCACAGGGATGCCTCCTCAACTTTAAGCGCAGCACCTCACTGTCCTTCAGCAGAGAATCCAGGCTGTGTGAAGGGCAGCGAGGGAAGGCGTGTGCGACTTTGTCACACACCTGGCACATCGCCAAACTCTGCAGGCCGGCGTCTACACGTCTCTTTGTGTTTGCAGTCAAAGCGAGGCAGGAGGGAAGCGACAGATTTAACGGGGCGGGTGATCGCTTGGAGGCTGTCAGTCTGTCTCACCTCCTCCGACACCCCCGAAAATCAGTCAGACAACAAGACAAAGGCAGGAGGGGTTGAGTTTACAGTTTTAGCTCCCAAACATTGACAGTTGAGAACTGGTCAGGTGAGTTACAAATTATACAAACATGCAGTTAATTGCCTCTGCAGATCTTCACTATAATTTGTGTTAATCTTCCTGTCAGTCAATTTCGATTGTGGGAAACATCAAACCCTGCGGGTGAGTCGACGGGGGAGGAGCTTGACTCCAGAGCATCCTCCACATCTGTGACCCTCTTCTAGCTCGACGCTTCCATTCTGGGACTGAAACAGCTGGGCATGATTCAATACTAGGTCAGCCTACCACGCTCCTCTGTGCTGCCCCTCAGTTCATCTACCGTCTCTTTAAGGCTATCGAGGGGCGTGTCCCTTTAACTTGGTGGAAACGTTGCATCCAGAACAGATGACAAAAAAAATAAAGACAAAAATAGATAGATAAACTTGTCGTCCTTCTTTTGAATCTGCCCACGTTTAACAAAGACATCACATACGACCGGTGATGAGGGCGTGGGGCCGTGTCATGTTGAGGTATTTGTAGACGTAAAAACTCAAAATGTCACCAATATTTATCACCATCTAGGGTCTGCCTTTAACATGAAGTATGAGCAAACACACTGCGGCACATCCAAACCACACATGATGCCACTGAATATTCACCAATAAATCGCAGCAGAATCAACTTCAACATCAAAAGTAGTGCCGCGTGTCTTGTGTACAATTCTGCAATATGATAAACATTCATTTTGAAAAGTGCATTTCTCGACCCAAATACACAAATACGACAAAACAGTTAAGCAGTGCTAATTTGAAAGGCACTTTTTAAAATAAAATACACAAAAAGCAATGACAAAAATGAAGTGATTTCTGCCACATTTATGCACTTCAGTCCAAAACAATCATTTCTTTATATAGGACAGTAAAATGACCCGCGAATGAATCATTGCTCTGCTTATACTTCAAGTTTTCATGAATAATCTTGAGACGCACAGCGAAGTAAAGTGGAAGTGACACATTTCGGGGTTGAATACGTTAATTCTGTGTCACATGAATCGAACCGACACCAGAACATCAGGAGCTGAGAGCACGCTGCACTCGTCCCCGCATGCACAGACAGGCACGTTGACAGCGGTTGCATACATTACACGTAATCACCTCTGCAGCCCAGGGATTAGAGCAACAGAGCTCAGGGATTGTGTGATTGTGTGACTGTGTGTGTGTGTGTGTGTGTGTGTGGTGGGGGGCTGCCGGTTTTAAGAGGAGGATTTAAGCTGCAGGAGCTGGAGTAATATCTGAGATGCAAGAACATATTAAACAATTCCAGTGTTTACTGAGACAGGAGAGGGACGCTATGGACGTTCACACGCCGCTGCAGCTCGCCGACTTCCTCAGTTCAACCTTCTTATAAACACGACAATTTGGCGTGAACTCAAAAACAGACAACCCTCATCTGTGGCTTCTAATTGTTGGCTTTTTAAATTGCAAGGCATCACAATGAGAAGGTACCCTTCTGAGAATCTCACACACCCTGGTCTGAGCAGGTTCAAGCTCTGCCCGTTCAGACCAGACCACCTACGGTAGCAGACAAAGAGCTCAACGCCATGCCACGCCACAGACCAGCAGCAGGAAAACCGTTACGCCAGCAGTCAAACATAAATGCACCACTGGCAAAATCTGGACTTTCCGTCCTGCCTTGATTCAATATTTTCTTCCAAACTGTATCAATGTGTCTTTCCTGTCTGTGCCCCCCCCCCCCCACCCACCCCAGACTATGCGTGACATAAAGGATGGGGTTGCTATGGTGACCGGTAATGGAAGCAAAGAATTAAAGTCATAATCCGATCTCAGCGGGGTATAATGCTGGCCAGGCCGAGTAAAAGACGGCGAGAGGAGGGGCGCCACAAAGAGTCGAGCAGCTCGCTCAGCATCCCGCCACCCGTCGAGGTCGTCAGGAGGAGGTTAATTCACCGTCGACCCCACAGCTCAGTCGGTCTCCTGATGCCTCCGTCCTCATGACTGGGCACGTGTTTCATCATTTAATTATTCTGAGCCCAGGGGGATCGTTTCAGACATTTCCAGTGGAACCTCTTAACAAGCCTTCAGTTCTACACAATTAAATCCAAAAAAGGAGTAGCAGCACAGTCTGGGTCTGAAATCACAAGATGAGAAATATTATGAGAGCAAAGCTGCGCGTTGGCCCCGACTCAAGTCTGGACCGCGTCTTTAACCTTTATGGTGCGTTTGTGCTGCATCACTGAGGTCATTAAGCTGTGCAGGCCGGTGGAAATCAGGAGCAGAGACACCAACTTACACGGATCCTGTTTAAAGGCTCACGATTTGCTTACTGGGACTCACGGGGACACACAGGGACTCATGGAGACACACAGGGACTCATGGAGACACACAGGGACTCATGGAGACACACAGGGACTCATGGGGGACCAGTCCATTTGTTTCAAACATGTCTGATATTGAGGGGTTTAAATCACCATGGATACTTTAGTCCTTTCCGAGCAGAACCACTACAGCCACTGAGAGGGCAGTCGCAGATTAGCTAATGGTACTAAAATCTCACTGACACGATGACTGAGAATATCCACAAATACATCTCACTGACAGTTCTTATGTTTTAGAACATCGTGCAAACTCTTTATATCCAGATCCATTTGGCCGTTTGTGCTTTTGTTACAAACAGCAACTTGTGGTACCACATCAGTTCCCATCTGTTCCCTCTGACATGATCACCTCAGTATCTATGCAGGTTTGAGTTGGGAGGGAGGAAGACCTCCTGCGCCCGGCAGCGTGTGTGCAGGTGTGTGTGCAGGTTTAGACCTGAATACAGAGACTGACTTTGACTGACGGCAGCAGATGTACGATTTGAGTGAATGGCAGCCGGGCTCAGATCTTTGTTGTGATTGTCCCGCAGGGACTTTGCCTTCACTTCCATGAATATTTAAAACAATCATGTTTCAGATGTTAAGTTTTAATAATTTGTCACTAAAAAAAACAGCAATTATTTGATAACCTTGGCTGGATATTGGAATTGGCCCAGGGTTGATGGGAGCACTGACTGGCAGATGTCCGTGTCGAGGTGAACCAACAGGCTAATATTGTTCTTGAAAAGGGCGTCAGTGCAGCCACTCTGCTGTGCCAGTCATTGCGTTCTCTCTCAGTCTGGGACAGATTCAATAACACCGATTCATCACTTGGACCAAAACGTGGAAAAAGGTTGAAATAACTTTAACGGAGAAATCAGGAACTGAACGGAGTGAAACACCAGGTCAGATTCGTCTGTCAAATACTTTCATGGACTTGTAACTAGGTGTGTTGGAATACAGCAACCACGGAGAACAAATGTCTCACATATGTGGTGCACACCTGCAAAACGGAGACACGCAGCTGGTCTTGCGCCAGGGCTCAGTGCCGGGTTTCTACTGGTCCAACCTGACGGAGGCGGCCAGCGCCGCCCTGCTGCTGACCTGATGTTACTGCTTCATCTTGCTCTAATAAAAGTGAGGAAATGCACGAACGTCTCATTGATCCCACAGCCTGAGAACCTTTTGGGGAAAAAAGGCGCTTTCCAAACCAGCCAGCCGGCCTCGAGTCCCAGTGGCAGGCAGATAACGGCTTTACTGCTTCCTGGAGGTCAAGGGTCAGGGAGCAGAATCCCTGTTCATTATTAAGGGCAGCGAAGGTTAGACAGCAGGGGGTGACGACCAGGGTTCAGATGTAGCTGTCAACAGAGGAGCCGAGCTGGGGGTCAATGTTAGCATTTGTCTAATTAACACAAATCGTATCTTGAGGACAAACTTGACAGATGTGCTCTAACCGGTCCAACAAAACTAAGTAACCTCATCCTACTTGATAAAGAAGAGGACAACGGTGAAAAGCAATCTGGCGCTTTAATGGAAAGAAAGTCCACTTCGCTGCTCTCGTGTCAAGCCTGTGGGGAAACATCACTCAGCCATGTGGTGTTGACACGGGAGTCCCGTCTCCGTGTCCACCGCAGGCCAGCCACACGAAGGCCAGCCACACGAAGGCCAGCTGAAAGTGGGAGAGTGGGAGTTTGTGCGTCACCAGCCAGCCGCCACCTGCAGCTTTCAAGGTGACCAGATAGCAGATAATGGGTTAGGTAAACACGCCCGGCGAGGTCGATCGGAGGTCCCATCAGCTCCGCGCTTAACCGTTTCTGCCAAAGATGCCGCTCCAGTTGTTTGTGCCAGGTGGCTGATCGACACTGGAATGTTTAACAATGGCACCGCCCACGCTGAGCGTTCACACCTGCAGCTAGAAGCCTAATGACTCTAAACGCCTCATGAATATGCAGATTCAGACAGCTGCTGCACTGCGCCAGCAGGGGGCGGAGGGTCATTTGCATGTTCTGACTTCAGCTGGCATTTTAGGAGTAAGATTCAAGCTCACTCAACAAAACACGTGACAACTTTGCGTGGAGACGGTGCTCCATTGATGGCTGGGGAGGGTGTGTCCTGACAAAATCTTGATGCAAATATATCAGGTGATAGAACGCTGTGACATCACTGGCTGGGTTTGGGGGTTCTGAGGCTATTTTCTGTTATCACGTTGGGCCATTTTGAAGGTTTCTCCTCGCCTCCTTAACTCAAACCATTTTGAAAATA
The DNA here is from genome assembly GCF_037954235.1 of Aulostomus chinensis. Classification (NCBI taxonomy): domain Eukaryota; kingdom Metazoa; phylum Chordata; class Actinopteri; order Syngnathiformes; family Aulostomidae; genus Aulostomus; species Aulostomus chinensis. The sequence goes on along the minus strand of NC_141326.1, from coordinate 28,719,413 downwards.
GTAAAATTCTTCTCACGCACTACTTTCACTGAACAGAACTGTGTAGTGAATACATGGCAACAGGTTTCACTGGCTGCTGAACAAAACACACAATTTAAAAACAGCACTATTAAACTGAGACGAAGGCAAACAGAAAGACAGACTTCAAATTTCTCCACGGCATGAAGATGTAGTTTTAAATCTGCGACAAAATTTTAAAAAAGCTGATCGACTCCCACAACAAGTCAACTTGCTGCCTCCTGTGCGTTTTATGCTCGTGTGTCATGGAGGACAGCAGCGGCGTGACTGTGGTTACACTTCTACATCTTGTTTCCAGTCTTCTTTTCCAACTCAACACCAACTGGGCAGCGGAGATGACAAAAACTAGCACGTTCACCCAGGCTTAGACTTCACATCAACGCCAACTGGCGATGGAGATGACAGTTAACCACATGTAAAAGATCGGACGCCGATGAAACCCTCACTGCAGATAAAAGCCTGATGTTTTTAACCCACTGGAGGAGGTGCTAAAGAAGCAACACCAGGTGCTACATGCTCGTGTTGAAACGCACCACCCGGTGCTCCAATCTACCATGAAAGACAGAAATGCTTCATGAGAGGTTACATTCGCTAACTTTGGCTTACACTGCCTCCAAGTTGCCAATCAAACAAGCTGAAGGAACCGGTTTAAAGACACGTCAGTCAAATTAGGCCAGTGACCTCAGACGAGTCACAGTTATAACCCGACATGTTGCATTTATACAGATGGATTCATCGGGATACTGGGTCACCTTACACACAGCTAGCCTACTGACATAAATAACAAGGTGGCATCTCACTATGCAAACACAGCTATTTGTGATGGCCTGAGTCCTATTTGTGACGTTCTGCTGGCAGGTTGATGACGGAAGTTCAGTTACATCTACATCCTATTTGCAGGACCGGCTCTAGATTTAGACCTGCGCTGTTTTAGCAGCGACCTTAACTGGAGAGATTCAAACAGGGAGGAAGAGGAGAGGAGCAGCAGGAGAAGACAAAGCCTGCAGCAGTCAGCTACATATTTGCATGGGCGTGGTGGTGTGCATGTAAGCTAGTCTGTCATTACCATTTACTCTGCATGACCAGCTTGTTTCCAACATGCCACTGTACACAATGTGGGAGGGGGTCCCTCCTTGTCCTGAACGTGTGTCTGCAGCTGAGGGCTCCCTGCATCAGCGCAGGGGCGTCTGCCAGAAATGCGGCGACCTCTCAGTGGTAATGATACAGATAAACTGAGGTCCTCCAGCAATGCTGCGGCCGGGCGGGAGTCTATTTTGGAGTAAGCTCAGTTTAAGTGTAGGCTACAATTCATATCATCTTGGAATGGAAGAGTTGATGAATATGCACTCATGTATTTTGGTTTCACTCAAATTACTGAGCGCAGCCAGTCACCATCCATGACAAAGTCAAGTTGGGTTCCAAAAGATAGTTCCTTGAGCTGCAGCACAACAGTTTGGGCTTCTCGGACGACGCCACTGTGACAGCACCACTCAACCTTAACGGTTCAAGGTAGAGTCAGGCATCCTGGAGGAGACCTGAACCTCAGCTCCTCCCTTCAGGCTTCACACCCCCTCGAAAACGACAATGATATGAAAATCTGATGAGTTGCCATGGCAACAGCATTAACAACCAAGCGTGTTACCCACTCTCGTCTACCGAGGGTAAGAGGAGAGTATTCTCATTGGTTTGACAATCATAGTCGTTCAAAAAAGACACAAGTGCTTCCTCTCAGTAGCCTGTCGGGACCAAACCATTATTCTCTGAGGGGGGGTTGGACCATGCCACCTTGGTGCTTGTGCATCTTTTACATGTTGTGCACATTATCCTGTTTTGGAAAGTGCCTCTGTTTCCTGGGATTGTGCACATTTGTTACTTTGTGAGCCCCGTTCCTCGTAATCTTTTTTGTTTAATTTCATTACAGCACACGAAAACATGCTCATAATAGCGAAGGATGGAAGAGAGGCCAGCAGCCTCTCCCTCAGTGTTGATGAGCAAATCAGAAACTGTACGCATTCCTGAACATGACACAAACTCACAAAGTGGCAAAGTGGTTTAGCCTCACAAAAAACAAAACTAATCAAAATCTTCCCGAACTGCAAGGACAAGGTGGCTCCTGACGGTGGGTCCAGTGCTTTTAACAGAACCCTGCCTGAGCTGGGAAAGTGAAGATGGCTTTGCTGCCAAGTCTGATAAGAGCGAAAATGTGAGATGAACCGAAAGCAGTTCAAGGAAAATGCAGATCTGCTTTCAATTCTGTTGACAGTTTTGAAATCAAATTCCACGTAGAAGTTTATTGGCATCAAAAGCTCATAAAGAAATGTCAGTTTATTAAACAATGATGGAACAGCCTGAAATGGAGTTTGTAGCCGTTTTAATTAAAAGAGAATGGCGTCTCTCCACCAGTCTCTGGCCTCCTCCGACTCCTCCATCTCCAAACTTTAATATCTCCCACGCCAACATCACCAGGTAAGAACGAGTTTCTCTGATTCTGCGTAAACCAGCAAAGTCTCCTTTTCTCCAACACTCTTGAATCTACCGCCATGACCCGCATCTATTCAAGGCTGACCTCCGCTGAGCTCCAGCTCCCCTGCGGGAAGCACACACTCCTCCTCCAAACAGCCCTGCAGGTGTCGGAGGCGTGAGTCTCAGTCTGTCAGGGTAAAACGGCTCCAACTCTTAAACTTTCACCAGCTCCCTAAAAAGAACTGTGCAGAAAGGTAATAAAGAGCAACGCCAGCAACTTCAGGCCGGTGAAGACGCAGATCTGAACACACCGAAAGGTCACAGCCAACTCAAAATACTCCAGACAAAAGAAGTGAATCACGCAGGACTCAGGACTGCAGGCTGTGGAGAAGATTATCCCAATCATACAGTCAGACTACCAGAAGCAATCATGTCGAGTTCGGGGATGACTTGTGGTCCAGGCATGTCATCCCATCAGCTGACATGGTTATGCTGGTTATGATCATGGTCACGAGGACACAATGCAGTGAATACAACATTTATGGGCTTTTCCAAATATTTTTAAATGACAAACTTTAGGGACGACTCCTGAGGGACAAGCGGAGACGGTTGCTCATTGCTCCTCTACATCGTGTCCTCAAAATGTCAGCAGGTGTTAAACCTTCAGGTATGTAACTGAAAGAAGCAGTCAATTTGGAAAGTATGAAACACAGGAGGGTAAGGACACTGTACTGGTCACAGAGAGGAGACACTGGGAGGGAGAAGAGAGCAACACACACTGTTGTACTGTCCTACTAACACACAGCGAGCGGCAGGACTGCGGGTCAACAGGGATTCCTGACAGACTGACTTGGCTCAGTGGATGTGAACAAAGAACAAGGTCCTGAGAGGCTTTAGACTTCAGGCTTTTGTGTTTGCATGGCGCTGCCATGGGCAACGAAAACCCATCAGAGCGTCGCCCGTCCAGCTCCCACCGGTCCTCCTCCGTCAGGCCCCTCCTTCACCCTGCTAGGTGCCATCAGCGACACACACAATCTCCTACCACCAACATGTGGCATAAAAATCCTCTTACATCCGGACTGACAGTGCGTGGAAACTATTTTGTGAGGTTGACCACTTGGATTTTTCACAGCTGATATAGTTTGGTATACACGTAGTTCAGTAGATATACATTTGAGGTAAAAATGAAGTACTTTAGTGTCTCTGCTGACTGCAAGGAGACCTGAACATCATCCTGAAGAGATAAAACAAGCAGCTCTAAGTGGCACTCTGGAGACAAAAACGTGAATGAATGAATAAAAGAATGTAGCCGTGTTATCAGACAGCGCTGATGGTGGGACGTTGCTGGTGACCAAACAAAGAACACCAAAACAGCTCAATTTAGTCAGCTATCGGTTTTATATGCAATCAGATTCTCGACAAAAAAGATTGAGATGATCATAAAAATGCTGAATATCAGATCCTAAAGACCCTTTTATTTTAAAAACAGCATGATTCTGTTTTTCATGGATAGCGTCAGCTGAGTGTTCAGCTCGTTTCAACTGCTACTTTAATTAACCGGCGGTCCGAAATGACCTTTGCCACGCGGTTGCTGCACCTCGCTTGTCCTCTCAGTTGCAGGCTTCTATTTGCATGGTAAACCATGGCAGCCATCATCAGCTGCTGTCTCCCGTCAGCTGCTCGCCTCATTAAGTAATAGTAAGTATCTGCGCTAATCTTACAGCTCAGTTTAACCAGCTTGTTCCACCAGAGTTAACCCTGCCTCTAGAGAGCACCCTCGGGCTTAGATTTATCCACTTAGACCAGTTCCTGCATGCCGTCATGTCATTACAACTCTAACTTAAGACTTAAGACGTTTAGAGACCCCTCTAATTCCACCGTAGTCATTATTACCGCCTTCCAGCTGAGCATCGGGATCTACAAAACCATCCAGGGGAGGGGAAAAAAAAGACATTCGCTCGATGGAATCTGCAGTTACATTCATGTCATGCTACCGAGTGGCTAATTAGCTCAGCGCCAGCAGCCTGAATCAATTCCTCCTGCTTTGTTTCAAAATGCTCCTCTGTCACCACCTTGGAAAAGAAATAATGATGGCAGCTCTCTGCTGGTGGGGCGGCAGTGATAATGGCAGCAGCGGCAGGTTCAACCCGTCCTCCCTTCCAGCTGAGCCCCTCCCCTCAATGTACACATCCCATTAAAGGCAAACTATGGCGACACTCTGCAAACAAGCTGAGTACAGGACCGTCTACACACTGCAGTAAGGAGCTGTGCACACACACAAAGAAACGCATGTTGAAAGACATGTTTGAGTTCTTCTGCAGACGTCTGAGAGACTCCCAGGGCCTGGCTTGAGATAATCGGAGGTCTTCCACTACGTCAGGTGGACCCTCGGCCCTTAAAGAACCTCCGGCTAAGGTGGAAGCCTCTTTAGGGCTTCAATAGCACCTTGGAAGAGCTGGTTCCCAGGACAAGAACGGAACCGATGCTTTGTTCTTGATGATTAACTGATGCACGATCATAACAGTCTATAAAATGTCAAAACATTTGAGGAAATCTCATCACATTTTCCCAGAATCTTAAGGGACGAGTCCATAATGCTGATTACTTCTTTTAAAAATTCCTTTTAGTCTTTTTTTCTTCTTTGCTCATCATCGGTTTATGAGGAAAAACAAAGTGGTGAATGGGACTCTCAAAATACGCTGGAAATAAAGAATCTTATTTTTTCAAATACTCAATATCAGCACGAATGTTTCTTTATGCGCAAAACGTGAAGATGAAGCTGCTTTTATGCAGATAAACACAGACTACCAGTCCGAACCACATCATGAAATATCTGTAACATCTGACGAGCGGCTGAGTACCACCAGTCTGGTTCGCTGGGACCAGATGGAGGATGCAGCCCAGTTAAAATATCCTGAGTTTGGAAACCTTTAGCTCAGCGGGTTACCTTGGCAACAGGCGTGACGTGCAGCTTATCACAACATATCTAGTCAGTAAATCACCCAACAAGCCGATTTTCCTGGCTTCATGAACACACGCAGACCACCGTACTTGCAGTTTCTTCCACTGCATTTCTTTGTGTTTCAGCGGTGTTGTTGACACACCTCTGCTCCGCATGTGTAGTGGTGAGGAGGAGGAGGAGTGTGTTTGAACAAGCCGAGCAGAAGCGCCGCCGTCAGCCGCTCGTGCACGTGCAAGACTTGTCAACAGTCCTCTTGACTAGTTCTGCCAGTTGGTCGCAGTTGAAACATGCCCTTCGCTCGGGCTGGGCGCCGCAGCCAGGGAGGGTAAACATCACGCCACATCCAGCGAGATTAAAAATGCTGCCGATAGAGGGATTAAATCGTATTTATCAACGTTTACAGAGAGATTAGCTGTAACTTTCTGTTGTTTTTTTAGGTAAATGACAAAATGTGCAGTTGTTTTTTTGTTGTTGTTACCTCTCAGCTGCGTTACTGCAAAGTTTCTTTTTAAGGGATATTTCAACGCTTAACTGTCAGGAGCCGTCAGCGAACGCCAAAATTTGAATCACATTTAAATTGTGAGGGAAAACACACCTGAATGAATGGGCAACCGTTAGTTTCACGCTGTAGTTCTGCTACACGGCCGATGAGGGTTCATCCTGAACGACTAACGCATGTTCAGCTCTTTATGGCCGTCAGAGTTAAAACCAAAGCACTCGACTTCAGCTTCATCTTACGATAAAGTCAAACTTTATTTTTTGAGTAAAAAAAGCAAGTTGACCCTTTCTCTTAACAAGCTAACCTGTTTCCTCCTGGCTGGATCTGGAGGATCGTCCATTGGAGGCCTCGCGCCAGATGAAATGACACTGGATAAAACACACTTATCTGCTATAAATATCTCAACTTGAGGCCGCATCAACTTCCCTCTAAATCGACACCGCCAACCGGCAACAGCAGCCCAAAAATATCAGATTCTACCACCAACCATAATGTATTTTTAAGCGGCATTAAAATGTGTATTTTCCACTTTAGGCAGGGTCATGTGACCAGGAAGTTCTGGACAAACACACCCTTCTCTAGGGTTTGACCTCACAACACCCCTCAATCATGAGGTATTACAATATGGGGGGACATGTATTGCAATATTCTACATAATTTACTGTAAAATCCAAAACAGAGCTGAAAATATGAGTTGTCATGCGCCGCCGCCGCCGCCGCGGTGGTATGATAGACGCATCACATTATTGATTAGGGCCCAACCAATCAATCAGCCAGTTAGCCAATATTAGCCGATGTGACATTCTGGACAATAAAAGCTCTTTATTGTTAAACAATTTTAAAAAAGAATTATTTTGGGAACTGGAGCAACACGCATGTGATTATGAATGTATATTGTTGATCAATTATGTGAATTAAAAGAGGGTGGAGCCTAACATCTAGCATCAGTCGGTCCTGATGATGATCTGATTTATCAGAACGATATTCACATGTTTAGCTGCAGAGTTGTACCATGTGACACACAGTACACCTGCAGCGACAAATACTAACAAATACTACTGTGTATTGTAAAAAAATGAATATCCTGATGTATTTCTTTACTGACTGACTCTCCCACGCCTCACACACACACCATGACTGTGCACTTTCGTAACCAAGCCAGGACAGAGAGGACACACACACACACACACACACTACTGTCCAAATGGCTTGGATGTCATCTAATTCAAAGGACTAGACTGGTTCCCATTTCTCCCAGTCACCCCGCCACCTCACCAGCTGGGTGGGAGCGGCTCTGGACTGGATCACAAACGCCTGACTGGTCTGAGGGTCTTGATCGCTGAGGGGCCTGACAGCCAGGCTGCACTGAGAGCTCTGCTGTCAGCCCAGCTCCTCTTTCATCGATCATCTGTCTCTCAGTGGAAGCTTGAGAGGAAAGTGAGGTTGAGGGGGTGCGAGGGCGTAGAGGCCCCCACCGCCCCTCCCAACAGCACAACCGTTACAAGAAGTGATCTCATTGCTCCGAGGGCCCCCGCCTCGGTGCGCACCTGTGCGGCAGCAGCGAGGCTTTACGGGTTTACCATCAAGCGCAGCTCGGTGTAGCACATCCTAGAGGAGGGGGGGGGGGGGGGGGGGCAGACCCAGACCCAGATGGGAGTCCTGAGAGGCGGACAGCACCTGGAGCTGTTACAACTGGGTCACCGAGCTGGAGTCAGGCTTATAAGTGTGTGTGTGTGTGTGTGTGTGTGTGTGTGTGTGTGTGTGTTGCCGTTGGCTTGCAGGTGTTTGCCGGGACCCGCGGCTACGGCGGGTTTCAGCGACTCACCTCAGCGCCACACGGACTGTGCTCTCATCCTGCCCGGTCGTCATAGTTCCTCGCGCCGCAGACGTTGGAAAAAGAAAAAAAGAAAGAAAAAAAAAGGGGGGTCGAACCGATGAGTCCGGACTCGCTCGAGGCGCAAGTGAAGCAGAGAGAGAAAAACGTGCGCAGTTCCCTGACAGGCGAGCGGACCGAGCTGCTCACCTCGACTGGATCCCCGCCATTCTCGGAACAAAACTCAAAAAAATCCCGACGCTGTTTTAAAACCTGACACGCGCGCGGAGGCGAGACGGCGGGTCCGCATGTTGCGTCTCTACCTGCGCCGCTTCTCTGCGCACTCCGGCCCGGATGCTTCGGCTGGAGCCCTCGTGCAGTCTGATGCAGTTAGGTGAGCCATTACCACCACCACGACACCACCACCACCCCCCAAACTTGCGCGCGCGCACGCTCTCCCTCACGCATACACATAGCGGCGGACACATGCGCGCGCCCTGCCTCGCTCCGCTCCGCTCCGCTCCGCTTTACGCACCGGGGACGGGAACCGCAATGCGTCAGCAAACCACGCCTTCTCCAGGGGACACGCAGGCAGGATGACGTCATAACAAGTTGGTTGTGCACAAATATGAAGTTTTTGTTCGGCAGGTGTGATATTTTAAACCACAGACATCGATGATTACTTCTGTAATGTTTGATATTAACTAATTGAACCTTCCTGGTTTGAAAACAAACTAAAAGACTAAGACTAAAACTAGATTATTGATTATGGATTTTTAATCAGAGTGCAGCTTCAAGTCAGTTAAACCTCTGTCCCGGTCAGTTCAGTAGCAGAGGGGGTTGTTGATCAGGTTCAGCTGCTTTGTGTTCATGAAATCAACAACAGGTGCATTTGGGGGGCAGCAATCAGCAAAGTGGACATTTTTTTCACTTTGATTTTTGGGGTGTCTTCTGCAGGTTGAGCGTTTTCACCCCCCCATGGACATCTAATGTTTTCAAAGTGTTACTTTAAGTTTTGCGAGCCGTGTACACTTTTCTCCTCTTAAAAATATGGATAAGTGCATATTGTCTGTATGTGTTCTTGTGTAACACAAAATTATAAAATTGCTCCCAGTGTTTTGGCAAAAAAAAAAACCAAAGTATAGAAGTCTTAATCAAATAGGTGAAGTGTCAAGATATTTTCTTTATTGCAAATCAACATAAAAAACAGTACACACAAGTACGTACAAGACATAAAACATGGAAGGATGAGGTCATGTCTGTAATATGAATTAAAATAGTCGGTATTTAGTTCTCAATATGACTCACAGCTACAGTGGACTCTTCTTGTGCTCACTGGAATAAATACTTGCACTTTTGTGTAACCTTCGCGGCGGAGGCCCTGCAAATGCGGCTTGTTGATTGCCCACTTGAGTGAACTTGTAGCGCCACCTGGTGGCTGAAAACCACGATGCAACATGTGGGAAGACAGAGGAGAAAGATGGATGACAGGCGGCGCGGAGTTGAAGGTTCAGGCAACACGGCTGATTTCTGGTGATCTGATCCCAGACAGAAGGACGTGTTTGCGCTCTGAATTTACAGAGATACTTGTTGAAAGTAAGGGCTGTGTTCCGAGTTCAGACAAATCTGAATGCGATCTGACATCAGGACAGAAGTGGCTTCCATGTCGCCAGCAAAAAATGTAGAACTCGCCAGAACCTTAAAGTTACAGATACAATCAGTCTGAGTAAATGTCCCCTCTTTACTGCTTCCTGCTAGGCACAGTGACTACGTTATTCCTCGTTACTGTAATGAACATGTTCTTTTATTTAAAAAATATATATTATAAAAGAAAACCAGTTACACAGAGCTGGTTGAGTGAAAAGAAATGAATACATGCAATAAAGAACTTTTAATTGTGCAGGTCAATGGGAACAGGTTGTTCAGTTCAGAATGTGTTTCGTACAAAAGTTGTTCTGTTTTACTTGGTCACCGTTATCTGTGCTGTGAAAACAAAGAAATATTTAACATTAAGAAACATTTATTAGCATGACAACATTTACCAACATGTTAAGTATCTTAAAAAGGTACAATTTGTAAGTAAAAGTGCACTTGGAGAGCACGGACCTCAGCCACGGTTCATGCGAATAAAAAAACAAAGCTGTCTTTAAACAGATTTGCTTCAAAAAAATAGAACGGGTTCTTCCTTCGCCCATGTGCCTCTGCTAGGTTTTATCTAATAATGCGGACGGTCAGGAAAAACACTGAAACTGCAGGTAAAAATCCAAACAAGCAAGCGCCTCATATTCCACACTCCAAACCTATAGGAGGCAGTATATCACTTGAGGGTTGAACAAGTTAAGAAATGCTAACTTCCTTAGCACGAGCTAAAGGATGAAATCACCTACAGTCACAACCTTCACGTAGCAACTTAGAGAAAAAGGTGGTCGCCGGTCTGCGGGTTGGCCGATGTGGGCTGCTAATTCTTCGTGCTAAAATAACTCCCTATAGCGTCACGCGGGAGTGACGCGTTTTGTAGGCCAACTTGTACCTTAGCATTGCTAAGGGTAACCCCAACCACTATGCTAGTGGCATTTTTTCCACTGGATTTTTAATTATTGCAGAAAATAAACTCCTTCACGTTTTGCTCAACAATAAAACCTCCACAAATGAACATGTGTGTGATTTTTTTCAGAGTTAATGCGGTTTAGCAGGACGAAGCTAATGTTAGGCTATGAAGGAGCTACAACGCAGACACAACTTCAGCGTCACCGCAACTGGCTCGCACGTTAGCGTCCGCCGTTTTCAGACAATAAATGCTCCAAAATTCACGTGTGTAGTATTGACTGGCATATTTTATGCCGTAGAACAAAGACGTTTGAAAATCTTAAGGCAGTGTAAACCGCAGATGTTATTTCTGGCTTTTGCTCACACACAACAGCGCAGAGGAGGAGAGTCACCTTTGTCCCCAGAGCAGTCCAGCTCTTGAACAATGACCCCACCCTGTCCCAACTGCCACTGACTGAACGCATACGCACAAAACACTCTCATGGACAGCAGCTACAACACTTTTATACTGTATGTTTTTTTGTTGTTGTTGTATGTTATGTTGTTGTTGTTTTGTCCAATGCTGTTCACTATGCCTTTTAAATTGCAAATAAACAAATAAAGTGTTTTTGAATTTGAACAATAAGGGTAAGAGCTCTGGAGACGTCAGATTTGGGGAGCTTGGTTCCATTGCAGTTCACTATCGTCTCTTGAGGTAGTGTTATCTCCTGATGGGGACGGACCAGCTCTTGCTTGTTTGGAATTTTTCCAAATTGTACCTTTAAGTCAATACTTACAGTTATAAGGGCTATGGCATTGTCTGACCCCACGGCTCCGTAGCGTGCCGGTTGGAGTTCTGGACCTTGCTAAAAAACAATTTCAAATTTTTGTGACAAGTTCCAGCATTCTGGTATACAAAAACCTTTCTCGTCAGGAAAAACAAAAGACACCTCTTTGGTATTTAAAGTGCAAACTCCCCCATTGTACAGACAATAGCAGCAAACAACCACCACCCAAAATAAAGCCCAGCCCGTGATTCATTTTTGACAGGAATGTGTTAAGAAAGATTCTCACCAACTACAAAATGAATACAAGTCAGAAATGTAAATTTTCTACAGTGTTGATCCCTTTCCTCTCATATTGCCATAGAAAGAACAGATCATTATAGCTGACAATAAAAGATAGATGGTCCCACATACAACAGGCAAAATATTCTTTCACTGGAACTGTAATTGTCTTGATTTTATAAAAAAAAAGGCTGAGGAAAAGGCAAGTCGGGAGCCACCCTGAAATCACTTTGTTTCTAAAATGCTTTCATGGGACAAGACAAACCTTCGCCCAAAATTCAACTTACATTAAACTGCAGTTTGTTCAACAGACTTTCACTGAAAGAGTACCATAATCGTTTTGTTTTCCAACAATACAGAATATCCCAGCAACCCAGGTCAAATAAGGACCACGCAGGCGAGTCCTGTTCATGCCCGTGTTGACACATTGATGACACAGGGGATGATGGGGAATGAGAGGAATTCACGACAGAGAAATGTGAAAATCAGATCAACTCCCATGTGAAAGATGCAGAAAACAATCATTGATGAAAGAGTTGTCTGAGCGAGTGGAAGATGTAATCTGTCACTGGCAAACACAAGCCTTGCTCATTCTTGCCCACAGCCACCAGGGGGCGACAGCTTCACTAGTCTCCCCAATCCTCAAACAAAAAAGACAGAAAACCCAAAAAGACAGAGTGAGGAGGACAGACTCTCCCAGACTACTCTACATCGGACGCATCGTTGTCAGAGGGCAGGTGGTTGCTGCCTTTTACCCGGATGTAATGGACGTGGCGATGGTGGGTGGGTGAGGAGGCTCCACAGGAGCAAAGCTGCCCAGTGAACAGGTTCTCCATGTCTTCCAGCTGCAGACCCTGGGTCTCCGGGAGGCAGCCATAGACAAAAAGGAGAGCCAACAACACGAGGCCAGTGTACATGAAGAACGCTCCTGGAGGAGAGGTTGGACACTCAGGGCTCAATCTCATCAGTATTCATTCATCGTGATCTGGCTTCCTGATGGGCTCTTACCATAGTAGGTCAGAAACTCTGCGACGTGCAGGAAGGTCAGCGACACCAGCACATTGAAGATCCAGTTGACCCCAGCTGAGTAGGCGTTGCCAGTGCTGCGCGCCCACAGAGGGTAGATCTCTGAGTTCACTGTCCATGGCATCGGGCCCATTCCTGACACGTGGACCGACAAACAGAACGTTAACTCTCTTTGGCATCAGATGTTAGTGTATTTAATCGCTGTATAATTCTGAGTTCATTTCACATTTTTACAGACTATTTCCAGGAGTTTTAACACATTTGAGGAACATTTTTAATGATCACAAATTCTCTGAAATATCTGTGTAACGCATGAAAAATTAATAAACAGACAAATCCATGTCAGAGTTTACTAGGCTGATAAGCATCAAATCAAAACACCCAAAACTGATTCTTCCTAGTTGGTCTTAACTGAACTACACACCGTTTATTCTAGTACGCAGGTATTTTTGCAGCAAATGGCCATTGCTTTTCCAAAAATGTCTGCCCCCCCAACTTCCAGGCCTGGGAATTGCCATTTTCAAAATTCCACGACTGTTCAATGTTTTTCATGACCATATGAGCCCTAAAAATGCTGTTATCATCACAGCAATAACAGACAGTTCTTCTAAACATGTAAATTGCAGTAAAGTCTATCATTTGTAATGAAAAGCATGGAAATGAAATGAAACAAACACAAAAAAGAAACCATTTCAAACCTGGAGCAAAAAAAGCAAGGTAGAGGATGAGTCCCATGAGGACGATCCAGGAGTAGGACGTGGGGCAGTAGTTGTAGGCCCAGAGTGAGCTGGCTGTTGCCTCCGTCAGGTTAGAACACCTAGAAACAACAGAAGAAAGAAAGAAGCTAAAACTAGGAGGAAGTCTTTGAGGGAGAACCAAGTGCTTCGATTGTGAGAACATATCAAAAAGGCTGATGAGTTGAGGTAATACTAGTAACGTGAACTAGCTAGTGTACTTGTCCTACTGTTCTCAGACAACAGAGAAAACCAGTGACTGACTGTCCCCAGGCTGAGTGATCGGTGGACTCTTGATTGACAGGGAGGCAGGAGGAGTTGTACACTCCAGAGCTGTTTTCACGGTAACAGAATCCACAATTTGGATCCAACATGCAGCGTTCGCAGGACCTGATGAGCAAAGACGAAAGTGAAACGTCTTACACGGCTGCTCTCACTCTTCCCGAGCAGCAGTCTCTCTCTCTCTCTCTCATACACACACACACACACACACGTACCACTGGGTGATTACTCACAGCAAGAGCTGCAACCATGCTTCAGAATCTTTGGTCAAACCATTGCATGCAAGTGAATAATAAACTTAAATGCATATTTTCATTCAGTGGAACCTTCAGAAAAGTAACGACTCTCATGTGCAGACACTGTGTCCTCTCAAACGTGTGTGTTGTTACTGGTGCTCGGGGCAAACACACCCGTCAGGTCCAGAGGTTTCTGTGCCTCTCTTCCTCCCATTCAGAGGCAAATAACAGAGACACTTTCACCTCAGACTAACTAAAATCATTGTTAATATTCACAACATTAAAGAATAATTAATAAAACCACTGAAAGGAGGTTGCACCAGAGAATTCACACGGCCAACGTGCACCAGAAGCCTGTCAGAGTAAGAACTTGAATTGCTGTCTGCTGCCAATGATGGTGGGAAGAGCTGAGTCATGCTGAGCTTTTGGATACGAAACCAAGAATGATAAATGCCTGAATTAATTCTTTAGTTACGGCTAAAAGGTCACAGGGATCTTAGAGTTCTGCATTCAAATCTGTTCATCGTCTGGTTGCCTCTATCATGGGTAACCATCCTAACAAACTATAGATGAACGTGACAAAGGGAAGAATGAAATAAGAGACTGCAGAAGTAGCAGCTCTGGTTTTTTACCCATATGATCTGCAGGTTGAGTTCTGAGGGTCGACTGGGTGCAGGGTAATGGGCGGAGAGTTCTGGGCTGAAAGCAAGAAGCCAACTGCCAACAAAGCCAGACTCAGAGCAGTACCTGAATCAGGGACAATACACACTCTGAATAATACTTCAAATACACACAATATTGTTGTCTATAAAAACTAAGGCTTGCACAGATCATGGGTGGTCTCTAACTAAAACCGAGAGAGAGACTTTGAATGTCCAGATCTGCTTCAAAACTTAATGGGTTCTTCCTGTTTGACCCCCCAACCAAATTTCATGATTATTAACCGAGTGTTTTTTGCATAATCTTGCAGTCAAACAGAAGGCAATAAGAAGAGCAGCGGTAAAACCTTTCACCTATGAGGCTGCCCAGTGTCAGCTTCCTGCGGCCAACTCTCTCCACAAGCCACACGCCAACCAAGGTGAACACAAAGTTAGTAGCCGACGTTGCAGCCGCCAACCAAATGGCCTGTTTATCATCTCGTACCCCAGCCATCTGCAGAATGGTTGCACTGTAGTACCTGCACGTAGGTAAACAACAAGCTCAGTGATTGACATTTCAACCCCCCACAGAGCCCTGTAACGGTGGCAGGACAAGCTCTTCAGGTTAAACAAGTCATCAAACACACTGTACAACAGTGGAAGCTACGAAAACCAGATGACCTACATGACAGTGTTTATCCCCGACAGCTGCTGAAACATCTGGAGACCACACCCAACAATCAGAGCTCTGCGGGTGGGACCGTGCCTGAGGATGCGCAGAATGACCAGACCCCCTAAAGAACAAACAGAATTATCCTCACATCATCCTGCACCATTGCAAATGTACGTTTATCTTTCACTCGCTGTCTTGTAAACGGAACTCTATCACTCTTCACCTCCACCCGCCGCTTTCTCCTCTTCTTCGATGCTGGCTTTGATGGTGTCGTACTCCTCGTCCACATCTTGGCCTCCTCTGATGCGGCAGAGAACCTGACGGGCCTGTTGGCTTTGGCCCTTTTGGAGAAGCCAGCGAGGGCTCTCTGGCAGGAAGAAGAAGCCCACAAACTGCAAGGCAGCGGGAAGAACGGAGAGACCCAGCATGTACCTACAGGAAAAGAAACAGGAGATGTTACAGTTCTCCAACTGCATAGTGGACCACTCCCTGACAGCCCTCCAGAATTACAAGCTGCAGCAGAAAACTACGACGTGAAGCCAAGATTCTGCGGTGTTGGGTTGTTTTTGTTTTTGAGGACAATTCTGTAAGACGCAATCTATTTGTTGCCTCTTGTTTACTTGTCCTGGAAACTGCAGCTATCAACAATTCAAACAAGCATCCCTGGCTCACATGAGATCGTTGAAGAGTTGACGCCTGTCCTGGAAACATTTGCTTTTGAAAAACCTACTTCTCAGTGCTCTGTGGTGGGCTGGAGATGTCAAGCTGGCACCATTTACAGACCTTCCACATAACTCAGACATCTCTTCCCACAGTGTTGTACAGTGGTTTTCAGAAATAAACACTCCAAATTGCCAGAAAAATATGAAATTAGGCTTCAAGCAGGGTTTTAAATGCTTTTTCAAGCATTTACAGCATCTTTCAGCTTTGGTCAACATACAAATCACATGAACCAGATACGATTTTGATGAAGTTGTGGGAGCAATCTATATCTCATGGTGTCAAACGTAACTTTACTGAACTGAACAGAGAACAAGAAGAGACAAACAAATCACAGAGGGGCCGCCATGACGAGCGTCTGTTGTTATTCACGATGGTGAAGATGTTGATTGGTACCTCCAGCCGTCGTGGCCCATGTAGCTGAAGGCTCCATCTACCACACTGGCGATGAACTGGCCACCAGTGATGAAGAGGGAGTTAATGGTGACGAGCTGGCCTCTCAGGTGAGGCGGGGAAACTTCGGCGATGTACACGGGAACAGTCATAGAGGCGATTCCTGATGGCAAGATTACAGGCTGTTAGTTGGGGGGAAAGCTCTGAGAATTGTGTTTAATTAAGATTATTATAACTCATGATTGACATGCAACCATTGCTTGAAAGAAAAAAAAAGTCCTTTAATCTCTGTACCTTGTAAAACTGGAATTCATTTAACAAATACTACTAGAACATATGCAGTCAGGTTGAGCTTACAGGAAAAAGTTACATTATAATTCATAACGAACGATTAGACAGTCACAGGTCTAATTTTGGTTTCCAAAATTCTCATTTCTGTTTAATATTTTATATTATTTGTGGAAGCATGGACACAACATGAATTCACACACATATAATTGCATATTAATGTCAAGATGTCACAATTTATAACATTACTACTCATCTCAAAATCCAATAAACTCCTGCAGTGCAATCTGCGTATGATGCAAATCCAGTTTTGCTCAAGCCATTTTTTTCACACCTAGAAATGTTTTGTTCTGAGAATACTACAAACAATGTTCTGGTACTGTTTTCAACAGCAAGATTTAAATTTGTTTCCAAAATGTTCTTCTGAATTGTAGGATAATATTCTCTGAAAACTTTCTTTAAAAAAAACATTGATTGAGGCAACAGAGTTTAGATCAAATATTCAAGAAATGTCCAAAAAACATTCTCAGACTTTGTTTCAAGTATGTGATTTATGGGCTTTCTAAATGTTTTGGGGAAAATTATACTTTTTCAGATTCACAGTGTTTAATTGTGTTTTTGTACGTACAAAATATATCACATTTATTGTGCAGATGATACATATATTTAATATTGGCCACATCAGTTGAAAAAATATCATCTTATTGGAAAATAGCAAGAAAAAAAATCCTGCTTGCCAGGTATCACGCACTCTCATTTTTACTTGTATTATTATAGTCAGTGCACCGACTCACCTATCCCCAAACCGACTGTAACTCTGCCCATGAGAAGGACCACCTTGTCAGGGGCAAAGCTCAGGATGAAGCCCCCAACGCTGAAAATAAAACTGGCCAAAAGGATGCAGACCTTCCGCCCCAGCGTCCCGTTGAGGAAGCCCCCGCTCAAGCTGGAGAGTGCTGCTGCCCCCACCGTGCTGGAGACCAGGACCTCCTGCCACAGAGTGTCCAGGTTCATCTCCCTCTTCAGGAGCAGCATGGCACCAGACACCACCCCGGTGTCATACCCAAACAGAAAGCCTCCCAGGGCTGAGAAAAACGCCAGCAGGTAGACAAACCCCGGCTTGGAGACATCCCGGTCCAGGGTGTCCCTGTTGGTGGCAGCATCAATGAGACTCCGCTCTCCATCGTCGTCCGCTGCTTTAAGTCTCCTGCTGCCGATGAGGTTGCTCATGTTCTTCAAGCTGTACTCATCATGGCTGGTGGACATAGAGGAGACGCGTGGGTTAAGCTAACCAGGAGGCTTTAGCTTCAAGGCCGGTGACACATGAGATCTGCGACATCTACTTGAACACGACGCCAACTGGGCGGAATAAGCCAACCCGGATCAGAACTGACATGGAAAAGTTAACCCGAACCCCTCGAGCAGCTAGCTTTACATGCTAACATGTCAGCACAGGCTCCGGCTCGGTCTGGACAGCTCATTTTAGTTCCTTAACAAACAGAAATACTTCCAAAAAAAAAAAACCTGCCTCACTTCTGACGACTGTTTACATCTGGAATGCGGAGTCGTCCTTCTCCCTGCGCCATCATAGTTACGGGATGTCAATAACTGCCTCGCGAGCGGTGACGTAAAAAAAAGAGCAACTGGGAAGCGGGGGGGGGGGGGGGGAGCATTTCAATTCTCCTACCCGGAAAGTTTCACCTGTGTTTGGCGTCAGTTTGATTGCGGATGTGCTATTTAACTGAGACAGCAAAAAAAAACAAACAAAGCACGTCACAGAAGCTCAACCTGTAATTCAAAGTTCAGTCATAAAAGCTCCAGCAAAAACAAAAAAACGACTAAAAAAAGCAGCTGCCTCTTAATGGCCTCTGCTGCTGGTGGTACTGCGTCATTCTCACAGATCATATGACACTGCTGCGGGGAAGAGGACGACGCCCACTGCTACCTGGTTACCTTGTCTGCCAGGTGACTGACAACTGTGCATTGCCGAGGATACACGGCTAATGTGAGGCTGCGGAAACATTTCCCCCATCAGATGTCTCCTGATCTGAATTAACCCGGTTATATGGTCATAAAATAACGGTTGCTATTTACTGACAGAAAAATGAATTAATGGCAAAGTATAACATGCACTTCGGTAGCGTAAACATACTGCAGCTGCACTCTTAAGATGGAGAAGATAGTTCAATGGATCAAACTTTACTGATCCCATAACGCGGACATTGACACATTCAATAAAGTACAGGTAGGAGGAAGAGGTGAGTGTATAATTGCATAAAAATACAGCAAATACTCAAAATTAATCAATTAGTACGTACGAGTGAGTTAGTGTAATCTGTATGACTACTTAATAACCATCCAAAAATGTGTTTTAGGAGTGATTTTAGTAGTGTATTTATTTTTATTTTTCAAAGTTCATTATTGGCTGCAGCTGGTAGTGGTGCTGCCTTCCATCAGCATCCGCGCTAAAAACAAACAAACAAACAAAAACAATATCAGTCGGTCCCCATATTTAGTGTGAATTTCATGTACGCCGAATTTAAAAACGTCCTCTATACAAAACTGCCTGTGGCTTAGAATCCGCCAAATCTCATATATAAAGGATCTGATCGCTAACAAATCTTAAATCTGGGGATTTTTCGTAGGAAGTCCGGCGCGTATCTGGGCAATTCCCGTTAGTTTACATATCTGCGGCATATCTGTCGGCGGCTGACATCCGACACCGGGGTGGGAGGCAGTTTGGAGGTGCACTGATGTCATTCGCAAGCTCTTTAAACGTTAGTCAGTCCTTGTCGGGGTACTCACAGTCAAAACTATTACTTTGTGTGTTAGTTTCTTACCGTGCTTAGCGACGAGCGTGAGCGTTTACTCTCCGGCGCGCGACGTACGTTTACAGTTTCCTCCTTGTCAAACGGGAAGTTTGGTTTTTTTTTTTTAATTCGGGTGACCGGAGTCATATGATGTGGCCGTGGGGAGGCAGGAACACGCCTGTCAATGTGTAGCCGCTGGCATTTCTCACTAAAACTACAAAAAGAAGAAAGAGGAACCAGTTTCTCTGTCAGAGGAAAGTTAGCCGAGGAAGCTAATGTCATCGAAACTCGGTATCAGTGGCAGCTTCTCCTGACGTCAGCTAGCTAGTAGCCTGCTGCCATGAAACAAGCTAATATTTAGCCACAGCGGCATTTTTTCTTCTCGTTTTAATAATGCCGAAGCTGAGTGGACACCCTGTCCGTCTGTGAGGGGCTGTAATGACCGAGCTCAATGCTCCTCAAGTCCGGTGGAAGACTGTATTTTTTCAGAGGTAATGGATAGCAAAGAGGAGCTGGAGGAAAGGCTGAGGAAGCTGCTGGTGAGGCTCAAGACCCCGCAAGAGGACAGACAACTTTGCACACTGATCCAAATCATCCAGGATCTGCTTTTCCTGGCGCACACCGACTACGGTAGGGAACACGTTGCCCCTGCGTGTGCATCGTGACGCTGTCGGTGGCGGTAGAAGCGTTTCGAACCTTCCCCGAAGACAGAAGGATTCAAACCTCTCGCCGAGGGATGCGCGATCCTGGGTTTTGTTATTATGTCGATATATCGGGGGATTTGGCCTGGGGTCGATATTGTCTGTATAAAACCAAGTTATTATGATACTCTAAGGGGGGAAAAAACACATTGAAGCATTGTGAATTTGAAACTTTTACTTAGTTCATTTTTAAAAACCCATAAATCATATTTATAGCAGTGTATCTAAAGATTTGAGGGCAAAACTCGGTTGATATGCTCATCAAACGGATACTTATATCTATATATATCTATATCTATATCTATATATCTATATATATATTCAAACATATACAGTATATCACACGCATCCGTGACTGCACTGACCGACCGAGCACATCCCGGATCCAATCGCACCTGCTTTTGATTTGATTCTGCACTGCGAATCACCAGCATATTACTAATTCCATGGCCCTTATAATAAGTGCATTGTCACTCATCTCTTTTTATGTCTGTTTTCAGTTTGAACTTGGAAAAAAAAAAAAAAACCTGAGTGGAAACTCTAAATATTTGAGTAACTATCAAAAACGATTTTGCTCTTTGGGGAGGTGGAAGAGTTACACTTATACGTGCAGAAATTCACATTTTCTTTTGTGCTTATCTATGAAAACTTGGCCTAAATTTACCACACCTCTGGATGGAAACCCAATGCATGTCTGATTGTTCTACTTTTATATATATATCTTAACGTGTCGTTTTATATTCATGGCTCTTGTCAATCAAATCCTTCAGAACTTTTTCATTACTCTTTCTTTGTGTAACTTGCTGTTTGCAACATCTACAAGTACATCAAGTGAAGCTGTTTTTAATTTTATATTTTGTTGAGTTTTTTTTTTTTTTTTTTTTTACCGTCACATCAGTTAAAACAAGGTAGTTTCACCTGGAACGGTGGATCGTCTGAATGTTTTTTGTGTTGTCTATGAAATTTTGAACATCAGTAACCGTAGCTGTCAGGAAAACCAGTTTATTTAGAATAGTTTATTTGACTATCTTGAGCAGACAAGTCGGAGACGAAGGACAGGAGCTCATCGTCTCCGCAGGGTCCTCGTTATCGCTCCCGGGTTGTCAAAGCCTTTCGAACATGCCTTTAAAAATAGAACCGAGTGTGTCGACGTCCCTCCTTTGAAAGCTCGCCCGTCACGTCTCACCACATCTCTTCGTTCTTTTGCAGCATCTGAGCTGTTTGAAGACAAAGATGTCCACGACCCCCTCATGGTGGCGTTGTCATCCTACATCGGCAGCAGAGGAGTCCAGCAGGTACTGCACGGCCTCGCTTTGCTTGTGTCCTTTTTTTCCCCAGCGGTGTGTCACAAGTCTCATTCGGAGGAGAAAGAACAGCACGCCGTCGCTGGGTCAGATCTCCTGAGTGATAATAGAAGTCTGTGTGAACACTCAGCAACTCCACCCAGTGAGACTGTGCTCACGAGGGTTCAGATCATTACCTGCACATTCACGTGGTGCAGCGCGTTTACTGCATCTCCTGACTCATCACAGGTGAGGCTGAATCCTGAAGTTAGATTGTGAGAGTCAGGTGTCTCTGGTAAATGAACCATGAACCTGTTGTATCAGGTTATATTTGTGTTTGTTTAGTGCAGTTCAGCCTTGTGCATGAAACTGGGTGGATTATCTTCATATATAGCGGGATCTTTCCCAGACAGTCTGTCCCCCCCTCCAGTGGTGGCGGAACATCAGTGGAGATCTGCAAACCAAGGATTTAGCTACGAAAATAATTAAAAAAAAAAGCTGCAAACATCTTTTTCATCTTTTTTCAGCATCACAGTCTGAGCACAGAAGAGGACAAAGCGTGGACTTTTATACAGGTTTCATTAGTTACATCATGTTCTGATACCCTCCATTTCGTTTAAGTGCTATGAGCTCAGTTTATTTTGGTTCTTAGCCTCTTTGGTCCTGTTTGTTTGTGGGTTGAAATGTGTGTCCGTCTGCAGATGGGAGTTCAGTGCTTGTGTGTGTTTTCTGTCAGCTGGATGCCGGCGGGCTGGTTAACAGTGGAACACGTAACTGATAAAAAGTTGTCTATCGGATCTGTTTGTCATAGATACTGGAGCTCGCTTCTTTTAGGAACAGTCAAGTGATTTATGTTCTAGGT
The DNA here is from genome assembly GCF_037954235.1 of Aulostomus chinensis. NCBI lineage: Eukaryota > Metazoa > Chordata > Actinopteri > Syngnathiformes > Aulostomidae > Aulostomus > Aulostomus chinensis. The sequence goes on along the minus strand of NC_141326.1, from coordinate 28,697,419 downwards.
CACAAGAGCATCTTGCATGCAAAATGATGTCTGGCCCGTGATGGTGACATGGAGAAGGTTTCTGTGTCTGTGGGTTTTCCTCTTTTATCTACTTAGAAGTGTTGATTTTCTGTCTTGTTCCAAGTGTGTGACGGTGAACCTTCTCTCCTCAGGTGGGCTGGTCACTGCTGTGCCAGCTGATGGAGATGTACCCTGGGATGCTGGACCGGCTCTCCAGACCTCACCAGTAAGTCAAGACCTTCTGTGTGCTGTTGCTTAAATGCATCTCTGTTTATTTTAATAAATGGACAAAAAGTTTCCGGTTTCCTCGGATCAAGTCACAGTCACAGATTTGAATTGGAGATTTGGAGCCAATCCCAGCATCAACAGGCGAGAGGCGTGGTTCACCCTGGACAGGTCGCCAGTCCATCACAGGGCCAACATAGAGAGACAAACCACCAGTCACACCTACAGTCAATTTAGAGTATCAATCAGCCTGGTCCCCTCTTGATGTCTTTGGACGGTGGGAGGAAGCTGGAGTACCAGAGAGAACCCACGCAGGAACAGGGAGAACATGGAGACTCTACACAGAAAGATCCCGTGCCCGAGCCGGGACTCAAACCCGGAACCTTCTTGCTGTGAGGCCACAGTGCTGACCACTGCACCACCGTGCAGCCTGTAGAAAATTCATGTAAAAGTGTAAATCATGTTTCAGTAGCGCAGATGTAGCTAAACTGCTACGATGCTGACGAGCTGTTGGCAGGGAGGGTTTGGAAAGATAAATCACAGCCCTCATAGGAACTACAAATTTAATCTCATTTTACGTCACCTTTGGAAAATGGGTTGATCTTGAATTAAGATTAAATGCGTTAGGAATGCAGACTGATGAACCCAACTGTTATAAATTTACCTGAATACAGAATATGATTCATATGTTTAAAGAAGTTAGGAGTGCAATTTGCTGCATTCACCAAAGAAGGAAAAGGACTCTCACTCTTGGTGTTTAAATTCATGTGTTCTCAGGAACATCCTGAAGGTTTTGTCCCGGTACAGCAAAGACAACAAAGTGACCATGGTTGGACTCCGGGCCCTGGCCCTGCTGCTGCAGTCAGGTACACAGACACGAGGCCATCATTCACAAAATCTGCTTTTTCCATCAAAACGTCTGAAATCTTGAATATTTAATGAATTCCAGTTAATTGCAGATAGAAAATCCTTCATAAAAAATCCAAGTCCTGGCAAACCAGAGCTGCGCACACTCTCAAGTACTCTGAAGCTACTTTGTCACTGAATGCTATCTATTTTTAATCGCACTATATTTATGAAAGTCCATCTCGAGGCGACAGTTGCAAGTAAGCAAGAGCTATAAACTCTCTGTGTGACACATCAGTTTCATGCTTTGTACTGGAAGTAGGTCACGCTGCATCATCCCTGTCACATATTCATCTCAGTAAATGCATGAGTAGTAGATGGGAGCCATGCTAAACTGCACTTGTAGCTTTAGAATAAGAAGGTTGAGAGTCAGTTTGAGGATCTTTTCTGTCATGGTTAAGTTGTCACAGTTTTGTTTTTTCTTAGGACTTCTACATCTAAAGCCGATCTTTGATTGGGGAAGTAGAAGTGTCATCAGTAGAGAAATAAACCTGAGAGTAAAAGCTTTTTAGGAAGGAAGAAAATCAAAACTGTAAAAGGAAATGGTACAGTAAGTCCTGGTGGAATCATACGGCTCCACGCAGCTGGTCGATGGTATGTGGGAGTTTCCCCTCTAAACGCAGCTTGAAATGACATGTTCTTATTGGAGCAACATTTCTGTTCGTCCTTAAACGAGCTGGTGGCTCTGCTCACGTATTTGATGGCCTGCGTTTTATGATGCGTGCTGTTGTAAAGCCAGAAAGGTCGAGCCATCACGTGATCTGCCTCGATTGTTCTCAGGCGGCACTGCCAAGGACCAGAAAAAGAAGTAGCTGTGTTTGTTGATCACATCATGAATGCAGATGTTTGTCGAGTCAAATCCTGGCCAATGAAATGACGATTGGATGTTCGTTTTAGAAATGAATGACTTAAGGCTGGATCGTGTGTCTACTGAGTCATCACTTTTGACTGACTTGTGATCCGCTCCACTACTTTGTTGGATGTTTTATCAGGACTGGAATCATGTGGAGGTTTTTTTTGTTGTTGTTTTGTTTGATTTATAGATTTAATGTCTCTGCTGATATTGGAGGAGGAAGAGGATGTGTTTGGCCTGGTGGTGCAGGCGATGAAAACTTTCCCAAGCAGTGAGGAAGTGCAGCTCCAAGGCTGTCGAGCTCTTCAGGCCCTCCTGGAGAGAGGTGAGCAGCTCCACTCTCCAACCCTCCGCAGTCACAGTGTCGGTGTGTTGGTAGTAGATTTGGTAGAACAGTGGAACAGCTCATTCTTTATTATCAGTAATAAGATCATATTTTTATCCCTCTTTAGCTACTTAATTCAGTTAAATTTTAACTGTAATTTCATCATAAATCCATTCATTTGTCTTTTAATTCATAGTAACCATTTTTATTGTTGTCTGAAAATCTTTTCACTATTTTACGATCACTTGTATTCTGGCTTTGAAATCTATTCGGTTACAATTTTGTGATTTTTTTTTTTAATCTTTCAGTCAAATTAGCTCATTTTGTAAAATCTAGCATCAATTTCACTATTTTACTGCTATTGCTTTATGGTCTGTTTATTATATTACATCTTCCTCGTTTTTATTTTCTTTCCTCTGTTTTTCTTATTTTCATTTTTACAGGCTGCGCTTTTTGTTGTGAGGCACTTTGAACTGCTTGTAAAAATGCATGCTGACATGCAGGCCTGACAACTGGAGTATCATGTTAACATGAACATTTGTCATCCAGTTCTGCTCCTGTGTCTCTTGTCTAGTCAGTGACGACCACCTGGTGGAGTTCGTGGAGAACCAGGACCATGTTGTGGTCCTCGCGGCGCTACAGAGGTTCCCAGACAGCCTGGAGATGCTGCTGCAGGCCATGAAAGTGCTGCTGCCACTGGCTGGTCCTAGTAAGACTAATGATAATCATGCCTGACTCGCTAACATGGCTAATTAAAGCAAAATCAGATGTGATTGTGATCCAATCTGACAAACCATCTTCAGAGGTGGTGAGGGGTGGGGGTCCTGCCTGACAGTTGTGACGTTTGCCAAGTGAAAGTTCTTGTTGCAAAGTTGTTTTTCCAGCCTGCAAAATACACTTTTTGGATGAATATTGCTTTAAGTACCTTTTTTTTAGAATTGGTATTTTGCTAAGGAGTGAATTTAAAGGCTTTCATATTCTGTATGTTGTCAGATTTTTGTCTCACATTCAAGTCAAACATAATCGGGTCATGAAGAAAGCACATTCAACATCCACCGACTCACAGTCTGTGTCAGTTCCACCACTGAAGCACTCAGGACGAGTGAAGATCACATCAGGAGATCATGTGTGGCATCTGCTGCAACATCTGGGCAGCTGTTTGTGGGACAAGATTGCTGCTGTTGTTGCAAAGAGCCACATTTGCACGAGACTCGTCCTCATGATGATGAACAGAACAACTCTTTGATTAAACGCACACTTGTGTCCCACATGCGCAACAGTTAATTAGGGTCCAGCATTTCTGTGAAATGGTATTTTTAAATGTTAGTACAGCAAATGTAATTATCTGCCGGGAACTTCTCTCTGTAACTCTACATAAATTAAAAACAAACAATACAACAATTGTGTAGACAGTTTTGTCAGAGATTGGAGGAGCAAACAGGACATTTTTTCAGCTCAAAATTAAACCAAGGGAAACCAAATGCTATCGTTAATTTAATCACGGTACAGATGGAGCCAGAAAGCTGCAAATGCTTCCAGTGCACCCTGAAACAAAGAGGATTCAGTCAGTCACAAACATGTGTGACAAACGTATGTGAACATGTTTCTTACGTTTTTGGAACTACATCCAGACGTAGGTGATGTTTTCAGTTGCAGGTTTTTGAAGCGTTGACTTTCAGCCCCAGTGGAGGTCTGTACTCCTCGAGTCGTCTCCACCATGAAGGTCTTGTTTTCAGTGGTTAGGGTTATTATACAATTTGTGGAATCAGTTCAAGTATATTAGCTAACATATTAGCTGACTGGTTATTTTTAAATTGAAATTTAAAAAAAAAAATAGAACAAAGGTTGAATATTCACTGGAACAAACTTATATCACTAGGCGTTGAAATTCCAATTAGCCGGAGATGAGAAGTGCATGAAATGTATGCATGAGAAGTAGAACTGAGAGGAGAAAAGCAGAAAATTGGAGCTGACCGAGTTCTCGTCATGAACAGTTTCCCACTTGAATCTTTGTTTTTCACAGATGTATGATTCATCCTGGTCATGGGGCCATTTCAGGCTGTTAGAAATCACTGTTCAGTTTGTTAAGGACTTTCACTGACCTGATGTTTTTCTTCATTTTCCTCATTTTCCCATTTTTTTTTTAAACTTAAAGAACCTGAGAAGTACCCTCCCCCTGCAGATTTATTCAGTCAATGACATTAAACTAATGCAGTATAATACAATCGTCCTGCCTCCTTCACCAGGTTAATGATGTTCTGTCTGTTGTGTGAAAGATTCCTGCTACTCTTTGAGTTCCTGACCCTTTCTCTTCCAGGCAGTAACGTGGAGATCTTGATGTCGGGAGGAAGCCGCTGCTACAGCCTCCTCATCACAGCCATGGACGCCTTCCCAGAGGTGGAGGAGCTGCAGGAGACGGCCTGCTGCCTGTTCAGGAGGTTTACGTCAGGTTAGACGCAGCCCAGAGAGTGTGCACTCTAACAGACATGAGTGGTATTTTTGTTTCCTCATGTCTGATTTAATGTAATGACATAATTGTCCAGTTGGTTTAGTTTGGGTTAACTCAGTATTTCTTCTGCCACTTTTGTTCAGATGCCAATGAGGAGAGTTTATTCTATTCGATTCATACTAGAAGTTTGATAAATTCTTTGATAAGTTTGATGACTGATTCTTTGTCACTTAGTCTTTTGAACCGGGGTGGTCCTGGTTTGGTGTTGAATTTCTTATAGCCATGTTTGGTTGCATATTTCTGCAGTTTAACATGTTCTCACACTCTGATGGCCGTCGATGGAGAACTTTGGCAGTCGTTGACAGTTGGTCATGATAACACTGTTTACCAAAGAAACCAATCCCCACGAGAACCAAGATTTTAGTCATTCTGATAAGATTGTTTGTTGCCAGCCAACACACTGACATAGACCAAGTTAACATGATCCGTGTGTGTCCGTGTGCATGCGTGTGTTTGCAGAGAGCTACTACAACATCCTGGTGCTGAACGGTGTTCAGAGGGTTGCTGTGAGGGCCTGTCAGACGTTCCCCGACAACGCCGTGCTGCAGGCTGCCGCTCTCTCCTGCCTGGCTGACCTCAGTGAGGACACACACTCACACACACATTACATATATTAATGGTGTCAACAGATAAAGGGTATTTTACAATATTATACACAAGGAGATGACAAATACAAGGGAACAAAACCAGCTCAGTATTACAGTACAGTGGAAAAACCAAAGTATTGTCAAGTATATTTTTCACATTTCAAACTCAAACTCTCTGAACCCACCTTTTCTTGCGTTAACCAAAAGTTGACGTTTTTTAATGCCACTTGGGTTTCAATACCTTGCCTTTGCTGGACTTATTGACTTTCTCCCTTGGGTAGCAAGCAGATGAGCAGACAGTGTTATTTAGGGGCTGTTAGCTTGCAGAGTGGTTAAGCAGTCTTCAGGGTTATCAAGGTTTTCCAGTCTATTGATTTATTTGTAGAGCTGGGCCTTGGTTTATGACTGTTGGGACTTTTTAAAATTTCAGCCCCCCGAAAGGGCTTGACAGAAGCACACTGAGGGCACAACTCGTGCTTTATCCTTGATCTTCTTTATTTTTATTATAAATGACCACAGGTGGCCACACAGGTCATAAACCACTAGGCCATGTGCTCCTGCCGAAATCTCGGACATGACTGCCGTGATCGGTAGGCCCGTAAGTTATACGGGCTTTTCAACATAAAATGCAGAAGTACAACCTCTTAAATAAATCACTCGGAACTACAAATAATGATTAAATAATTAGTCTTAACAACTATGTTCTGTGTTGAAAGTAGAAATATCTAATTTAACTGTGTATTTGCGCTTGTTGTGATGATAAATGGATGCTTCGTAAAAATGAAGGCAGTTGTGACTGTTCAGCTGACAGAAGTTCACCTGAAGTCTCTCTTATGTGTGAGATTCAGCCTTGTAAGTCTCTGTTATTGTTTCCCTCCATCAGCTGCCACTCTTGTGCAGAACAAAGCTGTGGCAGAACAAGGCCTGGAGGAAGGAGAGGAGGAGGAGAACCGGGGCAGAGAGGAGGTGGAGGACATGGGCCTGGGCTGGATGGAGGCTTGCTGCACTGCGCTGGATCTCCATGCTGCTGAACCAGCTGTTCAGGTCCGTCTTACATGCTCTGGCCCTCTGCAGCAGCTCCTGCTAACACAAGACCTGCTCTAATAATAATAATAATAATAATAATAATAATAATAATAATAATACATTTTATTTAAAAGGCACCTTTCTCTTCACTCAAGGACACCATACATAGAATGCATAAAAAAGCAGCAGCAATAAAACAAGAGTAAAAAACAAAAAAGAGTAAAAACAAGAAAATAAAGGCAGAACAAAAAAAAAACAGTGTCTCTGTTACTCCTGCAGGAAGCTGCTAGCTGGGCCATCCACAACCTGTTACTGCACGGAGCTGGAATGAGTGCTTCTGAGGAGGAACCAGAGGAGAGGTGAACCTCAGCGACTACATCCTATAAAGACCCTCCACACTGTCGAGCACTCCCTCACAAGAGTAGCGTGAAAAATCAAACTGTAGTTGCACACTCAAGAGGCATTCATTGACACAAGGATTTTTTTAAAAAGTCAGTTACATTTGTGAAGGGCAGCTTTTATCGGCTTAGAATAATTGTTAAATTAAAGCCATCTTTGATTTTTAACCATCTTAGTGTCTATTATGATTTGTTGTGTATGTGATGACATTACGTCTCATTACGCCTCGAGGGAGTTTTGTTTACTTCGACCCAAACTTTCATTAGGACTCAAGGATGAAGTGAAAAGACTTACACGGCTCTACAAAGTTTGGTGGAAATCTGCCCATTGATCTTTGTGACACCCCAAGTTGGACAGACAGGACACGGGTGAACGTAACTTTGTTGGCTTGTGATTTCAGGACTCCGGTTCACCGACAGTTAATGGCGGCCATGCTGCTCCACTCCTCCTCTCCCAGAGTGTTTCAGGCTGCTACCAGTGCCATCGCCACACTCGTCACACGTAACAGTGAGTATCCAGCAGGACTCAGGGCTGTTGCTACGTCTGAATACACACAAATGAATACAGCATGGCCCTGAATTTTGTTGGCTCTTGATTCCATATGGATGTAAATATCCACATAGTATGTGTGTCAATGGTTACAATTGATAGACTGATACTCGGTGTGTATAATAAGCTTTCTGACAGGTTCTTCTGTGCTTCAAAACCCTCCTGAATATGTTTGCATGTTTGACGGTTGGTAAATGGCGAGTTGTCGACTGGGGTTTTCCTCATCTTGCAGGTAAAATGCGCACCTTGTTGCTGTCCTGTGGCCTCCACGTTAACCTTGTAGAGATGATGAAGCGACATTCAACGTCTGCAGAAGTTTCCATCAGCGCCTGCAAACTGCTCAACGTTCTTTTCCGGGGAAGGTGAGCACAAAAACAGTTTGCTGTCTATTTTCTCTGGGGTGATTTTTCAGAAAAACACAGAAGCAGATAAAGAGACAAGTCTGTCAGTGACTTTTTTGAAGTGATTATCATATCTTTATGTGCTTCTATTTTGAGTGCCAATTTTAGAAATAAAAGAAAAAATCATGAGGGTGCAATCATTCATGTATTGTCAACAGATAAATGAGTCAAGGAAAGCATTTCTTTGTATAAAGAATGATGGATTTATTGCAACCTTTGTCCTGTCTTTATTTTTAAAATGTGCAAATACTGTTTATGAAGGACGGCCAGTCTGGATGAGCTGAACATGGCCATGAGTCAGATCCTCAGCACCATGAAGATCCACAACTTCCAGCCAGAGGTGCAGCTGGAGGCGCTGCGGGCCAGCCTGGTCTTCCTCTGCCCAGGTTTGAACAAGCCTCTTGAATAATTTCTCCAGAAATCATTTATGCCTCTGTGACAGCTGTGCACGAAGGCATCAAGCTTTCTGGTCATCTGTCCATCCATCTCTTATTCTCACCTCCTCAAAGCAGGTCCCTCAAATTTGGCACACATTTTCCCCGGGGTGAACTTGTTTGACTTTGGTGGTCAAAGTCCGTGCAGTCACATGCTTCCTCTCCCTTTCACACTTGTAGCTGTCGGTTGCATTTTTTCACACGACAATGAAGAGTTTCATCAGGGTGATGTAACAGGAGGCAGCAGTGCAGCGATCAGAGCACATATCCACTTCCCACCTGCAGACATGTTGTGTCTGCACAGCTGTCCACCCAAGCTGGACGCCACATGGGGAACTAAAAACAGTGGCCTTCTTTTGTAGGAAACGTGGTAGATCGCCTCACTACCAGGGCACCACTGGCCCTTTTCAAAGCTTTTCTACAGCCACGATATACGTTATAAATGACTGCATGAGATGAATGTGTCATTCATTCATGAGAACAGTGCTAATTAATCAGCTGTAGCATCACTGTAAGTCACGATGCTGATGAATTTCCTCTGGTTTTTCATCTTTCACCCTTCACTGTCCCTCCACTAAAGACGCGACACCCTTCACTGTCCCTCCACTAAAGACGCGACACCCTTCACTGTCCCTCCACTAAAGACGAGACACCCTTCACTGTCCCTCCACTAAAGACGAGACACCCTTCACTGTCCCTCCACTAAAGACGCGACACCCTTCACTGTCCCTCCACTAAAGACGCGACACCCTTCACTGTCCCTCCACTAAAGACATGACATGACAATCAAGACAACTCCGAACCAAAGCTGATGAAACTCTGTATGTGTCAGTTCTAATAATTGATCTTAAAACCTTGATAATGCAGCTGTGCAGTGGGAGGACACATGTTGGACAGTCTCAGCTACAACTGCAGCAGGGAACACACTTGTATCTGTCAGTTCATGCAACATTGGTACTTTGTCGGAGATGCAAGTATTCCTGCACAGTATGTAGTATTGTATGGGTACTCCTGCATGACTGCTTGTTTATTATGTAGCACGATGAATGTCCAGGTCCTTTTGTTGTCCTCCAGCAGTGTGGTGGTGCAGAGCTGGTTCAGAGGGGCAGCTTGTTTGCATTTAACATCTGTCTAAATTAAGTCAGCGTGCACTCTGCACCCCCCTCTCTCACTAAATAGATTAGTGGCTGATAACTGAGCAGTTGTCTATGTGTGTGTTCATTTGTATCCGTGCTGTGTGTGGATTCCCAGACAGGAGTGTGCGGGAGCACGGCGTCTCTGTGGCAGATCCTGACATGGCTGACGTGTCACTGAAGGTCCTGAAGAACCAGTGTGTGGTGGAAGGAGCTCACACTGTCTACCTTGAAGTTCTCAACAGGGTAGGAACACACCCCAACAACTCCTCAGGCCCAGGAGTTCTTCTTTCCACTCTTCAGAAACATTTCGTCTCTGGCGTGCTTTGATGCCTCGGTGCTGAAAGCTGGAACTGGGGGATGATGACTTCCCAACACCTTGATTTCCATAAAGAGATTTTTTTTTGTTTGTTTCAAATTTGTTACAAAATGATCACTTGGACTCAAGGATGAAGAGATTAGATTTCAGCGGTCCAAAGTCAAGAGCACTGTTGGCCCAAGCTCAATAATACACATGCTAATTAGGATTTTACGCACACATCTAATAGCAAAAGATTATGAAGTTGTGATATTTTATTTCCAAATTGTTCAGGAAAAAACACTTTTCAGCCATTATTTAGCGTCATCTCAGAAACACCTTGAGGAAATAATGATGAGCCCTATTTCAGCAGTATTTAAGTACAATTTTGCATGTGACAAATTAAACTACTTAGGCCAAAAAAAAAACATATTTATTGAATCGTTAATGTACTACATAAAGTATATTTTATGGTGTTCTGATAAACATGGATATAACTCGCTGCTGGACGGTGATTCTATATATCACATAATCTCAGTGAGAAGAATGTCAGAATCAAAAAGCAACCCTGTAAAAGATGAGCTTAAAAACATGGAGGCATTGAAAGGACAAGAGGAGTGAGCAGAAGTCCTCGGCCTGGAGGATTTGAGCTCATCTGGGACAGAACTCAACAACAGACCATCCGTTCACCGTGTAAATGGTAAAACCAATGCATCTGAAAATCTGTCGTTTTCTCCCGTGTGGTTTTTGATACCTGACCTCCTGACAGTTGGAGGGGAGGAGAGAAACAAAGAAGAGAGGTGCTTCTCAGTGGGACTTTCCTGGATAAATGAATGCAAAGGCAACAGCAACACTGTTAACTGGCTTCATGACTTCAGGATCATTGGACCTCTTCTTTCTCCTTGCAGTTTGATGACACTGCAAGCTCATACTCATATCTTCCCCAAAGTATCAGAGGTTTAGAGAACAGGTTTATATTGAACACTGTTGAAGCGAGATCATTTTACTTGTCAGTCGTGTTGTTTTTTCCATTGCTTTGGTACATTTTTGTTGTCTCATCCAATACGCATCTATAGATGTGTCTTATTGTTATGATACGTTTTTCTGAGAAGGATGATTCCCTCTGTCTCTCCGTGTAGTTCATCAGCAGCCCGACAATACAGAAGTGTGGTTTGAAGGTGTTGTCAGCTCTGGCTGACTGCTCTGGTGCGGTGGATCTCCTCTGCCAGCAGGGGGCGATAGACACAGTCCTGCATACACTACAGATGTTCCCACAGGAACAAGGTATGGAATAAAGGCGAATAGCAAATTCGACTTCTTTCTATTATTACGTTGAGGGAGGAAGATGAAATAAAACTCATTCAATTTGGTTTTACACTAACTCTTAAAGAGATTCACATAAATAGAGCAGTCAGGACCAGTGTTAGCTTGCAGTGTCACCTCTATGCATACATCCTTCATACCCACCCACACCTATCGTTCATGACACACGCAGTGCGAGGCTAGTGGGAACAGATATGCTAACAGCCTCCCTTCCTCCAGAGATACACTACTGGGGTCTGTCCCTGCTCAACTACCTCGTATCCAAGAAGAAGCTGTCCCGGATGATTGTACCTGTCCTGGCGTCCGTAGTGGTCGCCTCCCTCATCCAATACAGAGAAGACTCTGACATGCTCCTGAAGGTATCTCCTTCAGCTCTCCTCCATGTTGCCTGCCTCTAAAAGCCCCCATACAGCTCTCATTCTGGTGTGGTACTGATTCTCTGACCGTGCGTCACGTAGTGTTTCCAGGTGGCTTTGAGGATGCTGGACGCCTGTTCAGGAGCAGCTGCTGAACTACAGAAAGAAAACTTTGACCGGCAAATTTTCCAGTACCTCAGAGAGGAGACGCCTGCCCAGTGCAAAAATCCAGTAAGTTAGATAAGAGATGCAAACCATAATTTCCTCCAAGGTCGTTGGCACATTTGGTCTTTGCGGTTCAGATGTGGGTCATGTAGAGCTGAGAACTGACCTCAGGCACCAACCAATGCTGCTTCAGTTGGCTCCTTTAGACTGGAGGAACTTCTCCATAGTTCCTTTTACTGTAGGAGAAAGTTCCTTTTTGGTATGTTTGGACCACAGGAACTTGTTACCATTTTTATAATTTTGGAATCCCATTTAGAGGAACCTTTTTAGTTCCGACCTCTGTGTCTGAAAGGAACCACAAGTATTTGTTTTTTAGTGGTCAAAGCTGAGCTGACACAGCATCAGTGTCTACCAAGCCATGTCAGCAGCAGCAGGCCACTCATAATCAGCAGCGTACCACGTGACACCGACCGTCAACCGTCACGTGTCACGTGATTATTCCTGCTGGCCAAGAGAGAGCGAGTCCCTGGGACCTCCTGAGTGGCGAGTCCCTATAACTGAGTTCCTACCAGAACTGCTTGGTCCAAAGGCACATTAATCATCAATCAGTACCAAATTTAATTCCCTAAGATGTAAACTTCACGTTTCCTTTTACTTATTAGTTTGCTTTTGTCAGCTTTTAGAGGAAAAATGCCACCCTGTTAAAACATAAATGTTGAAACTGAAAAATTAAGTTGAACCATATTTTGGTAAACTTTGGTAAATTTCTAAATTAGAGTCAGATGTTATTGCTGGTATACACACAAGCTCGAGTCATTCCAGGCCAAATGTGGGCCATAAAGAGCAGGTTTGAGAGGGGATGTGGGCCAAATTTGGGCCACACGCTCTGTTGTTTCATCACAGACTGCAATCAAAGGTCCTCTGCACCCTTGAAAATGGCATAAGATAAACGATATTCATCCCATACTCAGGAAATTCTGTTTTATATATTTATATATATTTTGAGAGAGAGAGAGAGAGAGAGAAATATCACAACTAGTTTCCTATGGCACATATATGGATGACAGAATGGCTGAAGTATTGCACAACAAAGGTCAGTGCTAACTAAAAAGACTAATATAGTTGACAGAGGTGAAATGGACAGAGGTGGTATGAGCCTTCAGACTTAGTTTATATATATAGGGCAGAATTATATCACCTCAGAATATTCTACTGACCTACTTTTCCAGTTTGCTGCCATAGATGTGTTTTTGTCACATGTTTACCAGCAGGCAGCCAAGGAGAAACACAGAGGTCACAAACTGGAACATACAGTACGAAGAACCCGTGAAGTACTCGCAGACAAAGTGAAAAACTGCTTGTTTAAGCTTGTAGGCCATGTTTGTCATTGTAAAGAGCCTCCAGTGGAGAAAGATGCTGATGTAACAGACCACGTTGTGTATCTGTCTTTCTGCCTGTCTGTCTGCTCTCAGCTTCATAAGTCAGTCTGCTTGGCTCTGTCAAAAATGTGGAGCGACTCTGAGTTACACTCCAGCATGCTGGAGAAGGCCTGTGAGGACGGTGACACCATGATGGCCGAGTGTCTGATTGAGCTGGGGGCCGACATCAACAAGAAGACCAAGACAGAGTCCCTCATCTACCAGGTCAGAGCTGAGGGACGGACTCCAGTAGTCCATGTTTACTTTATTAAAGGAAAGATCTCCTTACGTGTCTGCTGTGTTTTTAAGAAACAAAAACAAAAAAACAATCAGTACATCTGAAGTCAAGAGCAGAAGTGTCCTAATTTAGTAGAAAAGGTCTGTTTACCTCGTGTCAATTGTAAAATCATGACATAATAGTGTGGTACTCTGCGAATTATCAACAGATCAGATTTTAATGTGTCATCATTGTCCTCCAGTGTCAGTAAAAGTCAAATAAACCTGTCAAAGCAATTAACTGTTTGCCAACTCATGCTGGCCATTTGTCAGTATTTTAACTGGCATTTCATGGAGTCAAGGATGGCGTTGGCTACTGTTTTGGCAAAGGACCAAAGTTAAGAATGTGATAATTGTCATCCAAACAAGCACTAAACCTGAGTAGCTAGCAGTCTTGACAGCTTTTCGCACCTGACGATGCCTCATTGCTCCTGACGCGTTTCCATCCTAACTCCAAACAACTTGAGGTTTAGTGTCCTTCAGTGTTGGTGTCCATTGGAAGATGTTTGTGCTCTGTTCTCCAGGTGTGTGAGAAAGGTGGGCCCCTCGAGCTGGTGGAGGTCCTGCTAAGCTCCCACGAGCAGCACCTCCGCAGGGCTCTGGCTGTGAGCGTGAAGCGGGATGATGGACCTACAGTCATTCAGCTGCTGGGCCGTCTGGGTTTGGACCTCAACAACAACGCTCTCAGCCTGGGAGGGTTTCGGTTGGGCCGCGTAGAGTCCACCTGGCTCAGCCCCCTCCTGGCAGAAAGAGGCAGAACATACAGTCTACGTTGCAACAGCAGTGAGGACAATCTGCTGCTTTTGTCTGATTATATCTCTGTACACGGATTTGGAATTAGGAACACATTTTCATCTTGGACTTTCATATGATGATTCAATGAGATGGGATTTTCTTCACATTGGTTCTCTGTCTCCCAGGTAAAGGTAGAAGTTTGGCCAGATACATTCAGTCTTTCCAGAAATCCAAGAGTGCCAGTGGTCCTCTCAGGTCTGTGGTCGACCCGTGTCTGACCTCTGGCTACATTTCTGATGAGAGCGATGACTCCAACTTCAGCTTTGTCTCCATGGATGACAGCCTGTTCATTGAGGACATGGAGAGTGATGGTAAAGATCCTTGTTAGAATTGGTCTTGCAGATAATCATGACCCATGGAGCGCTGTAGAAGGTATCAGTGTGATCCGTATAGATGTGAACAAGAGAGATGCAGGGGGAAATACACAACCTGTGTCTTAGGATGTTGTTGGGCTCGAATGCGTTCATCCAGCAACAATCCATTTCTACTGTGGTGATCAGATCAAAACAGAAAACACACATTTTAATCGTTCTTTGCTTGTCAGGGTGTGGCATTAGCATCACAATGTAGTTATTTCAACATTCATTTTAGCTTCGTTATCACACTCAACTAACAAAACATCTGAGTTGATTCTTCATGTTCCGACACAGTCCCTGGAGGCGGCGGTATGAGCCTTGCATCGTCTCTGCCGCTGCTCGCAGTGAATCACTTTCATCAGTTTCATTATGTGAACAGCACTGAGATAATGTTACTGACCCGTGGGTGTCCTTTCCGAGTAGGACTTTGACTGGTACAGAGTACCAGCTATGGCACAAAGAAGGATTTCCGTGAAATGTCTCAAAGATCAACTGTCAATCACGATTGCAACAAAATCTGAATAAATATGACAACATGCACACTGGAGCCTGCAGGATCTCACAATTGCAAGCAGATCCATCGTCTTTCTTTGAGTTGCCCACTTACAAAAAGAAACTATTTTAATGTCAGCTGAAGTAGAACATAATCCTTGACTGAATGGATGACAGGAAATGTCGTTTTTAATGTGGTATAAAGTCAAACTCTGTGCTGTGAGTACACAATACTAATTTGATTGGTTGTTGTGGCACACTGTGTGTTGTTCTAGGGAGTGATTCGCTGACCGGAGTTCTCTCTCTGAAGCCTCATAATAACTCAACGGAGGAGCTGAGGGGCGGCTCCTTCAAAAGGACGCAGGGACGTGGCAGACATGCCAGCACAGAGGTCCAACTCTCATCAGTTCACCAGTCAAACTTGGGCTAGTGATTTTATGCTAAAATAGCAGTACTGTGTAAAGTTCAATTGAAATCTAACTAAAACTCATTGTATCATTGACCATAAACAGTCATCAGATGTTGTTCTTGTCTATCAGCTTTTGATATCATCAAAAATCAGTTTTTCTCTCTGAAGTTTTTGGGTTTGTTTTGGGTTTTTTTTAATTTCAGAGTGGTCAAACTGAGAGTGAACCCACTGATCCTGCACACAGGAGATCTGGAAGGAGCGTCTCCAGCCAAAAACGTAACCATCAAACACAAACACAGCTCTTTGCTTTTGGTGTTACTGAGATCTCTCCAGTCATAGTGTTTATGAACAATGGTTTATACAAGCCTGGGAGAACAATGTGAAATATAATGCAGGACCTGTTTTTGGATACAGTAGAGACATGATAAAAAGAATGCAGCACAAATATGCGATGAATGGTTGTAAACCTCTGTGTTTGTTGCTTTTTTAAAAATAGCCGTCCCTCCAGATCTGTACCCTTCTCTATTCGATAAATGAGTAGAACATTTCATAGTTGTGAACGTGTCCCTTTAAATGAAACATGGCCTGACATTTCTTCAAATTTTGCTGAAATGATACATTTTAACAGAGGATTTGTTTTTAAGTCATGGAAATGTTTCCAATTATGCTTCCTTTTTTTTTAGATGCATCTGTGTTGACTTTCTTGAGAATAAGTGAAATAATAATCTAATATTTATGCTCTGCTGTGCAGTCCTGGGATCTCTCGAGAACTCTGCTGCTCTGCCCAAAGAGAAGGAGAGGATCCGCCTGCTGGACCTGTCAGGAAACGAGCTGGACTCTCTGTCCTGCCTGATGGACGATGGCTTGGTCCAGCAGCAGCTGGGACATCTCTTCCGCCTGGACCTGAGCCATAACAGCCTGCCAGAGTTTCCCTCTGCACTCTGTCAGGTAAGAGATCTGATCACTGCCTGGGTGTCAAAATGAGAAAAAAATAAAAAAAACCTTCTTTAAACATTCTTTGATGAAGTATTGCTCATTTTCATTTTCAGAGTTTGAACAATGTGACTCGACTGGACCTGCAGGACAACCAGCTCCAGTCAGTGCCAGTGGAGCTGCTGGCACTTCCCTCTCTAAGCACTCTTAACGTCTCCCGTAACTGTGTTGGTCCACAACTGACCTTTGACCCCACTGTCACCTGCCCATCACTTCGGCAGTTCAACCTGTCATTTAATAAAATCACCACATTCCCCTCTGAGCTGGGCAGGGCCATGGAACAACTGGAGGAGCTGCTTGTGGAAGGGTAGGGTCTTGATGTCCCTGGGGCCAGTTTGCAGAACAACCTTAAAGATAAACTTCCTCTGACTCGTGTAATTATACTGTAGATAAGAAGGAACTAAGCAAGGCTGCTTTCAGAAAACAAGCAAGCTCTTAAGAGGTTTTTTTGGTATATTTTAGTGTCTATATAATGTATGTATCTCTATGTTTAGAGGAACATTTCAATTCGGACGTAAGCTCTCAGTCACAACTCCAAAAGTTACCTTAAAGCGACACTTCACTCAAAGAGTGTACTTTGCTGAGCTCACAAAGAATTTTTTTTTCACGACTTTTCACACTTTTTTTTCCGTGACTCCAGAATGCAGGAGGGGCCAGCCACTCGTGCATTTTCAGCTTGTTAATGGCGCCCTTGAGCCACCTACCAACAAAACTGTCCAAAATCCTCCATTTGTGTTTGTGGATTGCTGAGTATACAGCTGGAAAAAGAAGACATGGATTTTACTGGATGATGCACTTGACAGGTTATAGATGGACATTTTAGACACTTGTGCTGGACCTGGGGGGACAAAAAACATCTTTGTGAGCTCAAGACTCCAATTTGTGAGTACTTGAAAGACAAGTACATTTGGGTGAAGTATCATTTTAATCCCATTTGAAAGCAACAGGAAGCACCGGTGAGGGTGGTCTCAGGGGTCACGGGGGGGTCAATCAAGGTAGCAATGACCAGAGGAACGTCACACTGGAGTCTTTGTGGAATTGGTCCTCATGATGATATCACGTATTTCTCATACATCGTTTTGTCAGAGATAATTGAGTTGGAATTCCAGCATTTCTTTCAAACTTTTACGCGCTGGAACAACAAATGTAATTAACAGAGTCCAGGAATTCCCCAACAGACATCCTAAATAATATGTTGTTACCCTTGTAATTCAAGAGTTACACAATTTCCTGATGTCATTAGAAAGGCTTTCAAGTTACGCTGTTGGTAAATTACTCCAAACATTCGGGTCATTCTTCGTATGGATATCTGTAACAAGGCTCGCTCAATTCCTTCATTTATTTATATATTTGAACAACACTGCACTCAATGCTTCACAGGGCCTCGATAATGATTTCATCAGAGGCGGAGCAAGAAGGCTGAGTTACAATCAAACCACCCTTTGTACATTTCGGAACTTTTAAAGTTATCATAAGGGATCCTCACATCCCTGATAACCAAGTGTGCAGCATAAAAATGTCCTGGCTCAGCTCCGAAATCTTTATTCTTGGCACTAAAAAAAGACACGAATCGACCTCTTGTGTTCAGTTGCAAGGCATTTTTGTCAGTATTTATAAGGTCACATTCCAGAGTCAATTTATCTTTTTTTCATTTTTACAGAAACAGCATATCGGAGCTTTGCTCACCTTTATGTCTACCGGAGATCAAACTGCTTGATGTGAGCAAGAACAGTGTGGAGAACATTTCTCCTTACTTCCTGACCAGCTGCCCCAAACTGGAAATCTTCAATGCCTCTTTCAATAAGATTGGTGAGTGAACTGATCATCAGATTCAATATTGAGCAGCTTTTGCTTCTTTTTTTTTCATCTTCCCTGTTTGCTGCACGATGTAGGAGAAAGAATCCTCAAACTGTCGCATTCTGGAGCCACAAGTTAGCCCTTGACAAGCCGCAGACCCCCGTTTGACTTGATTTTGCTCATCATGGACATTTGTCTCCCCAGATATTTTCTGAGGCTGCATTCAGACTTCAGTTTAAGCAGACGCTGACAAGCCAGATAGTCCAGGTCTAAGGTCCAGTTTAGAACAGAACATTGTTTCCTGTTGCAGGAAAGTTATTCCACTGCTGTTCTGTCTTCAGAGTTGACATTAAGAGATATTTA
Source organism: Aulostomus chinensis (assembly GCF_037954235.1). Lineage (NCBI taxonomy): Eukaryota > Metazoa > Chordata > Actinopteri > Syngnathiformes > Aulostomidae > Aulostomus > Aulostomus chinensis. The sequence goes on along the minus strand of NC_141326.1, from coordinate 28,679,031 downwards.
CTGTCCTGTCCTCTCCAGGTGCACTATCACATCTACCATCCAAGGTCACAACTCTGAAACTTGCAAACAACAATTTCACCAATGTTTCAGAAGCCATACTGAATCTTCCAAAGTAAGTCTGACCGAAGGCTCATTTCATATTAATGTGTGACTCTGAAGTAAAATAAGTTTAATTTCTTAGCTGTGTGATTGGATTTTAGTCATCCCTCTTCTCCCTATTAAACAAAGTCATTTTTTTCTTTGTTTAGCTTGCGATCGGTGGACATAAGAGCCAATAGCATTGCTGTTCTGCCGGGCCCTGGGTTCTGGGCATCAAGTAACCTGAGAGAGCTGATGTTCAGTCAGAATTGTATCAGCACTTTGGATCTGACTGGACCAATCTACAAGTGGGCCAGACTGGAGAAACTGCACTTGAGTGACAACAAGCTCACGGTGGTAAGGCATCAGACAGTTGATGAGACATGAGACACGATTTTCCACAACAAATAAGATGTTTGGATGTGGGTTCAGATCCCTCCCCAGATTGGTCTGTTGGAAGGTCTGACGTCCCTGGACGTGAGTCGCAACACGAGCCTGAGGTCCTTCCCCGATGAGATGGGGAAGCTGGGCAGACTGTGGGACCTGCCACTGGAGGGCCTTCGACTCCAGCTGGACCTCAAACTGATTGGCAGCAAGACCAAAGACATAGTCAGGTTTGGGGTCCTGTTGTGTGGGGGAGATTCTGCCCCCCCCTTATCAAACTTGCCAAAGACATCCTTCTTCCTTTTCTCAGGTTCCTGCAGCAGCGTTTGAAGAAGGCGATGCCATATAACAGGATGAAGCTGATAGTGGTTGGCAATGCAGGCAGCGGGAAGACCGCCCTGATCCAACAACTGATGAAGCTGAAGAATTCCCAGCTAAAGTCCAAGAGGACCGCTGTCGGTATTGAAGTCCGAGACTGGACCATCAGAGAACGGGACAAGAAGAAGATGGTACTGAATGTCTGGGACTTCTCAGGTTGGCGGCGTGTAAAGCCAGAATAGACCAACTTATATGGTGGCACGTCTTTAATTGAGTCTCTTTACCTTCCAGGTGGAGAGGAGTTCAGTGGCTCTCATCCTCACTTCATGACATCCAGAGCGCTTTACCTGGTGGTTCATAACCTGAGTAAAGGAGCCAGTCACGTGGAGGCTCTGAAACCCTGGCTCTTCAACATCAAAGTGAGTCAGAACATGTACCTGCTTCAGATAGTCTCTGTTCCATTTGATACTGAAATGCAACCTCCTGCTCCTTGTCTCCTCCAGGCAGTTGCTCCACTCTCCCCAGTAATCTTAGTGGGGACCCACCTGGATGTGAGCGAGGAGTCTCAGGTGCAAGCCTGCCTGACCAAGATCAGAGAGGAGCTTCTGAACCACCAGGGCTTCCCCGCAATCAAAGACTACCACATGGTCTCTGCCTGCGAGGACTCGGATGCAATGGCGAGGCTCCGCAAGGCCATCGCCAAGGAGGTCACTAGCTTTAAGGTCAGGTGACTGAACGCAGGTGGCAGGTTTTCCTTTTCGTTCATCATATTTCACCTCATCTTTCCTCCTGCCCACAGATCCAGGGCCAGCCTGTGATGGGCCAGCTGGTTCCAGACAGCTATGTGGAGCTGGAGCGTCGGGTTCTCCAGGAGAGGACCAGAGTTCCTCCAGAGTTCCCGGTTCTCAGACACTCAGAGCTGCTGCAGCTGATCCAGGAGAGTCAGCTGCAGCTGGAGGAAGCTGAACTGCCGCACGCAATTCACTTCCTGAGTGAAGCCGGTCAGTGTTGGTGGGGTTGAGTCAAAACACATGAGAGCCATGAAATACTGCTGAGGATTACCTCAGGTTACTTTACAAGTACTTCATCATGGTGCACAGGACGACTGCGAGACTCTCTGCCATCAGTCTTTCATATACTGATGCAGGAAAAAATGTTTCGTACTATCAACAGTAAATACACTCAGTGTTGATTATATCAGACAATAACTTTTTGTTTGCTGGTGCAGGAGTTTTACTGCACTTTGACGACCCTGCACTTCAGCTCCAGGAGCTCTACTTCATCGAGCCACAGTGGCTGTGCGATGTCATCTCTCAGGTAGCATTTTCTGACGCACCCGATGAACACACACGCTTTGTGCAAGGCTAAACTGAGCTGATCTAATTCCACAACTGTGTCACAGCATGGTTTTGGCTAACAAGTCTGATTCTCATTATTTCACAGAAGCTATAAATCACATCTAAGGTTCGTTAGCTTATTATGTTTCATGGCATGTTTGTTGGGCTCTCTTTGATGCTGTTTGTAAAATGGTGGAATTGAGTGTCAGCTTGTGTAAGTGCAAAAATAGATTAGATGTAATCAAACTACAGTGAGAAAACAACATCGGTATTCAGCTCAAATGGCAATGAGGTGAATGAACTCTGCTTTTATTCCACTCGTATGTTCCGATACCACTTTATCCTGTTTCACAACTCATTGCCTCTCTAACACAGGAGGCACCAGTGGGAGCACAACACAACCCTGATGTAGGTTTAGCTGCTGTGGCCAATCATGAAGAAGCATTGACTGCCTGTGTGTGATAGAAGTCTGAGCTAATTTAGTTTTTTGCTAAGTAGCAGCTTCCTGTCTGAGGGCCAATGATTTTTAGCCATTTTCAGAAGCATTTCAGGTCCTGGGATTCAAAAACCATGTTACTAAAAACTTTCAAGAACAGTTGTTCCCTTTTCTCTCCTGAATTGATGCTGATGTCTGTATTCTGAGCAGAAACTCATGTTGAAGAGTTCTGGCTTCTTGGAGAATCCTAACGGAGTCGTTCAACGCTCGCTGGTGGAGAAGTTTCTAGTCGAGACCAAATGTTTCCCTAAAAGTCACCAGATGCAGTTCTTCAAGCTGCTAGAGAAGTTTCAGATTGCTCTGCCCTTCAGCGAGGACCAGCTGCTGGTGCCCAGCAGGTCTGACTGAGATGACACCTACAGACGTAGCTACGTTGTGGCCAAGTTAAATTTATTGTTAAGCATTCCATTATTATTCATGCACATATCAGCATCAGCGTATATGTTGGCCAAAGTATGCCAATATGAAAATTCTTCTGATGCAATACTTCATGTGGATCAATGTGTTAAAAAAACCCAGATTAATTTTTTCTCTAGATAAATTCAAGCTGCAGCACAAGATTACATTGAATAAATACAGAAAAACATCCCAAAGGTTGTAGAAAACTAAAAGGAAACTTCTTTATCCAGCCTTTCCAAACAAAGACCCGTTATTGAGCTGCCTCACTGCGAGAACTCTGAGCTGATTGTGCGTCTGTACGAGATGCCCTACTTCCCCATGGATTACTGGTCTCGGCAGATCAGTCGCCTCCTGGAGGTCTCCTCATTTCTGCTTTCAGGAAGAGGTAATCTCGGTGTGTATTTACACAGCTCTTTCAGTGACAGATTCTATAACAGGCTCAGTGATGTGCATTTATCTCCTGCTGTGTGTTGTCCAGAGAGAGTGATACGACCCAACCGCATCTACTGGAAGAGGGGCGTGTACCTGAGTTGGTCCCCAGAGGCCTACTGTCTGGTGGAGGCTGCTTCCGTGGAGGAAAACCCCTCCAGCTTTGTCAAGATAACTGTGCCCTCTTCATGTAAAGGTGCCGTACTTCCACTAAGTTCTCTAGAAATATTTGCAACAGTTGTATCTGCGCTCCTTCCCTGTGCCAGTTCTAACAGTTTTTCCTCCAGGTCGCGTGCTGCTGGGTCAGGTAGTGGACCACATTGACTCCCTGCTGGAGGAATGGTTTCCTGGCCTCCTCAACACAGACATGCATGGCAGCGGAGAGGCTCTCCTGAAGAAGTGGGCTCTTTACAGCTTTGAGGATGGGCAGGAGTGGAGCAAGATCCTGCTGGAGGAACTCTTCACTTACTCTGACAACGGTGCGCGATGACGTCATTTCTCTAAAGTTGTGACAAGGAGGTACCGGATGCATTAAGTCAGGTTTGATTTCTGTCATTAATGATCTTGCCAGACTTTCTGCTGGTGAACCCGGAGGACCCTCGCTGCACCCTTCCCATCTCTCAGATCGCCCCGGACCTGGTGCTGAGTGACCAGCCTGCTGGAACCATACTGGACCGGGGGGAGCTGGAAGTGGACCTGTCCAAAGAGAACCGTCTAGGTACCCCGCTTATATGATGATCAGTAATTTCTTTTACCAGTACTATATTAAAAAGTATTTATTAAAATTGATGGCACTGGAAGCTGCTTTTTGATTGTGATGTGATTAATGTCACAAAACAAGGGTTTCTGTGTGTCTACCTTCATTTTTGTCTGCTGCTCAGGTTTGCATGTTATTTGTCGTTGGTTTTTTTAAAGTGTGGTTCCAGACCGACTCTGCTTGTAAAGTGTCTTGACTTTTGATGTGATTTGGTGCTGTATTCAAAAACATAGAGGAAAAGAAAAAGCATGAAACATAATGTTGAATGAATTAAGATTCTGATTGCAGTGTTGGATTATGTTGATACTTCATACCTAGATTGTAGGTAGAGATTTAAATGGGTGGTTATTAAGATTAATTTGTGGACGATGCTATCAGGTGAGTGTCTTCAGAACTGAAAATACTTGGTAGTCAAAGGTCAAAGGTTACTGTGACAGGTGATGGGGGTGACAGGCTGAAATCATGCAGTGCGAGTCCAGCTTTAGTTAGGTGTATCTGCTGTAAGCGTAAATATTACATTTGAATGAGTAATCTGCCAATCAAGATCCATCCATCGTCATCTTCCGCTTATTCCTACACATTAAAGGTCGCGGGGGGTGGAGCCTATCCCAGCGTCAACGGGCGAGAGGCGGGGTTCACCCTGGACAGGTCGCCAGTCCATCGCAGGGCCAACATAGAGAGACTAACAACCATTCACACTTACATTCATACCTACGGTCAATTTAGAGAATCAATCAGCCTCGTCCCCAAATTGCATGTCTTTGGACTGTGGGAGGAAGCCAGAGTACCAGAGAGAACCCACGCAGACACGGGGAGAACATGCAAACTCCACACAGAAAGATCCCGTGCCCGAGCCGGGACTGGAACCCAGAACCTTCTTGCTGTGAGGCCACAGTGCTGACCACTGCACCACCGTGCAGCTCCAATCAAGATCATGTTCAAAAAAGTTGACTGAACTGCACGTTTATCTTGTGTTTGTGACGTATTTCCAGGCGATGGTGGCTTTGGAACAGTCTATCGAGGCATCTACAAAAATGAAGAAGTAGCCGTGAAGATTTTCAACAAACACGCCTCCGAACTTTACATCTACAGGCTCCTCAGACAGGTAGCGGTGGTTATGAAGCACGATGAGGTCCCGATTGTACTCGCTGCAGCTCTGATCCATCGGTGCCTTGTTTTACTGTCATCTACCCCCCCCCCCCCCGACGTCTTCCAGGAGTTGGTGGTGTTGGGTCGTCTCTGCCACCCTAGCCTGGTAGGCTTGCTGGCGGCCAGCTCAGCTCCACAGGTCCTGGTGATGGAGCTGGCTCTTCGGGGGTCTCTGGACTCTCTCTTTGAACACGAGAACGGAAGCCTCAACAGGAAGCTGCAGCACAGGATCGCCCTGCACGTTGCGGATGGACTCAGGTATGCTGTCAGGCTTTAGCAGATGTTGTCATGTGGTAGAGAACCGTTGGTCATTGTGTAGTCTGCGTGATCAGGTACCTTCACTCAGCCATGATCATCTACCGAGATCTCAAGCCTCACAATGTCCTCCTGTTCAACCTGAAGACCGATTCTGACATCATCGCCAAGATCACCGACTACGGCATCGCGCAGTACTGTTGCAGCATGGGAGTCAGGAGCTCAGAGGGAACCCCGGGTGAGACATCCAACTGCTTCTACAGCGGACTGATGCTTCCTCACAACATGATCGATCAGATAAAGCAGCATCACAATTTTCTAACGCTGGATTCTGTGTATTGTGCAGGTTTCCGAGCGCCAGAGGTTGCTCGGGGTAACGTGATCTATAACCAACAGGCTGATGTGTTTTCCTTTGGCCTGCTCCTATATGACCTCCTGACCTGCGGCGAGCGCATCTCTGATGGCATGAAGTTCCCCAGTGAGTTTGATGAGGTCGCGGTGCAGGGAAAGCTACCAGGTGAATATCTTCAGAACTGAGTGTATTTTGTTTGTCAAAGGTCAAAGGTTACTGTGACAGGCACGCACCACAGAGGCAGGTAATGCAATGTGGTATTTCTAGTTTTTACCTGTGGTACCAAATTAGTTTGAAAAATCTGTCACAAGAGCTGACGTCTTGTTTTCCAGCCTTCATAACTAGTCAGATCATGGTAATTACTTTGTCTTGAACGCAGATCCAGTGAAGCACTATGGCTGCTCACCGTGGCCGGGCCTCCAAGCACTGATGAAGGATTGTCTGAGGGAACGGCCTCAGGATCGACCCACGTCTGCTCAGGTGAGGACCAGCAAGCTGAAGGAAGACAGACAGACGTGCAGCAGCCCTGACAGCAGAAGCATCAGGCACATTTAACTGATTATTCTGTCCTCTTCGCTGGTTGCAGGTGTTTGATCGTCTAAATTCTGGCGAGATGCTGTGTCTGATGAGAGAGGTGGTGGTTCCCAGGGCACTCAACACCGAGTGCTTGATGATGAGTCCTGGTTGCAGTGCCGGCAGGGCCTCCTACGGCAGAAAAGCCTGGCTGGGGGGCGGCAGCAGCACCCTGAGGATGGGGTCCATTACCACCGTGGACTTGGACACCCAGGCGATCACCACACAGGTACTGACTCCACCAACAACCACTGGAGGAGATTTGCTTTTTTATTTAACTTTTTCAAGTCTGGTCTGGTTTTGGGGTCGATTACATGTCAGTCCAGCCTCGTAATGTTGTCTGAGTTGTTACAGTCACTGTAATGTATTGTTTTTATATTGAATTTCATCAAAAACTGTATTTTCAATGCAAAAATCATCTTTTGTTTTTTTCCCCGACGACCTCTATGTCATGTGATCAGGGACTCTGAGTCAATATCAGATATTATTACTAGACCTGACAAATAAGACTTGTCTCTCCTCATGGAGGAAATATTCCCTGTTTTATAATAAACCTCCTTCCAACAGGAAGTGGACACCAGTCCCGTCCTCTGTCTTGTGACCGTCCAAATCCCAAATGAGCCTGATATCTGGCTGGTGGCAGGAACCCAGTCTGGGTCACTTGTGGTGATCAGCACTCAGGACACGTCCCGCTGGCACCACCTTCAGAGTGTCACAGACGCCGTCACGTCACTGTACTTCCATGTACATCTCTGCCACACGTGAGTAGCTTTAGACTTCAGGACCAGAATCCAATGAGGAATACGAACAAAATAGTGTTTATGTGTGTGTCACTCGTGAGACTAGAAGAGGTCAGCAGGGTCACAAATTGTCCTTTCGTGGTGAAATGAGAAATAACAGAGTTTAAAACAAACTAGATGTACTGTGCACTGAATCCATGTTGATAGCTTTCTTTATCTTGTCAGCCAAAGAAGGAGTTACCTGCTGGTTGGGACAGCAAATGGAATTCTCAGTATTTACGAGGACTCTGCCCTGAAGGTGATTATTAGATATGAGAGCAGTGGGGTTTCCTCTCTGAAGGAGAAGTTCCTGGTAAATGGAGTTTAAAACTTAACAAATTCTTGTTCTTGTCCCTCCAACAGAAAAATGGTCAGCCGGTGAAAACCGTCACCGTAGGTAACGTCAACACGCCGGTCATGAGTCTGGCGTACTCGCTCAACAGCCGATCTGTGTGGGCCGGCTGCGGGACCAAGATCCTGTCCTTCACCGCCGAGTACGACGTCTGCAAGAACATCGACACCAGGCCCAACCACATCTTCCAGTGAGTCCCAGGGAGAGGTTTGGTCCTCCGGGCAACCTGGGAAAATCGTGACACAAAATACCAGTTTTGATTTGTGTCCTCCAGGCAGCAGTGCTCGTCAGGTGGAGAGGCGTGTGTGTCTCGAATGGTCGTGGATAAATATGTGTATCTGAGCAAAGCCGGGACACCGACCGTAGAGGTCTGGGACAAGAGGAGCGAGAAGATGGTGGACTGCATCAACTGTGCCCAAATCATTCGGTACACAAACACACACATGCACACTCACACACACACACACACACTCACGCACGCACGCACGCACGCACGCACGCACGCACACACACATCCCTGTCCTTATTTCTTTAGGAGGACTTTCGCTGCCATCCAGCATTCCCTGGTCACTTACTCTCACTGTCACCAACCTGAACCTGATTCAGCCCTGATCGAAAACCAACTCTTGACCTGCAACTAAAACTTTTTTAGAAAAGTCATGGAAATTTTCTTCACCAAGGCCTGAATATTAGAATTTACTTTGTGTTATTTTTTTCAAATCCATTTTTCAAATCATGCAGAAGTCAGGCTGAAACCAGGGGGTGAAGTTCTAACTTAAATAAATGTTTAGTTTGTATGAACCCACATTCCCTCCATCCATCTGTAACTCCTGAGGTCGAGGAGGTAGCAACTCCAGCACGGAACCCCAAATGCCCTTTCCCTGGTCACACTGACCAGCTCCGACCGGGGGATCTCGAGCCGTTCCCAGGCCAGCATGGAGGTGTAGTCATTCCACCTGGTCCTCAGTCGGACCCACGCCCCCCGCTAGACTCAGCTAGGGAGGCATTCAGGTGGCATCCTGCCCAGATGCCCAGATCCCCTCAGCTGGCTTCTCTTGTTTCAAAAGGTGCAGCGACTCCACTCTGAGTCCCTCACTGAACCACGTTGTCTCTCACAAACCTTCATTGCTATTCAAAGATCTGTATGCTCATGAAAATGTGCTCAAAGTCATGGAAATTGATCTCTGACACTCTGATTGATGGATCATTAATCTTGGAAAGTGTAATTATTCACAAGAAAGAAATCCCACAAGTCATGTTTGCTGCTCGGATGGACCCGACTGTGATTTTATGTGCTGATAACCTCTCAGACTAAACTCCTCTGTCGTTGCAGAGGCGACTTGGGCTGCAGAGGCCGGCGTGTCCGTGAAGTGGACCCTCACAGGGAGACGTCTCCCCCTTGGGCCAGAGTCAAGGCCCTTATGCTGCAGGGGGCTGCTACTCTCTGGATCGGCACTAGAGGGGGCCACCTGCTGATGCTGGAGCTCTCCAAGCACCAGGCCCTGCAGGTCATCATGCCTCGCTGTGACTCCATCCGCTGCATCACATCTGCACTCACCGGTTCGTGCTCCACTGCATTTGGATGCAATTTAAAAAATTCCTGACTTTGACACTGCGGGCTCCTGCTGTAGAATGATGTCAACTCTGTTGAGAAGAAGTTATTCTGCTTGTATTTGCTTGACAATAACGATTATCGCCGGCATCCCTCTTTGATTCGTTCGCTCCCTGGATCTACCTCAGGTTTTATCACTGATCATTTTTTCCATCAACAGAAACGGTAACCTGGAAGAACGTGGTTCTGGTTCTGGGCCGCAGACTCCCACAAGACAAGAACAGTTTGGGTGAGACTGACGCTTCTCCACTTGTCTCCCACCTTTGGGTTAGCGTGAGGTTTTTGTGTTGTTGGTCTGAAGTGTGAACTCGCCTCTGCTCTCAGACGCAGAGTCGGTGCTGATGGTGTGGAGCAGCTCGCTGTCGATGGAGCTGAAAGACCTGAATAAGCACTGTGAGAAGAGAGAGCAGATCACAGCCAAGATGAGAGAGCAGCTCCACAGAGACTGAAGCCACAGGTTTGAGCTGACACGCAGACATTAATGTCCTTGGCCTTTAATCAGCTTAGCTCTGTACCAAGAGTGCTGCGGGACCACAGTTTGATCACCATGTCTTCTTTGTCACGTGATAATGAATCAATCTCGGCTCATCTTACTGCCCCCAAGTGGTTAACTAAGTCACGGCAGCCTTAAAGACAGAGATGCAGGGCAGCAGGTCAATGAAAATAACGTTTTTTTAACTTTTTTTTTGTTTTGTTTTTTTTTACAGAATGTGTGTTGAAAAGGGATCAACTTTCAAGATGACGGTTTACCTCATTAAGTGACAGCCATAATTCACTGACCCTGGACGGACTGAAAGAAGCGTTCATGAAGTAAACGTGAAAGGGTTGAAATGAAGGACTTTCCTCTTTACTGAACACTCCTGACATTCAGTGCCATATTGACCAGACGAAGACACGTGTATGTAAAAGTGTGATTTGCATGGCAGTTGCACAACTCTCTCGCTCCCTCATACGCACATTTGTTTACCTGTTCGACAACAGAAAAACCAGGAACTGGAAAGAAAGCCAAAGGACAGATAGCCTCGAAGATTATTTATTCTCATGTTGGTGGGTTTACTTTTGAGCTCGGTCGCTCCACGTTGGTGAATCACGTTACAACTGCCTGCTTTGTACAATCCAATGTGTTACTGGTGTTTTCAGACTGATTAAATCAGTGAATGTGACAGCTTTCTGCTTTTTATTTTAGATTTACAAAATAAATTTACAAGAGCAGCAAGAAGAAACACAGCATCAGGATATGGACCGTTTCGGATTTTTATTTTTGACAGGGGGGAAAAAAAAGACTGCATTTGAAGCCATTTCATGGAAAAAAGTATTTACAAGGAGGACTCGGCCCTCACGAACATCGACGGCACATTAGTAAAAAACAAAGATGAGAGTTAAGATTTGAAGTGCTTGTGAACCTTAAAAACATGGTGTTCTGATATCCAAACTATTCAGATAAATATATTTATAATATTTATATTATATTTACAGAATACCTTAAATATACAACATCCATCATGTATTCTATAAACATATATAAATTACTTAGGCACACGTTTGTCTCAAACAATCATGGGAGTTCTCTGGGGCCGTGCTTGCGCTGTTGCTCACGGTTGGGTCTTCATGAAGTCCGTAGCAGCTGCACCGTCACGGGCCGGCAGTCGGAGGGGTCCTAATGTACGGTTCTGACAGCACGGACGGGCCACGTCCCAGCCTGACCTCTTCACCTCCTCACCCGCCTCTTTCCTGACTCCTCTTTGCCAATTCTTGTTCAAGTAGTTGAGCGTCCACCTTATTGCTTACACCTCTTCTCTCCTGCAGCTTGACGAGGAGGAGGGGCGAAGGGCTGGAGGAGGCCAGAGGTGAGTTAGGGATGCAGCCCAGGGTTAGACGTTTATTCCCACACCTTTTTAATTTTTTTTTAAGGTAGACAGTTGTAAGGTTCAGCGACAACAAATAGGAAAGCAGCTACAATATCTACAAGGAATATGCATTACAAGTAAAACATACAGTGATGATACAGCCAACGAAACGCACGCAGAGGGCTAGACAGGGAGGAGCGGCCAGGCGGGACAGCCTGGCAGGACTCGCTAGGATGGTCAGTCTATAAGTCCGACTCGGGCATGTCCGGCATGTCGGCCATCAAGTAACCAATACCGTAGCGGCCATTTGGTGCAGTGTCTGCATCAGGACCACCGCCGCCACTCTGCTTGCGGTAGATGCTGTTTCCGGGCATCGGTGAAGGCACCTCGCTGGGAGACTTGCCCTGGATCAGGCTGGTGTCGTCATCCTCCCCCGGCCGGGCGGTCTCCTTTATGATGCGGCCCTTCTTGTAGGAGACGGTGGAGATGCCGCTGTTGTTCTCATCGATGATGTTGAAGTAGCGCAGGCCGAAGACCACCGGCACGGGCATGATGGCCATCACCACCAGGGAGATGCAGACGACAATGCCCCATGGAGGGAAGCCCAGCTTCTGCTCTCTGGCCTGGGGGGGAGACACGAGAAGGAAGAGTTGGTGCTGACGGAGGGCAGATGAGGGGATGGAGGGTGAACCGACAGCGGATTCATGAGGTCAAACAGAGAAATGTCTCTTCTCTTTTACATCACTTTTTTCCAACACATCTATTTTTTGCATAACTAACAGCAGACAACGTGGACACACACACACACACACACACACACAAAATCAACAAATGCAACAACTTGCATAACAGGCCTGAACTCACTGTTCTTGCCTCTTGTGTCGCTTTATTAGAGCTTCGCCTTTTTTCTTGCTATAAAACCAAAACTGCGCCACAGAACGGCGTGGACAAACTCCTCTGAGCTGATAATTTAAAGTAAGGAGTTTCTCCTCAGGAATGTTGGTGAAAACAATCGGTTCATTACTTCTGCAATCAACTCAAGAGTTACAGAGGAAAAACTTTTGGGATTTCTAGGAGACTGTGAGGGGCGTTGATCAGTAACCTCCTACATTTTAGTGTTAATTTACAGCTGTAATCAAACTGCATGTCCCATTGATGACGATCTTCTCCTGAAGGAAACTCCTGCTCGTCAATGCTTCACTTCAGATCACGAGAGAGAACTCAGACGTGGACCAGGCGAGTCCACCTGCTCTGGCCCGATTATTCAGGACCAATCGTTTTGCTGACTCAGGTAACACAAGTCAGCGTGACACACGTTCTTCATCGTGTTGGAGAACCTGAACAGCTGTTGAGCTCAGAAACAGAGAAGATCTTCTGTGGATCCTCCAGTCAGTAACTGGAGCAAAGGCCAGCTCGGACATTACTTCCTGTCGATTGTCTGAGGAACGTCTAAACATGTTTATGGTTTTTGTTTTCAGGTCATTTACTTTGAACCCTTTTATTCACTTGTTCCCGATTTATCTCCAACTTCCACCCCCGACTGATGGCTGGTCCCAGCAGGGCCCTGACTCACCTCGTCCTGTATCCAGGCACTGTAGCTGGGCGGGGTCATTATGAGCTGAACGAAGCTGGAGCACAGCAGGACCAGCAGCAGGATGGGCGTGATGTACTTCCACATGTAGTAGTAGAAACGGTACGGCGTGAAGCCCAGCATGTCCTTCAGATCTTCAAAGAACCTGAGAGAGAATTCACAATAGCTGCGTAAACCTGCTGACCTTTAGCTGCTGTTTGAATAAAGCAACTCTGCGCTTCCAAAAATACATCAGTCCGACCTCCGGGTCACAACCTGAGAGTATTAATAACGACACCGAGAGTCACTTGATTTCTGCTTCGGTGAGACCAGCTGGGTTTGTGCAAATTATGAAAGAAAATCGTTTGAAACCTAACAGCCAAAAATGCAGGGTTACTGAGGGAAAAAGCTGCGTCACATGCTATGAAAGACGATGTCCAAATAACATTGGCACAGTTATTAATCATCCTTTATGCTCCTTGTCAATAATCAGTCATGTGACTTGGAATCAAAACAGGTGAGACGTTGAGGTATCCTGTTCTGCTGTGTTCTTACTTATCGATCCCGTAGAACCAGGCGATGGCCATGTTTTCCAGGATGACCACGATGAGCAGAGGCAGCGTCGCCGAGTAGTCGTCAAACATGGTCACAAAGTAGTTCCCTGAGCGCTGCACGAACAGGAGCCCGATGGAGAATGCCAGCACACAGCATCCCACTGCAGGAGAGGAGCCAGGAGGTGTTTAGCTGCTACACACACACACACACACACACACACACTCTAACACTGATAGGTCCGTTATTAGCAGACAACGCCTGCATCTTTGTTCAGGTCTGCTGGAGTTGCATCTCCTTCCAGCCGTGCATGGGCTTGTTTCTATCAATCATCCCCTTCACTTTTGAAAGATTTCCCAACATTACACAGACACCCCAGTATTTGTTGGGACCTGTGTGGTCCGGGCTGAAGTGATGCTCCCACGCAAAAAAGCCTGTTAAAACTTGTCTGACCTGTGAGGAACTCCTTGCGGACTTTGAAAGTGTCTATCAGAGGAGTTAGGATGCCCTCGATGGTGCCAAACATGCTGCCCAAGCCCAGGTTCACCAGCATGAGGAAGAACATCACGGACCAGAAGGGGGAGGCCGGGAAGTGGGTCATGGCCTCCGTGAAGGCGATGAAGGCCAAGCCTGTGCCTTGGACAGCCTGGGGAGGGCAGACAAACGAGACAGACGGGTTCAAACGGGAGACTTTCCTCCTGGCAACCAGGACCTTTATCATCCTTGAGCGGAGGTGGGAACAAAGCTGAACCTCAGACAGAGCCTCAGTTCCTGGGTGAAACACTGATGACACCACTCTGTTCCACCTGCAGCTTCTCTCACAGGAAAGCTTCTATTGTGAAATAGAGCAGACAGACGTGTCTTCAGACTGCGTGGTGGCACACAGTCGCCAACTTTCTACACTGGGATTGTTGATAGGAAACTTTGCTGAATTATCTTCGCAAAAATTAAATGAGAGAGACGAAATTTGGATCACCAGTACGTGACACTGGTTTGTTGTCTAAAATGGCTGCATGCCAGACAACTGCTGACACGGTGTAAAACGAACATAAAGACGAGCACAGTGGTGCTTTTATTTTGAAGAGAGAATTCATTTTCATGCAAGTGTTTCACCAGGTGTCAACACATCCAGCTAAATATTACTACAAGGGTACATTACTAATGGTTGGTTAAAGCTTAGTTAACGAATGTACCTAGTTATAATTTACCAGTGGTGTTCAGGTGAACTTCGCCTGCAGGCTAAGTACCTGCAGCTCTGCATCACCTGTAGTGTGGCTGGTGGAGGCGAGTGGTAGCGCATGTCAAGACCGTGGTCAACTCACAGCCAGAGCTTTTATGACCTTGTATGAAAGACGAGAGAAGACGCTCTGTCTTCTCGCGTGTACCTTATTCAGCTCGTCCTCAATGCTGCAGGTTTCCAGTCCCAGTGTGGAGAAATCGTTCTCTTTCACCCGCTGGATGACATCTATCATCAGACGGTAGTCCTCAGCGCTAACCTGGTTAGCCTGAGTGAGGTTGATGTGGTGGGGGATCAGGCTCTCCTGGATGCCGTTCCCCAACAGTGCCACAATCCTTTTGGTGTTCCTGTGAAACGGGCAGAAGTTCAACATGTCAGGTTGGTCTGGAGACAACATGTTTAGAGGACTGGACCGGTCAAACTGACCACTTCTGGTTAGCTCTCTGCTAACAAATGTAGCTAAATGATCCCATTCTTGTATGTACTCGTATTTTGGTGGTGAAGAGAGCCGATTTACGCAGCTGTAAAATGTTATCAGACCAATTCGATCACGTTGTAGTCGTGAAACGGGTCGTTTCATGGGGTTGAATGGCTTCAATTCAATTCCTCAACTGTTTATCAGTTGAGGAGTCAGGGGAAAATAGTCTTTTGGGGCCATAGTGCATCGTGTGATGTCTGGGGGACAGAGGTGAACAAGCTTTCTCAGTGTACGCAAAAGTCCAGGATGAGTCATCAAAAGTCTGACAGAGACTTCGGTCTTCAAAAACCCCTCTGATAGTGATTTTAATCTATATTGGGCATCTATCAAGAGATAAATGACACATGGTTCAAACTCTTAAAACATACATTTTTCATCTCATGGTGCTTTTAACACTGGAACGTCTAGATTATCTATCTGATGCTGTACAGGAAACCCTGCCTATAAAAAGCTGAACAAGAGGAAGCTGCGACTCACAGTTCCACACATTTGCTGTTCATGATGTTGGCTTTGAAGCCCAGCACGGCGAACACCACCAGGGTGGCCAGCACGGACGTGAAGAAATTGATAAAAGACACCAAGACGGCGTCGAAGTGGCAGTTGTTGTCCCTCTTGTTGTAGCTGGAGAAGGCGATGACTCCTCCGAAGCCGAGGCCCAGGGCGAAGAAGACCTGCGTGGCCGCCTCTCGCCACACTTTGGCCTCCAACATGATCTCCAACTGCAGCACAGCAGAGCAGAGTTGCTTGAGTGAACGCACCTTTACCTTTGCCTGAATGTAGATGCGGTTTATCAAGTGGAGCTGAAGTATCATCAGAACATAGTCCACCCAACATTTCTGATGCTACTTGTCCAGCAAAATCCCTCAGCAGGCCAACATGCCTGAAACTAAAGGCTCCTTAGGACATTTTTAGGGTCATAATTCACACAATTTGAGATCTTTTTCACATCCATATTGTAGGACTTATAGGAGGGAAAGTCTCAGGAGTACTTGCTCAATAAATTATTCACATTTTTTTTTTCTTCCTGCAAACGGTGCTCCAAAGCTGGTAGTGAACCACCTCGCCCAGTGCACTCAAGTGCGCGCTCGCTGAGGCAGGGCTTTCTGAACGTGCACTTACTGGTTTTAGATCAAACTTACGTTGTTTTACAAAAGTTTTGATATTTTTTTAAATAGAAGACACACACAGACACACACGCAGTAGAGCTCTGCACCTATTTTTTTGCATTAAATCCATGGAAGTTGGCATCACCACTGGTTTCCCTCCGCTGGGAATTTTGCACAGATTTTTTTGATTACAGCAGAAGAACGATCTGTGGTGAACGGATGCTTACGTATGGAGCTGGCACATTTTGTTCAGCGAGACGACATTCACAAATCGACAGTACTCTATGATGTAGCCTAAGTACAATCAAAGTGCTGTTACGCTCTGAACGCGCAGCACCGTTAGCTTAGCCCTTCTGTTTTTGCTGGACCTCTGTAGTTTTCTTCTGCCCTTTTTAAGTTGCATGAATTCATGTCTGATGTGTGAGCATTCATCACTCACTAAACAAACATGAAGGTGCAGATTCTCTTCCCCCTGTGCGCAGGCTGTTGGTGTAGCAGCAGCTGCATGACTGACAGCTCAAAGTTTCACTCGCTAATTTTCTGCTACAGGAGCCGGGTGGGTTTTTTTCTTTTTTTTTTCCCCCTGAGCACTGAGACAAACGCACGCAGTGGGACTTTGATGTCTGCCGGTACGTGGAAGATGGCAGCAGAACGTGTGCTTTGAAGTAGTAAGATGTCAGCCGGAGAGACGGAGCAGACGCACCAGACACGCTGCTGCTGTGAACGAGTCTGCTCAGTTACATAAAGCCACAGACATTCCTGTTTCCATGGTGAGCCGAGCTGCTGCCGACGTGATTCCACAGCCTGACGAGCCATTGGCCTGTCTCTGCCGAGCAGTCAGCCAATCACAGCGCAGATTAATCTTTAGGTCTCAGACACATGTTGGTTTGTTGTTGTTTTGTTTCAAGTTACTGAACACATTTTTCCAGGGACTGACTGATTGTGCTCAACTTCCTGGTGGTGGCTCAGGGTATTTAGGAGTAACATTCAGTTCCTGACACGCGGTGGGCTCCTTAGTCAAGTAAATCTGAAATAATCAATCGATACGTTCATTTGCAAACGACTGAATAATAATTCTGGTCATTTCTCAGTCAAAATACACATTTGATGATTTTGACATATTTTTGTCAAACTTTATATCTTTGGATATTTGATGGACAAAACAAGAGTCTCAAGCAAAATGTAAAAATGAAACGTTTCCCTCTGTTCCCTCCCTTTATCTATCAAGAGGCCATAAGGGAAACAGCGAGGAAACGTTTCCTTGTTGCTCAGTGGACGCTCAGAGGGATGCTGAGGTGGCAGCGGCGTACCTTGGGGGTGAACATGTGTCGAATCCCGTCCACGGAACCCTTCAGCAGCAGCGATCGAACCAGGAAGCAGATCAACACCACGTACGGGAACAAGGAGCTGAAGTACATCACCTGTAAGCAAACACAACCTCCTGTCACTGTCACTGTGCTTATTTACCTTCACCGCGTCTGTCAGCAGGGGTGCTCATACAAACTAGAAACCCTGAGTCTCCACTATCGAGTGTGAATGAAATCTGACATCTTGAGCCACATCTTCACCAATGGGTAATAATTTGAGCCTCCATCGCAAAAACATCTTCTTACGTTGTAGTTTTACAGACAAGAAGTAAATCTTGACGGCTTTGTAACTCCTTGTTCCTGACATTTGGCGTGGATTTCTTCCATTCAAGTCTTGGATTCATTTCCTGCATGTAACATGTGAGGGTAAGAACATGCCATGAATGAAACCAACTGTCTGGATGACTTCAAGAAAACAACGACAGCCGCTTCAGATCAGGAAACTTCTCCATGTCCCCGGATCCAGGGGGATGGAAGCATTATCATCCATTAGAAGGGAAGGCTTTGCTGCGAGATGACGGCATTTTGTTTGACCACCAAAGTCTTTTCAGGACATTTGTGGCAAATTTGGACAAAGATTCACTAAACAGGCATCAAGTTGTCCAGTTCCCTGTAAACTAAGTTCTTTGCCCAGTATGGAAAAATTTCCCTCAAGGAGTTCCAGAGATTGTGTGAACAAGGATGCGGGTACCCGGAATCACAACGCCTCTGGCCTACGTCACTCGGCAACACAGAGCCATAAAAACAAAATCATGCAGAGATTTGTTTGCTTTGGGAGATTTTGGGTCTCAGATTGCGTTTGTTTACGGCTGTGTTGTCTAACTAATATTAGCCAGGTCCCAGGAAGCCATGCAGGGCCTTTGTCCCGTGATCTCCCTTCATCAGATCCTTGGTGGGTCTCCTCTCTTGTTGAGTTCCAGACTGCAGATCACAAACGTGAGGCTTCCTCTGCTGTGGGAGGGCGAAGACTTGAGTCAGCCACTACCCAGTGACGCGTCAGATCCTCGCAGGACTGGCAGTGGGGTGTGGATGCAGCCACTGGGGAATGCTTTTAGGTTGAGTCATCAGTAAAGCTGGTGATTCAGAGGCATGGCGTGTCCTACACCATGGTCCATACGTACTGTAGCACAACCAGAGGCCCAGAAACGGCCTTCAGAAACATTCATTCATACTTGTTAATGATTTCCTTCCGGAGCTCGGAGGCAAAAAAAAAAAATACATCGGACATTGTCACAAAACCTCTTTGTAATTTTCAAACTTGTTGAGATATTTGTCTTCTACTTTTAGAAGCTCGCTCCTTGTAAAATCACATCGGGGACGTCCCGAGGGACCAAATCTACTTCCGTCATTCCCAGAGAGATGTTTAAGAGCGTGCTCCTTGACAAGAACACTCAACACTGTGTTGACATTCCCAGCTCAGAAAGCCATTTTAGTCTTGAGCTGCGCAATAAAATCAGTCCAACAGAATCAAAATCACTTTTATTTTCATTTTGTATCAATATTCCTGCTCCTAGTGTTGCTATTATACCACAATGGAACGCAACGTAATTGTTCAGTGACTCACTTTGTCAAGTATCACAATAACGTGATGCCAAGTAGTCAGACATGAGTACTGCAGTAGGCAGGACGTTGTACTGTATGGACATACTGTATATTGTAGTAAAGTTGTATTACATGGTGAGGTTCCACTGTATCACTCTCCCTCGTATTTACCTTTGCTTTGTCATCTCAAGCGGGTCTGTTGGTTGATCACTAAACGGTGGCCTATGATCTGAACTTTGTTGTGATGTCCCAAGTCTTACTTTGAAAATCTTCCTCGCGACATCCTTTACTCCGTCTTGTTGAGGAACACAGTTCTGACCTTGGCCGCCACACGTTCGCCACCATAAGCGAATATCTGCTCTTTTGTAACATCGGTCTCATGTCATATCTCGGAGGGAATTTTATGCGTCACGTAGGCAGATACGTGAAGGTCAGGGTCTGAGAACTGCAGTTATCTTCGTAAACTGATGCTTGGCGTGAGTTCAACCACTTCACTCCTCGTCCGTTCACATCATAAACCACCACCACCCCCTTTTTAGCCACACTCTTGACAATCAAGCCAAGCTACAGAGCGCGTATAACCATGGTAACCAAAATGATCCCTTTCACGCCCACCCACACACACAAATGGGAGAGAAATGCAGACTGGGGTGAGGATATTCCTCGGAAAAGGCTTTTGTGAACAAAAGTGGTGAGAGGACATTAATATTCTTTTGTAGCACACGCCGCCGATTAAACTTCAGAGAAGGAGAAAGTTTGAGCTTGTTTCTGTGCTAACTGGCTCAACAAGCCATCCACACACACCAGGTAGTTGGAGGACAGCCATTTAGCTCCAACTGCAATAAATTGGTAGCAAGACTGGTTTTTAAGCAAAGAAAATTAGTTCCCACACAGTGAAATGCCTTTATATATTAATGATTTTGCAGGGTGCAGAAGAAGACTTGAACCTGCCAGTGTAAACCGGTGATAATGACTGACAATGATTGTGGTTATCAGTGACATGTTTTAACAGGAAACAAGATGTGGTGAGGAAATGAGACTGTCTGGCCCCGTGGCAGCCAGCGAGATTAAAGCACCTCTGTTGTTAAGGGCGTCCATCTTGTTTGGCGCTGCATTCTACACAACAGCTGCAGACAAAAGACGTCAGCTCGGTGGACCCGTGCAATGAGCTGACAGCTGCTGAGATAAGACCCGAGCTAACGTCAGTGTCCAGATTACAGGTGGTAGAAGTCATGTGGCCACTGACAGACACGTTTCCTGCCATTACAAGAAACTACACTTCCAATAAATGTTTCTCCTACGCCAAAAAACTCCGTCTTTTCCAGCTAAAATGTTGACTGACCTCGAATGAACCCTGATTTAATTTCTTTAATTTTTACATTACAACTTTAGGCCAACAAACATTAAGAAAAACATCATAATAATCTGTACAGACACCCTATTTTTATCAGTTAAAAAGATGCCTCGGCTAAGTTAGCAAACAAAGAAAAAAGGTGCTATGGCTCAGTTAGCAAACAAAGAAAAACAATTCTACGGCTAAGTTAGCAAACAAAGAAAAAAGATCCTATGGCTTAGTTAGCAAACAAAGATCCTATGGCTAACTTAGCAAACAGAAAAAAGGTGCTATGGCTAAGTTAGCAAACAAAGAAAAAAGATGCTATGGCTAACTTAGCAAACAAAGAAAAAAGATCCTATGGCTGACTTAGCAAACAGAAAAAAGGTGCTATGGTTAAGTTAGCAAACAAAGAAAAAAGATCCTATGGCTAACTTAGCAAACAGAAAAAAGGTGCTATGGCTAAGTTAGCACACAAAGAAAAAAAGATGCTATGGCTAAGTTAGCAAACAAAGAAAAAAGATGCTATGGCTAAGTTAGCAAACAAAGAAAAAGATGCTATGGCTAAGTTAGCAAACAAGGGAAGAAAGATTCTCTGGCTAAAATAAAGTAAAAAAGATGTGATGGTTCAGTCTGCAAGCTGAGGCAAAAATGCTTGTAATCCTCCATGCATTTCTGCCATTAGGTCTCTCTCACTGGGGGCAGTTAGAAAGCTGCCTAACACTGTGAAAAGGTCTGAGTTTAATCCAAAAAAACAGTCTCTTCCTAAACCTAACTGAGTGGTGTACCGACCCTCACGTCAACAACATCACAATTTCAAGTTCAACCTCGGTCAAGTGGGTGAGTCCTTATCGTTGTTTATGCTTCATCATCTGACTTCCTAAAGCCGTTTTGACAAAAAAACTTTGTGGCAGAAATCCTTGAGGGCAAACTTCTCCCACAACCAAAACATGAATCAGTCAAATCTACTGTATTCATACGTTCTGACCTGACGCTGTAACTCGGGCCTGGCAGAAGAAGTGGGGATAATAACGGAATCAAATGACTCCAGCATCAAAGCTTTATTCCTGGGAGATTAAAAAGAGTGGCCATTTTTCCAATTAGCACAGGCTTGACTGTGACCTTGTCAGTGCACGACTAATGCTCGTCATATGATACGAGCAAGCGCGCAACGATAAAGTTCACCTGTAAAGACGAGAGGAGCGGGGTGAGTCTGCAAGCAAACACTAACCTTTAACCGGTGGGGCTAATCCTTCCGGATGCTAGTCACGCCACTGTCAGCTCAGCTACGCTAGGCTAGGCTGAGCTACAAAATCCCACTAAAGAATCACATGTGCTCCCAGGCTGGCATCTATCATGAAGACATTCGTCCACTCACATAACAGTGGACAGGTACACATGTACTGTAGGGTGCGGTGTGGAGGATGAGCGTCCAGGGCAACTGCCGTTTCCTTTGTTTTCTTACACTCTTGATCTCACGTGTCTGCTCCCAACCTGCAGGGGTGTAAGAGGTCGCAGAAAACCAAATCCTCCATACCTTCCCAGAAGACTGAATTCCCTTGATCATGGCGAGGCACACCATGGACCAGGCCGCCAGTAGGCACAATGTCATCTTCCAGTTGAGTCCTCCACCCTCAGAAATGCTGTCAGAGATGTTCAGGGCCTCTCGGTACCAGTAGTAGGTGGTGGCCGAGCTCTTCTCACACTCCGGCACCACGTCTACGAACAGATCCACACACAGCTCAGGATGTTGCCTTTACATCAACTGGTTTACAAAGGGTATTATTATATAAACCCATATTACACTGGTACCACAGAGGTCTCCTTCATGGTGCCAAATATTGGTACCTAAAAGAACTTTTGGGTATGTGTATACGGAGGCGGGCTCAAGTACTGCATTCCAGCTCGCAGTACCATTTATAGTTGGTAACTGGTCAGTGACTGTGGTCTCAAAATGATCTGGCTGTGGTTTAATCTTACATGTACTGGTCTTGTTTTTGACCAGTGGACACTCGTGCCATGGCAAAGGCTGCTGGAAGGACTGGGAGAAGTAGAAGAGACTCCAGCTGATGATGACATTGTAGTAGAGAGCCACGAAGAAGCACACCTACAGGTGAGAGAGACACATTGACTTCAGACGCAATATTAAATATGCAATCTGCCCAACCAGCTACTCACAGCCCTTTCTCCTTCGTATACAAGAGGCTTTTATTAAGGGGGGCAATACTTTACTATACGATCTGCAGAGCTGATTTGAAAACACAAGGCAGCAGGAACAACATTATATACACGTAGGATGCAGGATTGTCAATCAGTGCAGTCCGGGTTACCGTTTGATGTGAAGAAATCATTGAAAACTAACAAAAAGACTGTATATAACAGGAATTTTACTTATAGTGTAGGTACAGCACAGAGATGATGTTAGCGTAGCTAGTGACACGTGGGAAAAGGAAGCGCTTGATTTACAGCCTTGGTTTTTCAGAATAAGGCTTTCACAGCCAGCTCTGACTAATCCATAACCATAACAAAGCAATGCTGCTTTTATTTTGAAGGCGTGCTCACTAGATGGGAGGTGATTTTTTTGTAGGCACCACATGCATTTTCAAGGACTGACATAAATAAATGAAATCATGACTAAAAGGGGAAGTATGATTGCTGTCAATCTTGATACCACGGTACATCGCTACTCCCCCAACAATACCTGATGATTGTGGGCAGGTGTAGCGGATGCAGACCCCGAGTGTTGGACTCACCACACAGCTGGCGAAGCCGATGCCCCCAAGTCGAGGGCTGATGTAGTTCCACACCCCGATGCTGCCCCGGCGGATACGCTGTCCAACGGCAAGCTCCAGGAAGAACAGCGGGATGCCAATCAATACCAGGAGGATGAAATAGGGCACCAGGTAGGCACCTGCAGGTGGAAACAACACGAGTCACACAACACGAGTCACGATGGAGGGCACGCCAGGGAACAAAGGGAAACTGTGGGTCTTGTGGCCCGGAAACCATTTTTCACCTTTTATCTGCGTCTAGCAGCTCGTTTTGTCTCACACAACGAACACAGTGGCCTTCTAAACTTGAACTATACTTCTACCTAATGCTCCCCGGTGGTGACACATTTGCCTAACAGCCCATAAAACCCATTGAGTATCAGCCTCATTTACTCTCTTCTTGACACACACACACACACACACACACACAACAAGACAGCTCTGCTGTGCTGCATCGGTGTGTCTCCATCTAGGCGAGGTGAAGGGGTGTAATCAAATAATTCTGTAAACCAGGAGAGGTAGTGAAGTCTAAAATTACCTAAATCACAGTGGGATTAACTCTGCTGCGCACGACAAAGACGATATTCCTCCCTGGAATGAAGGTTTCAGGGCGAATGCCTGATATTAAAACAGCCTCTAATCGTGTGTTGCAGTCAAATACGGGAGGGCTCGTCTCTTGTGACAGTCAGTGTGCTCATGAGCGCTGCAACTGCCAGGCACATGACAGCTGAGAGAGGAGCGGAGAACCTTAAATCCTTTGTTCACAGAAAATGGCCGGTGGTTAGATCTGCTCTCTGGCAAGGAATGTATGCTGCAGCGTGGGCCCTCAACAGACAGACCAACGCATCACGTCTGGGCTTCTTTAAAAAAAAAAACAAAAAAAAACGGCTGCTCCTGTCGCACGCTCGCACTTTGTGAAGTTACCTACAACTGTGACATCACTCCGCAACCACAGAGAAAAGAGCTATTAAAAAAAAAACACAACTACAACTTTTGTGACAGTTTCTCCCTCACCCGAGCTAAACTGCGAGTTCACTGGTGCATTGACGCGGCATGAATCAATGACGAGAGCATCAACATATCCGTGTGTGTATTGTTAAGATTAGTTTCAGCAGCGTTTATTGTTTCACGTGGCGGGAGGTTCATTGAGATCCTTTCCTGAGTCCTGTTGTCCCTCCCAGGTGTGGCTTGTCTCACACACAGGACGTAAATGTGTGTGTGTGTGTGTGTTGTGTCTATCTGTTGTTTTAAGCATTTGCGTAACTCTGCGATTAGACCGTCTTATTCTAGTTGACTCTGGGAAGAGGCTCTGACATCAGTGAGCATCAACCCCCCCCAGTCGCCATTGTTTTCAAAACCTCAAAAGGTTGGAACTTTGTTGCACTTTGATGGCTGATGAGAGGACATCTTAAAATAGTTTTCCACTCCACTTCTGTCACTGAACATGAGAATAAAATAGCCGGTTCATCTCGTCTTGCTTTCACCATTGCAAACAATTCTTAAATCAACAAGAAGGCGTGGCGTGGATGGTTAGCATTCATGTGGTGCTGGCAGTCCTGAATGATTCACCAGTTGTGACAATTATCTGAAAGAATTCAGCGCTGCATGTGTTTGGGAGAAACAACAACTCTTGCACTTTGGTTTCATTCTGCCGCACCAGATGGACAAGGACCACACTTTGGCTACCCGGTACTGCAACGAGAGCAAGAACTGCAACGTGTACAAAAATACAAGGTTACAAGAAAAGTTCCATGACACAGATGTTGACCGTACTCTTGAGTGTTGGCACGCTAACAAAATTAGCTTTAAAAAAGAAAGCGAATGAGGCCAGGACTGCAGGTCTTGAAGTTTGGGACAAGTCACTGAGCCGCAAACCTCCAGGTGTAGAGTTCAAGTCCCTGAAATGTTACCACTGTTGAATCTCCGGTTCTCTGGGTTTCTTTGATCGTTTTGTAGTTAAATGCCTGAAAGGAGATCCACAGTTGACTCAACTCATTGTTTTACCGTTGGTTTGTTTTTTGTCGACGGCATAAAATGTGTCAGTCGATACCACACTTGTAACTTTTGAGTCAATTTCTTTGTGTGGAAAATGTCGGGCGCTAACAGGCTGCTAAACAAGACTCCAGAGGTTGTTGCAGACATTAAATGTCCACATGCATCGCAACAAAAAAAACAAAGGCGAAAAAAATCCCCTGACTTTTGGTCAGTGAGTCTGAAAACGACAAGCTTGCTCGCTAGCTTAGCTAAAAGTGTTTGGAGATCATTGAGGATTCTTGATACCAGACACAGCTTTGTTCCCCATCGCTCCTCTTCCCCTCTCAGGTTTTCCAAGGGATCACGAACACGAAACACAATCGAGTTGAACAACAAAACTTCCAACTGATCCTTTTTTCCATTTCAGGAACAGCAGATGTAGGCGGAGCAAACCCATCCAGCTTTTGTATTCAGGGCATTAGCTGTTAAGATGTTTCACACCGCTGGTTTAGTTTCATACACAAAAATATCCAGTCTTCCAAACAGTTAAATTAAATGTTTAAATGAAACGCAGTTGTTTCATAAATATGAGATATTTTCCTCTCAGAATGTGCGGATGATTGACAACAGAGATGGAAAAACAGACAAACACATTTCAAGACTGTTCTGGCTGCTTGATTTGAGTCCAAATTAATTCCAATAAATGTGAGAATAATTGATTTCTTTAATGACATTGAAAGCACCATGGTTTAAAAATAAAACGGCAGACATTAGATGGAAGCTTTTAGCACTGGACAGGAAACGTGAACAAAAAAAACCCCCTCAACCTGAATAAATTAGGGAAATTAATTAATTAATCTGTTAGTTGAGTGGCGCTGGCTGACATTTCATCAAAGCCAACAGAAATATCCAACACTTGCTGGTTCCAGCTTCTAAATGAAAGGATTTTCTTTTACACGCCCTTCGATAAACTGGGTGGATTTTGCGCCGTCGATGGTTTCGTTTAAGATACTGACACACAACTTCCACCTCCACAAAAGGATGGAAGGCAACAATACACACACACACACACACACACACACACACACACACACACACACATCCTTGCACTGATATCTTTGTGAGGACTTTCATTGACGAAATACATTCACTAGCCCCTCCCCCTAACCATCTCAGTCCTCACTCCGTTGGTTAAATACGTATTCTAGTCCAAGTACAAGAACACACACACACACACACACACACACACACACACACACCTGCTTAAGTTCCAGATCAGCCATTTTAATCTAATTACGCTTGAACACAGCAGGGTGACCAGAGCCGTTTAAAACAGACCTGAAAACAAGACTGCAGCAGCTTGTACACACACACACACACACACACACTCTCTCTCTCTCTCTCTCTCTCAATCAACATTTTGGTTTAATTTTTGCACATGCTCCTATTTAACATGTAGTTCTTTATTATTCACCACAGCCCTCCATCTTCTAAACGAGTCCACTTCCACTCTCCTCCTCCCCCGAAGGCGAAGTTGTCTCTTGCTGAAGTATGAACCTGTTTTACTGGACATTTAATTGAGCGCCACAGAGACGACGTTCCTTTGTTCTCCTATGGGGAAATTATCATGGCGAAGGCGAAACAACAATCAAGCTCATTTTTACAAGTGAACCCTGCTTTATGAGTTGTGATGCGTAAATTCAGTCGTTAGAAGCACAAAGCTAACGTTGAGCGACCAACGGACGCATGACGCCACGGCACCACAACTAACTTCAACCAGCTGTTTTCGGTGCGATGGCGTTTTATGATCCGCGTCAGCCTCTGCAGGCTGGCTCATGGACGCACGTGGCGGTTCCAGAAGAAAACTTGAATGCGTCTAAAGCTGACGTTGACCCCACACCTCGTATGAGGCGTTCAACTGAAAGCACATTCAAAAGGACATTGCTAGCACGTGTTCACACGCCACTTTATCTCAATACGAGTTTCAACAACGTGAATTAATGTCCGGGTTTTCAGAGTCACTCCTGAAACACTCTCTTTTACTGCTGAGCTTTACAACATCAGCACCGAGTAAAGGTGGATCGTGTAGAGCTCACATCTGTCACAAGCGCAGGGTACAACAGCGCTAGGCCACTATTATCAGACTTGTGCATTCTACTAAACCTCTGATTACAGTCGAATACTCAAACAGAGGAAGAGAGTGTTTTTTCCGTCTAGCCAGTTCGTCTGGCTGTAGATGGTTTCATTTAATCAGCTTCCTGGAATCAGTCAGTGGCTTTACATAATCTCCAGGTGGGCGGCGTGACACCTTCCCGCGTGTCTTCATACATACACACTGTGCCACGTGTCCTCAAAGAACCGTCGGCTCGTGTGAGGGCGGTGTGAGAAACGCTGCTTCAGTTACAGCCGGGGATATCAGACTGTGACCAAGAGCACCAGAACGGCTCACACGATGGTTTCCTGCCTGCTGGTGGATAATTAGCTTATATTATTCAGTCACGCCTCTGTGTTTGGACCCAGATTCTCAATACTGACGCCATCAGACGCCATGCAGGTGGAAATGAACCACCTGAACAAATATGAAACAGAAAAAGAAAAAAAAAAAAGATGCAGAATAGGTTGAGTTTTTGTGTCCAAGTGGATCCTGTTGATTCGTCTTCAGGGCATGTTTGACATTGTTGACTATGAAGGACACAGAGGCGCTCCTCTGTTGAGATTTACCAAGTTCATCTGCTAGTTAGGTTTTACACATACTGAAAAAAACGCATGTAAACACTTTGACTTTATTACTTCCAAAACATTAACGCATCAATCATGTATTTATAGCAATGTTCCCTAATCATATACAACAGATGATGGACCCCCCCCCCCCCAAAAAAGGACATTTGAACAAAAAAACTCAGCTGATTCAAGTGTTTGCAATCCAACCAGAAGACAGACAAACGGCAGGGACAACAAATCCTCCTGGGCGGGGTTAAGAACCGTGTTTGATTTGAGGACTTTCACGTTCTCTCTCGGCACATCTGCACCAACAAGCACTGTCAAAAACAGCCAAGCGCTCAATTTGAGAAGTGAGCCGTTGGGGAAGCTGAGAGGAAAGTGGAAGACTGCAACTACTGTTTTCTGAGAAAGTGGAATCCAATCATCTGGTGCTGTTTACATACGTGAAACAACACTGCTGTACACATCTGTCCACACACGGGGGTCAAGTATCACCGACATGCAAACAGCATCTTCTGAATAGTGAGAGTCGGCTATAAAGGAATGGTCGAGGTGCGGCGTAGACCTGCACACACACCTCTGTCTAGTTTCCGCGGTATTAAGAAAACCCCCTCCGTTTATCAGAAACTGGACGGAGACGGCTCCAGGTCAAACTCTGGGGGGGGGGGGACTGGGAGGTGGAGTGATGCAATGATGCATTGTGGGTGTGGCCTCAGTCATTAAGTGCACTGTTCACTCTGCTTCTGTCAGTTTGTTTTCATCCACGACATTCGTACTGTTTGGTTGTTACGGGTCACAGCACAGCTGCTCGAGTTTCACCGCCGTCGAAACGTTTGTCACTGAAAAACCACAAAAACTAGAAGAAGGCTGCATAACGAGTAAAGGTTTTAACTTCCGAGAGGATTTTTATACAAATGTGTTGACTTGTCAGCTTGTTTTGCTTTTATACTCTACACTTGTATTTTATGTACTTTTTTTCAAAATAAACCAACTAAACGTTGCTCTGTGGCGTTTATGCCGGCGTGAGAAAGGATCGATCCGTAAATGACTGTTTGAAATCAGACCAATGAGTCGGTGTTGTGCTGCGCGTCAGTCCCCAGAAAACACACACACACACACACACACACACAGACTCGGCTGTGTTTTATCATTTTTCAGGAGTTCTCTCCAGCTCATTTTGAGATCCTTATGTTACTTGTCTTGTGCTGATGAAATGCAAATTTGCATAAAAATCAGACATTTTGTACTCAAGTCTGACATGAAAGTGTGTGAGTGTGTGTGTGTGTGAGATGCCTGCTGGGTTACTGCACTTTCCCTGTAACTTCGCATTTAAAATCCATTCCTATGGTACGCGTAGTTCAAGTGTCTGTTCCAGCTCAGGGACGCGGTAAAGTAACGTTCTGCTCATCAAGAATTCCTGAGGCGGACCTTGAGATGTGATGACCAGAAGTCGGACTGTCGGTTTTGAACAAACCGCCGAGTCAAACTCACTCATTTAGAACAGAACATATTTGACTTTTTGTTTCAAACTCGTGTCACGGTTGGAAACTCCGTGTGTTTTCTGTCTCGACGGTGGCCGTTCGCCACAGTTGAGGTGTGGTCACTTTCAGTTTTACGTCCCTTTCAGACTCCTGAAGTATCCATCGAGTTTACCACATTGTTTACTTTAAGTTCAGTTTAAAAATAAAACCAGAAATATAACGTTGTAAGTAGCAGATGTAGAAGTCAACCAGTCAAAGCTACATGAAGCAAATAAAGGACTCTTTCCAAACTCGTCATGGTTCCACCAAAGACCAGTGGAACTTTTCTGAGACTATTGGCTGTTAGCAGAACCGAGCGTGCGGGAGACTCACCCCCTCCGTTCTTCTGACACAGGTAGGGGAACCTCCAGACGTTGCCCAGGCCTACAGAGAAGCCAACCTGGGCCAGGATGTACTGGAGCTTGCTGTTCCAGGCCGGGCGCTCCTCTTCCTCGCCATCTGAACCCCCTTCCTCCAAATCGCACTCTTTCCCTTCACCTTCATGGTTGTTGACAATCAGCGAGGTCTTCTTGAAGGAATCGTCGCAGGCGTCCTCGTTGGAAAGCAGGTCTTTGACAGACTCTGTGACATCCTCGTCAAGCTCTCTCTTGACGGCCTTGCTGTTTTTTGGCATTTGATAAAGCAAGCAAGGGCGAGGGGTGGAACGTCTTTTTGATTGGCAGGCTGGAAGGGCAGAGTGGCAGTAAAAAGTCCCTTTTTTTTCCCAACTTTGACCACAAACCTTCGTCAAAGAGTGAGTAGGTGTTTGGTATTTGGAAGAGTTTGTAGAAGTTGAGTTTTTTGTGCTTTTTTAAAAATTTTAATTCGTCATGATCACCAAAATATCTGTGGAGCAAAAAAAAAAAAAAAAGGAGAGAGAGAAAAGAAAAGTGAGGAAACAGCCACGAGAAGATCATGTCAGAACTCCGTCATTGAATTTTACGTCTCTGTCAGATGCTTTGAATTAACTTATGAGTGAACAGCAAATCAATTAAGAAAAAAACAACAACTGTAAATGATGGAAAGAAAAACCCCTTTAACAGCCAGAGGCAGCACAAACCGCTCACCGACGTAAACTGCAAGGGTCCAAAAACAGAGTCAAATCCAAGCACTTTCAAGGTCTAATGGCGGAATTTTTGTCCAAGTCAACAAAAACGGTTACATTTGGACCAAATGTGTGGAACCATAGCCAACGAGAGACTGCTCAACAACTTCTACCAATGCATCCATTTGAGTCGACACTTAACAGTTGATCACACTTTTAAGGGAGAGAAATACTGGAGCTGCATGTCCAAACAGCTGATGTGGACCATTTCTATGTCTCCAGGCCCCACCTGGACCCCCCCCCCCCCCACACACACACACACACACACACACACACACACACACACAATAACACGAATGGCTCCATGGTGGTTTTCTAAGGGATTAAAAACAAACTCCAACTTTAGTTGTTAGTTAGTGACTCAAGCTCCTTTTAAAAGGATTGAGGGTTTTTTTTTTAATTCAAGGGTTTTCAAGGAATTCCAGCACCTGCGGGAACTGCAGGGGAGAAGCTGACTGTTGTTGTTTCAGTTGGGGTTCTACTTTAATTTCACATCAACTCTCCTCCTCATCATTGCATCAGATTGTGTCCTGACACAAGAACTGAAATGTGGCCTGCGGACAGGCGTTATTATTAGTGATTTCTCACATGGAAGTCACATGGTCAGAACAGCAACCATGCTGGGGGGGGGGGGGGGGGGATGGGGTAGTCAGTTGCCCTAAAAACTGGGCCTGTGAGGAACATTAGCCTGCTTGTGGATGACGAGGACGGGGAGGTATCACGTCCCCAGCCGCCTGAATAATTGATCTGGGAAAAAAGATTTGCATACCGACCCAAACACTCCTTTTCCTCCGCAGCTGCTGCACGAGGGGTGGGGGGTTGGGGGTGTGGGCTGAAGTAATATCATCCTCCAAAATAAAGCGGGACCCCATGGATGTCAGACATCGTCAGGCGGCCTGGGTGGGGACGCGCCACCCGCCCGACAGGCGCGTTAGAGATGCGCAACGTCAGCCTGCCGGCGTCCTTAATGCTACATCTTTCACTGTTATTTGACTAGAAACAATAATGATAATGATAATAGTAATTATACATTCCCGGAAACCTCCCCTCCATGCAGCAGAAGCACAACATGTCTCCCGCCCGACTGGAGGATTAAGTGATTAGTAGATTTCCTCCACCGCCTCCAGATTAGCCTGGTTTGAACGAGGCAAAGGCCGCCGTGGCGTAATTCAGGCAATGATGCTGCAGTTCGGCTGGAGGAACCTGCATCCGTGACCAGAAAACCAGGCGGTGATGTTTCATTTGATAAACTGGGAGGGGGGGGGGCAAAAATAAAAACCAGCACCCCTTCCTGTCTGTCTTCACCCTCCTATGTCTCCACGTGATGACGAGGTGATGGGGAGGGAGTGCAGATGGAGGTTTTGCTTATTTATTTATTTTTAAATAAGATCATTAACAAAAGAGAAGAACCAAACAAGTCAGGCCGCTGCCGTGCGGCTCGCCGGTCCTCCTCGCGGAGTGATGCGCCGGTCGCTCCCCCGCCCCGTCCGTCTGTCTTCATGACATCCATGCGAGGTATTTCATCATTCAGCGGCTACATCCTGCGGACTGGTACCCTAGTGCGCCCCCCCCCCCCCCCCCCCCCCCCCACACACACACACACTCGCCGAGTCTGTGGTAACGCCCGGGGAGGATGCCGGGCGGCTACTCACCGGTGAGGAGTACCAGCTGTCGGGTCCCGGGATGAAGCGTCTCAAGGAATGAAATTGTGAGAGCACATGCATGGGGCAGACATAGCGCTTCCTTGCTCCGTACCTCTCAGAACGGTGTGCTCCCGACAGTCCCCGCCGCCTTCACTCCTTTAGCGGCGAGCGAGGAACACGACAACCGTCCGGGGGGGAGGGGGGTGGTGCCTCACCGCGGGCGCGCCGGTGACGCGCCCCAGTCAGTCTCCTTTACCTTAAACCTCTCGCCATTTGTTAAGTCTCATCTTCTGAAGTGAAGTACTAAATATTAAGCCTCCATTTATAGTGGCATAATCAGTCTTTAAAGCGTCTTTCTGTTGTAACTCCCCCCTGTTGTCCCAGTTGGTACGCTCCACTACTACACAAGGGGGCGGGCTCATGGATGAATGCAATGTGCCTCTGTTTATAAATGCTCTTTCCTCTCGCGGGGTTTTCTTACCTGCCCTTTACAAAACTCGATTTGTTTTCCATCAGTGGTTTTCATCGCATCCCGCCTCCTCAGGTGTTTCACCTGTCAATAAAAGCCCGGTTTGATTGATTTAGAGGGTTTTTTTGTGGTCAAGGTCGGCATTTTGCGCGTCATCCACCGCTCAACCACGAGGCTGCAGCGGAAACAACCCTGGTGTCGGGAGACGGTGATCTCAAACAGAAACCTAGGAAACTATGACACACGAGGGCTAGCGAGCTAACGCTCTTAGCATGTGCTTCACACAGGAACCCCAGACCTCAACATAGATACATCTCCGATGATTGTGATTTGTGAATGCGATTTTTAATCCACTGGAAAACCACAAATCTGGCCGCTGGCTGGACATGAGCGTAAAATTAATATCAACGAACCAGAAAAATTAGTTTTATATGGAGAGAGAACAAGCTCAGCAGGCAGGTACACATTAGAAAACCATTCAAGTTCTATTATATCTGAAGCTGAAAGTGCTTGGAGTGGCTTAACTTACAACTAGGAGACAGTCACAGGTGGAAATGCTTCAGAGCGAAGGGAGGGAAGTGTAAACGCAAGAATGAGAAAAGGAGACAAAACCTGGCACAGTGAGCCTCGTTATGACTCAGAAGCTGAAAGTGCTTCTTGGTTACCACATGGTTCCAGTTTCAAGCTGCTGCTTCCTCTTGGTGTGTGGGAAACGCGCCGTACGATTTATTCATCGAAGTTCCTGTGTGGGGCTTCGTCACTGATTGATGCCCTGTGCAGACCAATGACACTGTCTGGTCCTCCAGTTTTAAAAATGAGTTTGTTCACTGACAGAAATCCTGACTGGCATCTTAGTCCACTGACATCATCTCTCAATCCCAACCGATGGAGTGACATCACCAGAATCCCGTCTATCTGACTATGACATCATCGTGTGTGTGTGTATGGGGGGGGGGGGGGGTCACACGCTCCTGGGGAAGTGACTGGTCTCATCCCTGCACTAGGATTTCTTCAGTGTGAGAACATGTGAGAGGTCTGGAAGAGTCTTGAACTGTTTACTCTCGTTTGTTAGCAAGGAGCTTAACAGAAAAGGTCAGCTGATCCTGGTTAACTGTTTTTTTTCCTTACTCTGTCATGATCGCCATCTATTTGCGAACGTATACTCCAAACAGCAACTGCCCTACTTCGCTTCATGCTTCAGGGGAAACACGTAAAACATGCAGGAAGGTAGCGCTCCATTCAGCTCCAACTCTCCTAAGTGGACGTGAACACAGCTGTGTGTTAAAAAAAATAACTTGATTTTCTCTCTCTCTCTCTCTCTCTCTCTCTCTTTCTCTCTCTCTCTCTCTCTCTCTCTCTCTCTTTCTCTCTCAAAGTTTCATGTTTGCTCTTCTTTTCTGACTGATTTATGGAGATGAAAAATTCACTCTCTTGTTGGACAGAAGAGAGTGACACCACTCGTGTCGGTGTCCTGAGTGGGTTGTAACATCCACCCCCCCTCTGTGTTTCAGGTGCATCCAGGACATCGTTGCAAAAAAAAAAAAAAAAAAAAACCCTCACAGTAGTTGTCAGGAGGGCTTTGCCAGAGGGGGGTGTGTGTGTGTGTGTGTGTGTGTGTGTGTGTGTGTGTGTTTTGAGAGAGAGAGAGAGGCTCACATAAATCCTGTTATTTCCAGTTCACCGCCCTTAAGGCAATGAACACTTTCCTATTCTGCTCTGTTGCTGTACATCTCCTGACACGAAGGCGTCCCGCCGTCCTCACGGGAGAAAATGTCCAAGATATTTACTGCAGTTTCTCTCTGCAGGAGCGGACTTTTATTGATCCCTGCTAATGGCTTCCACCTCATCAGCAAAGCGGCACAAAAACCAATGGTCATGCTAATTATTCTATATCTATGTATCGTCAGACTAATGGCTCTGTATTCCAGCCTTGAATTATTTAGTTATCTGCTGCGACCCATTCAAAGACTCTCAAAGAGGAGGAACTTTGCACAACCACCATCTGTTAAGGGAGGGCCAGTCTGGGAAGGAGCAGCTGATGGGAATGGTGTTAGTTTTTGGTCATAAACCCAAGTATATATATATTTAAATTTAACAGCACCCAGTGTGAGTCCCACCCGCAACTACGTCGGCTCTGCGTCTCAGATCAGCAGCTCTTTGGTTAAAAGCATCAAATAAGGTAGCAGTCAAATAAGGTAGCAGTCAAGACTACACTCATGAATTTTGAAGCATGAATGTATCTTCCTCATGTATGCCTCTCTTCCTTCTCCAAGACAGCTCCTTGTCTTGTGACGCTCAGTGCAGGCTAGTGAACCGTCTGACCAATCAATCCCCGGTGCCCTCAGAGGATTTTCCCCTCTGCAGGCTGCTTCACTGCCACGGCGATAACGGCCAGTGCATTCTTCTGAGGCAGGCACCGGTAGATGTCTGGACTCTCGTCACAGACGCGATCGAGGATGTCGGGGTCCGCACAGCAAAACAGGCCTGGCAGACCCACCAGTGCTCAGCAGACAGAAAGCTACTGTCGCCAGGTCCGATCGGGTCTGGTAAGTTGGCATCCACCCTGCTGACCGGCTCCAGAGGCTCTGAAGCCTCTGGCATGATGGGGGTCAACTTTGTGTTGACCTTGAGGCATCGCTCTGGACGCTGAGCTGTTTTGCAGGATGGGTTCGAGCTGAAGCCAGTTGCTGGTCTCAGAGACTGACGGCGCGTGTCATCTGTATTCTGTGTGTG
Source organism: Aulostomus chinensis (assembly GCF_037954235.1). Classification (NCBI taxonomy): domain Eukaryota; kingdom Metazoa; phylum Chordata; class Actinopteri; order Syngnathiformes; family Aulostomidae; genus Aulostomus; species Aulostomus chinensis. Next base: position 28,643,793 of record NC_141326.1, on the reverse strand, counting down.
CACTTCTGTTGAGGGAAATCTAATCAGCGATTGATTAAGCTAATTTGTTCAGGATGGGCTCTGAGATTGGAATTCAATAAAACCTGGAATTGGCCTGCTGTTGTACCACCTGGGATGTATGTGAACGTTCATGCTTAGCTTGTGATTTTTTTCTGTCCGATCTATTCAGCGCCCGTCATACCTTTAACCCTCTGTTGTGTTTCTTTTCCCACAAGCCTTCAAGCAATGAATGGTGTGATACGTTGTGATCTCTGCTCACTTTCAGACTGGCGCACAGTTTCTGGCTTTGGTGGAGTTCTGTCCAATCTGAATGCACTTCTTCTTCTCAAAGTAGTGCTCAATTGAACTTGTATAGTGTAGATTTTTAAAATAGACAGAAACTTGGTACGCATCTTTCAACCTTCTGTCTGATTTCCTGCAGCAGGTTAACAGAGACCAACACATCCATTGGAATGGAGCGTCACGGTAGGAGTCGGCGCCACGCAGCCAGAATCTAGGTTTTTCTGGGGTTCAAGTGCTGTGCGTCTTGACCACAGCGGCCATGTTTCAGCTGGTGGTTCATGTCATGATGGCAGACAAATCCATCAACTGAGTGGAGCCGGCTTTACCTTTGGTTTAGACCTGTGCCGCAACTGATGCGTGAGTCGTTTTGTTATTCGGCACAAAAACTAGAATTCATTCTCACCTTCTAATCTGACGTGACGGTAAATCAGTTTGAACCAGATTCCCTTTCTGTAGTGCCTGCACTGAACCGGCGCTCTGCTCAGACGCGCCGCTGAGAACCCGGCGTTCTCCGTTCTCCCCTGTTTTGATTTTGTGGGCTTTTCACAGATGGTGACTTACTTTGCTACCTGTTGAATTCTTCATGGTCTACCCTGACTTTGGTAACGCAATACCATCAGTCCATCACGAGTTTACCCCTCCCACACCTGTGATGGAAAGTTCAGGATATTGGTTTTCTGTTTGTTACAGAGGCGGAAGCTCTCAGCCAATGTGAATCATCCCCAGCTGGAATGAAGGAAGATGCCTCTGGTCCTTGACACACAGAGAAAATAGACCTTTATTTGCACGGCTGCACAAACTGTTTGATCCTCCTGTATGTACACTTTCATTTTCAGAGTTTCCACTTGCATAATGAATTTATTATGAGAACCAGACTCACACTTCTCTCCATAGATACATGCACTCAGCCAGACAAACGTAGACGGGAGATCTTAAAAGCAGGTCTTTAGGGATGGATGTGAAAGTGAATCAAGGTTGTTTGTGAAGGGTTGTGTTCGCTTCTCCCATTTTACAGACACTTTTTTTGGCGAAGTGTAACCCTGTTCCCGCTTAAAAGGCAGCAGGATTTATAAGTGCAGGCTTCAGCGCGTGGATTCTACGACTAACTACGGGTAGCCACCGCCATCAAAACGACACAAATCATGACCCAGTGTAGTCACAGGGGACATGCAGGTTGAGACAAAAATAGTCCTTACTAGCCCGGTTCCCCTTATCTGTGGCCATATATATATATATGTATACTGTGTGTATATTTATTTATTTTATTTTTTTTCCCCACAATGTTAATCCTTGCTGGAGGTGGTTAAGGACAACGTGGGCGAGGGCGACCTTCTGCTTCTGGTCATGTAAGATGAGCACACAGGCTCTTCTTCTGCAGTTGCCTTTGTGTTGTGCATTGTTAGCCCTCCTCTGTCCACTCTTTGAGAAGGACAGAGCCACTCAGTCATGTGACTTCAGTTACATTCCACTTACATGTGAAATACTTCGTGAGTACCATTACACTTGTGGAGGAAAACCTCTGAGTTGAACTGAAGTTTTAGGTACCAAAAGGAGGAATGTGCAGGTGAGGGAGGAGGTTTGGTTCCCGTTATGGTGGCTCCACGTTGACTGCAAGCAGCACACTTATTTGCGTCTACCAAGAACAAGTGAGGGGTATTTTGTGATAATGGAAAAACAAATAAAAGAGTTCAGCATGAATTCCTAGAATTTTCTTTCAAGACTGGCAACCAAAGCCCCTCTGAGCCTGTAAACACTCCCATGCAACTGTCAGTGCATTACTAAGGGTTAATACTCCTTTGATGCGTCTATATTTATATCAGGTATTTTTAACACACAATAAACTCTTCAACTTGCAAGCCTCATTGTCTTGAAAGACCCAGGTTTGGCTCAGGGAAAACAAAGTCTATTTCATGTGCTGTCTGGGAGCCTCTGTCACACCAGCAGACGAACCTGCGATAGGCCATGTTCAGCTCAGACCTGCTCTGATAAAGTAAAACAAAACACGGAGTGGTGAGGTAGCAAGTGACATTCGCCCAACAGCCTTGATGCACTGTGCTGTTCTTTCCAGGGAATTGTGGGACGCTGAGGCCATGAGAAGTGCTGATGGCTGGAGTTTAGATGAGTGACGTAACAATGGAAACGCGAGATGGTGATAAATGCTATCTGCTCCCAGCCTGTTGTGTCTTCAGATCGTTCCAGTTAGTGAACCTGCTGCCGCTCAAGGATGTTTCTCTCGCTCCCTTTTAGTTTCTACTATAATGGACTTACTGCAGAGATGCTGGCACAGATTGGCTTCAGGCGCTCTCATCTTCTATATCATTCCATTTTATTCCATATATTGACAAAGAAAAGTGACACTTATGACCACGACGCTCAGTCTTTTAATTTGTTTTTATTGATGTCTATTTCCGATATGTTCTCACACCTTAATTAAATAAATATTGGTGTAAGTGTTATTTTACATTTTCCAAATAAAATGAGAACTTGAATGATTGAAGGCTATCGTGAAGAAAAATGCAAATACATTTCAAATGGGTCTGTGCAAAAAATTGCTTCAGCTTCACCTCTCCTATGATGAATAGGATCCATCACTTTGGGCTCTTATTTTCTGCGCATTCATTTGGGATTCGTGGTAACCCCCTGGTCACTCAATGATTTTGATTTAATATCATTAGTTTAAATATGATAATTGTATTATAAACCACAAAATCTCCACAAGAGAATTTTATGACCTTCGCTGGAACATAAACCCCAAAAACTTCTGAATAGATATCACCACACACACACACACACACACACACACACACACACACACACTCTTGCTGTACACACAGCTCATTTTCAGCCACATAATGGTAATAATGTGGCTCAAGCTCACCTCTGGCTCTCATTGGCTGGAGGAGGAGATGCTTTTTCAAAGAGGATTAACGGCTGCAAAGCCTCCATTCTCTTCTTTCTCACTACTAAGAATCGTCCTGTGACACCAGAACAAGTCATGGGACCAGTCACAGCGCCAGACCTGGGCCAAGTGCTCTCTTTCATCCCATCTTCGTTTCATCCTCACTCTGTTTCCTGGACTGATCTGAGACAATTAAAATAAATGTTTTAGATGTTGATATGTGATGTGATGGGTCAGTGCTACCCAGAACGGAAACCAGAACGCTTCCGCTTCTTCAGTCTTAGTTAACCCTCTGATTCTGCAGTCACGTGCAGATGAGTGTAGAGAGAGATTCCCATCGATAGAAAGTGAATATGACATTAACTAGAATGGGAGAGCCAGCAGAGATTTTCTCTGCCACACTCACTGAGTCATTCTTCCTCTACATGCAGACTAAAACACTCTCTCCCCAATATTCCTTCTCTCAGCAGATACGAGAGCTCAAATGTCATTTGTTCTCCCAGTTGTGAAAGTTCCCACTGATGCATCTGCAGGGAAATACTGTTTCTCAGCATGTGACTTTTATACAGTCATGTGCAAACGTTTGGAATTGACCTTTTTCCTAATGATTCTTGTCATTACTAAATATTGTAGTAACAGCTGCCCAAGAATAGCAGTTTTAATAGCTCAGGTATTCATGAATGCTTAAGAAAAACACCCCCCCCCCCCAGCATAATCAACCATTTATTCCTGTCTCTTTATGACCCTCAATGTAAAATGGGGAACACTTGACCGTAACCTTTTAATTGTTAATTTTCAATCTATTCCAGGCTTTGTGAACAAATAAATTCAAATGTGTACCACACACAGTAGGTAGCTGTTTGCTTAGGGTTAGCCAAGCTAACTAAGCATGAATTAACAGTGATTGATGCACCCTTATTATGAAGTGTTATCAACAAACCAGTAGGTCATATATATATATATATATATATATATATATATATATATATATATATATATATATATATATACACACATACACACATATATATATACACATATATATATGCATATATACATATATATATATACACACACACACACATACACACACAAACACGTATATATGTATATATGTATATGTATGTATATATACTGTCTGTATATATGTGTGTGTGTGTGTGTGTGTGTGTGTGTGTGTGTGTGTGTGTGTGTGTGTGTGTGTGTGTGTGTGTGTGTGTGTGTGTGTGTGTGTGTGTGTGTGTGTGATCAAAAATGGACGTGCCTGAGTGATGGAGGAGTAGATGTGGGAGTAGGACCTGCTACTTTCACCGGGTGAAGCAGGAACTGGCGATGGGGAGTTGTGATTACAGTAATCCCACAGTCATTTGACACAGATTTAGATGTGCTAAGGTCACACCAGCAGCATAATGATAACTTTGAAATGCAGTCCAAGCCCAGCTGATTTGCTGCGGCTGTTGATGATGTTGGAGATGAACCGGGTGAACTGCACTTATACTAATACTGTAAGAAATACTTGAAGAAATATTCGGTTGTGTGAGAGATTGATTTTACAGCAGATAGCTTCAAGAATGCAACTTAGCAATGATTAGGCTTACAACCGCATTTTTGCAGGATTAGAATGCTTAAATATTTCCCTCCCTCACGTGCACCTGATATGTTTTAGCCATCAGCTCCATATACAAGTCACCTTACACTCAGAAGCCTATTTTCTGGCTCAGAGCATTAAGAAGAATCATCCCGTTTTCCAGTTCTGGGGTTTGAAATGTGAGGCTGAGTTCATGCACGACAAATGCGTTTGGATGAATGTTTGTTTTAGTTTGCTGTGATTCATTAAAGTCATTGTTATCAACTATGGTACACCAATGATTTCTCGTGTACGCAGGAAAAGATGCAGCGGTTACAACGACCAAGAGCATTTTGCCTTTCCACTGCTCACAAAAAGGCATCTTGAGCTCATAAAGATGTAACCTGAAGCTGAAGCTAATGGCCACTGACGGCTAACAACTGCAAAACTGTACATGAATGTAGCTTCACAAACTCTCAAGCACTCGGCCCAGGATAATCCGCATCGTCTTCAGCTGTATACTCAGTGTTCAATCCAAAATTTGAGAAAAAAACTTTTACACTTCCTGTTTGACGTTACCGTGATTGGATGCAGACAATCTCAAGTGAGCTGTTTTACCTGAGTGCACCAGCTCTCTGTGCTTGGTGCCGCTGTCTACATGGAGACCTATTTGTTCGGTTTTGCTCCTGTTTTGTTGCTGTAACTGTTGTTAGCCAGTAGTCAACATTAGCTTCAAGCTAAATATGTGTGGCTGTCTCTTTCTGCATTCTTGATTCACAAAGAAGTAATACAGGAGGGAAAAAATGTCTTTGTGAGCGCAAAACACCTATTTGATAATTCTTTGAAAGGTAAAATACACTTTTAGGGTGGAGTATCGTTTTAATAAAGCAGTAATCTCTTCAACTTTGCCTTCTATTGCTGAAGGATCAAGAGGTTTTTTCTGGCTATGGTAATTTTACCCTCCATTCCCTTCTTTCGTCAAAGCCCCCAGATGGAAATGATAGGCTTGATAGGGCCAGTGGCTGCCAAGATAATGGCTACAGACGAGTAACAGAAAACACTTGACAGTGTAAACACACGGCCGCTATCCAAACCGCTGCTGCTTTTGGGCCGGAGCCGCCATTGACTGGCATAATCTGCTGTGTAAATCTGCAGCTTGGCGCTGTCTGGCTGCTGTCTGGATTCCCTGCACTTGGACAAAAGTGACAGACACCTTGCCCACTGACAAAGGGCTTGGCCCTAATTGGAGCAGACAAGGGTTGCTGATGGAGCCTTTTTGAGCAATTGAACTTGGTCAATGAATCTTAGAGGACCCAGTGAAACATAAGGGACAGGCAGTTTGACTCCAACAACGCGGGAGCACCAGGCTGTCCTGTTTCTGCCCGTCAGCCTCGGGACTGAAGTTGTGCTTTGACCCGCTGTGACCTTTATGAAAGCAGGTCTGTTCAGAACCTGTGAAGTTCCAAATGACGTTGACCTTGCAGGCCACATACTGTAAATGTCGTAGATGCGGTGCCTTCCATTGTCGCTGTGGAATTCACTTTTGTCCTTTGAAGAAAAGTGAGTCTGATCTGGCGCCATTCTGTTGTTTTGTTTTCCTGCCGGTACATCACGAGAATGGAGAACAGGCCTCAGTGTGTCTCTGGAGCAAACTTTTTTGGATGGAAGACATGCTGTTCCTCTTTGAAACTTTGAGGAAGGAGACTGGGTTCCTTTTAGAAAGCCCTCGGGAATGTGGATGGGAAAACCTGTGTGGGCCACTGGAATCTCCTCAAAGAGTCTGAATAGTGCACGAGTGCTGAGCCTTCACCGCGGGAGAGAGGAACTAGTCTTTGTGATCTGAAATGCCATGGAAAAAGTGTGCATTGTTCATGTCCAACATATTTTTGTTCTCCGGGTCTGTGATTCAACCTACAAGGTCCTAAGATCGCTGACCCCCTTCAGCTGCTGGCCCAAAATGCCCACACAAGTCCGTGACACTACATTTTATTTAGAAAATAACCAACCCGTCAGTAGGCTGCTGCTGCTTTCAGTCACTGGACAGAGGAGTAATAGTTTTTTGCCAAAAAAAAGTGTGGAAAGCTTATTGTGCAAAAGTGTTACACTGGTTAGCCACATTAATTGTGGAAAGTATTAAAACCTTTGTGATAATCTCCCAAGACTGATTGGAGTTTTGAAGGAAAGGAATGTTTGGTATAGTCAGTAAACTGAAAGATCATTTGATTTAAATTTGAAATAAAAAGCCCAAAAAATAAAACAAAGACATATGTAATTCAAACAGAAATACTATTCCCCTTAAAAAGAACAATGTATTAAAATTCACTGAATACTGATCGTAACATATGGTGCTTACGTCAATGATAACAAGGAAACAAAATGTCACTCATAAGTATGAACTTTGTTGTCAATAGATTCCATGAAAACTGAGTTCTACTAAAATATTTCAGCAAAACTGTAGATTAATTGTCTTCTTTACAACATTGTGACCGTTTCTGTGTCTTCTCCTCAGAGCAGTACGGCTCCATTCGCCTTTTGCACAGTGTGTCCCTGGCGCCTTCGCGTTGTTCACAGCGTTTCCAAGGCAACGGAAATTTCACTTAGACGCACAGGATCTCTTTTGTTTTTTACTTGTTCTTCATTCTAAACAGCATGTAATTGGAAAAAAAAACTCTCAAGTATCGCTATTTGCATGTAATAAGAAGGTATTCAATTGTGTTTATGACGATAAAAGATGGTAAGTGAATCTAAAACCTGAGGTCGTTCAGCTCTACAGCCATGACGGATGCCAATGACATGTATGAAGCACTAAGGTGGGCCACCAACACCACCGATGTCGATGAGAGAGACACTGAAGGAGACCAACAGGGCCTTTCACTGTACGAATATGATGTAAGTTAAGACGAGGCTCACATGGGACTTGAATATGTAAATAAATTGTTTATTTTGTCAACTTTTTTGTTTTGTTTTTTGGACAGGTGTAATGGTCACGCGAGCTAACGGTAGCAGCTAATTAGCTTGTAACTTCCACACGGCGGCTGTGGCGCGCGTCAGCATGTTTACGTGTTTTCTGATCAACGAATTCAGTGATATTTTATACCATCAAGAGCTACAAAGTTAAAAAAAAAAGCTGAAAGCGAAAGTCATGTACCTGACATACCATACTTATGGAAGGTTGAATAAATGTACTCCAAACTTATTAATACAAACGTACAGTCGAATTTAGAAACGTTGAGTGATCATAATTAGGATTCTTCAGCACTTCCTTTACAATAAGTAGTAGTACAATAAAAGTAGAAAAAGTGTACTCTAGTAAAACTCTCCATTTAAAATTCTGCTTCAGAAAAGAGAATTTGACATTGAGTTTACTTAAATAGTCAAAGTTTTTTATTCAAAATCCTACACGATGTTTGTGTGTTGCAGTGCTCAGGACAGCATTCTGTGAAACAGCGACCCCTAGAGGTGTTGTTTAAGTTTTATCAGTGCTGCTCTGATTGTGTCCTCCTGAAGTTGTCAGGCTTCTCATCTGAAAGCACATCGTCCTCATCAGGTTTTTCGATGTTTTCAATGAAAAATATTTATCTTCAAAGTATCTAGTTACAGATAGGTTCAGGTACATGTAGTGGAGTAAAAAACACAATATTTGAAATATAGTTAAAGTATGAAATAACTTGAAATATAAATACTCAAGTAAATACCAAGACAGAGTACAGTGCAATACAGTACTTGGGTAAAAATACTCATACTTTCCACCATATGGATTTTGATTTTGAGGCTCATCAAACTTCTTACTGGTTTTCTGACACTAGGTTTTAGAGGAAATCCCCCTGTCACTGCTCAGCTACTTTGAATCCTCCAAGAACAGAGCAGCCGCATGTGAGAAGCTGTTGCTGGAGGACCTTGAAGGTATGACAGCTGGATGGATAGCAAGCAATTCAACATTGTTTCTTCTAGCCTACCTGCTTTTGTATGAAGAACAAGGGTGTGAACTGACTCAGGATTCTGTGATTAAAATAAATGACAAATATTGGTTGGTACCTTCATGATATTTTTTAGTATCCAGCAGACAAAGAGCTTCAGCTTCGTCATGTTACGCTGAGCACGCGGCCACAGAAGATTCACCTGCTGAGGTCGACGAGGACACGATGACACCAAAAGAGCCAGTAATTGCTTGATCCCTAAATTTGTTATTCTTCTGTATGTTTTTTGCTGCTCTCTTCCATCTCCGTCATATAATTACAATTTTTACCATATATATGTGTATACACACACACACACACAAAGGTGTACATTATATGTACTGAACAGGGTGAACCCTGCGTCTCAGCCAATGCCAGCTGGGATAGGCTCTAGCCCCCCTGCAACCCTTAACAGATAAGCAGTAAAGAAAAAGGATGGCTGGCTGGATGGATATAAAAGTAATATTCAGATTTTTTTTCTACTTTTCTGGCGTTTTCAGCAATGCTTCAATGGTTTCATTCAGCTCACAGCATTCAAGTTATGTTCTGCAGCAAATGCTTTTTCCAGTTACAAATCATTCTCATATCCCTGGTGACACAAAAACCTCCCACAAACTAAGCCTCCTCTCTGTGACACAGGTTATGTGTGGTGCAGAAAATGACCAGAGCAACACCTCAAATGACACCCGCCTTCTCACACGGATCCAAACACTTCTCACTCACGATGTCTCAGTGTATCACAGCAGCCAAGGTACAGTGTGTGATTATGAAAATGGAGTGAAAAGGTTTCGGTGCAGTGATGTGGACACTCCACAGGGGTACTAATGATCCCAGACTTGAATCCAGAGGGACACAAGGAACTCTGTGTATTTAGAGATCGTTTTCTAACCAAACTGCACACACCTTAAACTGAGTTAAGTACAGAGAAACTTACCCTCTTCAGCTGATGAATGTGCAGTCTTTTAGTGTTTACCTCTGCACAGTGAAGGTCAGACATCCAAATCAGAGACACTGATAAAGCTTTACATGTTGAAGGTTGGCCTTAATCACAAACTTCATTCTCCAGTCTTTTACTTGTGAATAAAAAGCTGGATATGTGGGTTATAACCAAAGGCTTCAATAAAGATGGATGCCATGGTAGCTCAGCAAACGTCACAGATCACGAATGCCCCCTGGTGGCTGATTTCAGTAAAGGTCAGGGATTTTCAGAGTCTGAGAGGTTGGGTTTCCCCTTAGAAAAAGCTTGGAGTAGGTGCCCCCCCCCCCCTTACCTCAGTATCCATAGACAGTCAGCTGTTTAACAAGCTAGCCTGAAATTGCTGTTTTACACAACTTCAGAGGACATCAAATGCATGAGGTCAGTCCAGATTTTTTTCTTATCTGACATTTGAAAGCAGGAGAACAGTGGAAATCCTCCAAGATTGTGTCTCTTAACCATACAGCTGTTAACTAAATCACCTTTAGGCTGTTGCACCTGATGATCTTTGATAACTAATATTCTTACACCTTCATTCTCTGAGTCTCCCCTAAAACTGTCTGGAGCTCCCCAAGGGACCCTGCCACCCCCTGCATCTTAAAAGATGGGATTTGTACGAAAACACACAACAAAAAGATTTTACCTGAATCTGATTAATGCCATGTTAGGTCTTTCTTAGTTATGCAGTATGATGTTAAAAAGTTCACATATTGCCCTGATCCTCCTTAAAACGGCAAACATGGTCGAGTTGCACAAGTATTGTTTGTGTTATTCAGGGGAGAAAAATCAGTAATTTTTTATATTTTTTCAGCCTTTTGTCTGCATGCACTCAAATGAAACGAGAAACTCTTTCACCTATCGCTTGCATCAGGTTGCTTTTTTGCCTCCACACCTTTTTTGTGCGTATCTCAGGTGAAGCCGATGGGTTTATGGATGATGAATGTACGGAGGTTGAGAAGCATCCGGCCTTTAACACAAGAAACACTGACTTTGAGGAGGAGCTGAGAAGGATCACCGATGCGGAGAAGGTGAAGTACTCTGCACTCTGGTGTTACTTTTGGTAGTTTGTCTTGATTGTTACCTCTGCCAAGGAGGTCGTGGTTTCAGAGGCGTTTGTGTACCTGTGGGCAGGACTACGTTGTACATAGAAATCTGTGCCATTGTGACACGTGCACAGTGTGGGCGGAGGAAAGGACAAAACGCATTCATTTCTAATTTTACAATGTTTACTTTTTCTAGATGCATCACAAGGAGGCTGAGTTGATGGAAAAGAGGGCTCAAGAAAAACTGGAGGAGGAGTTTCAGCTTCAGCAGGTATGCTTTGTTTTTCTTTTTTTAAATTCCACTGTATGATCAATCTGAAGGGGCCCCTCTGAGTTAATAGTTAAGATCAGCAACTTCCAAGAAAAGCTAATAATTGCCTGAATTCATGATTTCAGCTCAGAGAGACAACAGAGGGTCAGCGATTTTACACTGAATGATTCTGATCTACATTCACTGGTTATGGGTCCGTTTTCCTCTGTAGGCCAGAAAGTTGTGAGTTGTAAATTGTGTGAATTTTTGAAACTGATGTGTCCATCTTAACAACAGGAGCTAATCTGGAACTTAAAAAGGCGTGTGGAGGAAGAGAGGGAGATGAGGGAAGAGGAGCAGAAAAGAATTTTGGAAGAGAAGAAGAGAAAGGAAGAAGAGAGAGAAAGGAGAAAGAGGGAAGAGGAAAACAGAAGGAAATTGGAAGAGGAAAGAAGTAAGAAATGGGCAGAGAAGAAGCGCCTGGAGGAAGAGGTGACAAGAAAATTACAAGAGATGAGACTCAAGGAAGAGGAGAGGAAAAGATGGAAAGAAGAGCAGGAGAGGAAAAAGGAGGAAGTGGAAAAGAAGACAAAAGAGGTGGAAGAAAAGATAATGGAAGAGGAGAGGAGCAAGATTGATCAGGAAAAAAAGCTGGAGAGTGAAATGAGAGGAATGAGGGAGGAAGAGGAGAAGAGACAAAAGGAGGAGGCAAGGAAGGAACTTGAGGAAGAGAAAAGAGTGAAAATGGAAGAGGAGAGAAGCAACATAGAGCAGGGAAAAAAGCTGGAGAGTGACATGAGAGGAATGAGGGAGGAAGAGGAGAAGAGACAAAAGGAGGAGGCAAGGAAGGAACTTGAGGAAGAGAAAAGAGTGAAAATGGAAGAGGAGAGAAGCAACATAGAGCAGGGAAAAAAGCTGGAGAGTGACATGAGGGAGGAAGAGGAGAAGAGACAAAAGGAGGAGGCAAGGAAGGAACTTGAGGAAGAGAAAAGAGTGAAAATGGAAGAGGAAAGGAATCTGAAGGAGAAACATTGGAGACAAAAGAGAGAAGAAGAAAACATAAAAAAAGAGGAAGAGGTGAAAGTGATCAAGCAGGTTGAGGAGAGTGAGATGCTGGTGGAGATGTGGAAAGAGGAAGAGATGAGAAAGGGTTTTGAAAAAGAATATGAACGTGTGACACTTGAGATGACTAAGGAAGAAAAGAGGGATGAAGAGAGGAGAGGAGAGAAAAATTTAAACAGGATGAGGGAGGTAAGACAAACGGAGGAGGAAGGAAGACTTAATGAAGAGGACGAGAGAAAGACAGATGAAAGGGAAAAAATAGAAGGGGGGGGCCAGCAGCAGGAAGAGACAAAGAGACAGAGTGAGGGAGACGATTCCAGAAAAACAGAGGGGGGAATAAAGCTCAAAGAAGCTCTCAACAGAAAGATGGCAACTCCCACATTTGGAGAGAAGAAGCAGCAAACGATGGAGATGGAAGAGAGGCTGATTGAAGGGGAAGAAGGAAACAGAGAAACAGAAGAAAGAAGACTCAAAGTTGAGGAGAACAGCAAACGGATTATAGTCCAGGACAAAGAAAAGGAGGTAAAAGGGAACAACTTGCAGGAGAATAGAGAAAATAACACCAAAAAATATACTGACATGAGTGAAGAAGACCTGGCCTCACACTCAGAAGACAGCACCTTGTCCTCCTCAAGTCCTCGTCCTCCACACAGAGTGTCCACAATCAGTCCCATCAGCGCCGAAACTGTACAACAACATGGCCAGACCTGGACCCGAGAAGATCCAGGTCCCTCCTGTTACTCCAGTTCTTTGCTCCTCCACCTTCCCGATCACACGGAGCAGAAGAGATTATCCTGGATGAAGGACTGCATCTCTTGGTCCAAACTCTCCCTCCTCAACAGGAGAAGGCACAAAGGTTCTGTGCGAAATGGACAAGTTTTGAGAAGGTCTGCTGAGGCCAGCAGACCTCCACCGCTCTGCCCAAACACTGTACTCCAGGCCTCGGGCTGGTCAGCGCTGCAAGAGGTGAGATTTCTACAAATGACAAAACACCTTGTCAAGGAATTTATTCACAACATCCTCAAACCCCCCCTCTCTCTTCCAGGTGACTGTAGTGGCTCTGGAGGACTTGCCTGCTTGTAGTTTATCCACTCTCGCTCAGTGTCCTCAGCTTCAGTCCCTCACCCTCAGACGCTGTGGGCTCAGAGCTCTGGAAAGCATCAATAAGCTAACAGAGCTCTGCTACGTTGACGTACAGGTGAATATTCAGCCAATACTGAGCTATTACCCGATTAGGAAGATAATGCAATGACTCTGTTTAACTTTTCATACTATGAATAGTAAAGGTCCCAGTTATTTGGACATACTGTGTAATTTTATGTAGAGTTAAGAAGTGTGGCATGTCTCAAGATCTTTTTGTAATTTGTCAAAGGAAAATAACATCTCATTTGTGGACTGTAAAAATATGACGAGCTTAAAAGTTCTTCGACTGAGCCACAACAAGTTGACGTCCATCCATGGTTTGAGTGGTGCTGAGAATCTGGATGTTCTCGACTTCTCACATAACTCCGTCACCCGCATTGGTAAGATTCCTCAAGCTACTGCAGGCCAGACTAGATTAAACATAGTTTAAACAATATATGCTGCGCGAAAATGGATTCCTTGTAGCAGAAGGAGATATTTTGTCGATTGCTTTAAAGGACTCTGTGCAAGCCTACAATGCTCCACAAGAGGGCAGTATCTCTCCTCTTATGGGCCCTGCACTGCACTCGTCCAACATGAATTCAGTTGTGATCTGAACTCAGGCTGAGCCTTGAGACTTGATTCCTGCAGGAATATCCAGGACAAGTGTTGAACACACTCAACTGTACATTTAACTGCTGTGCTTCTGAGACTTTTTTGTCATCAACCCTAAAATGTGCGGAGGCCCATTTGTGCCAGTAGAGGACAGCCAAAAAGACCAAAATTGAGTTTGATTGTAAAGACATTCCAAAGGTAAATTGTAATTACGAGATTTAAAAGTCAAAATTTGAGAGCGATAAAAAAAGATACATTTCTAAATATCACATTTATCATTTTATCAAATCATTTGAATTTATCATGAAAATATTTTTATTATAAAGGCTTCTTTTTTTATCTTTCTATAATCTTTATCTTCTCGTACAGTGTTGACTCACAAAACAATATTCCTAATCACAGCAGGTGGGTTTAATCTTTGTCTTCAATTAATCATCTCATGATTCAAGTTTGACTTTTAATCCTCAAATTATAGCTGTTTGTTTGTTTGTTTGTTTGTTTGTTTTTGCTCGTGGAAGTGGGCTTCCATAAAATGGAATTAAAAAATTAAAAGTACAGGAGGGTTTTTGATTATGCTCATGCATTGTTTACTCTTTATGTCCCAACTTATTCTGATCTGTTTTTCAATGTAACTGCAGCTGGTCTGGAGTCTGTTAGGAGACTGCAGAGATTGTCAGTGGGTCACAACCAACTGATCAGCACCAAGGGGCTGAGGGACGTGTACACTCTCCTCCACCTGGACTGCTCACACAACCACCTGGCAAGCGTGGAGGGTCTAGAGAACAACGTGCTGCTCCACTCCCTGGACCTGACAGCCAACTGCCTCACAGAGGTACAGACGTCCTCAGCTAATCACAGCAAGCTCTTGATGGGGTGTTGCTCCACAGTGTTGCTATTTTGAGAGAACTATGAAGAAACTAGTTTGGATGTTTGACGCGGTGTAAGGCTTGGAACAAAACATGCCTTATTGAATTAGGCCTACATTATTCTGTTTTCAGCTTGTGGTGGGAAAACTTTTCTGTGTGAAAATGAGAACATTATCTGACATTTATTTGTTTTTAATCAAGATGCAGATGTCAAACCTTTATCAGGCTTGTAGTCACACGTGAAGTGAGCCAGAATTCTACAGAAAAATGAATATTATAGGCATCTGGTATTGATGTCATTCTTTCAACTACATAATCTCAAAAGACAACAAATAAATAAATTAATATATACATATATGTATATGTATGTATGTATGTATGTATGTATATACACATATATATGTATATGTATACATATATACACACACACACACACACACACACACACACACACACACACACACACATATATATATATAGTTTTATAAATGTATAAAACTAATTTGTTTAAATCCAATAACTCCTGAGGAGAAGAATTCCTGAGTTTGGGGGCTCATATTTTCCCACTGAACAGATTCTAGTTGTCTTGACAGATTTTTATGCAGTTCATTTAGCTTCAAATTGCCCTGTGACGTTGCTGCTTTAACTGAAAGAAATGCTGCTTCAAGTTCAACAAAATTCCCAAAAGAAATGAAATCACAAACAGAATACAAGCAAACATTGAATATCTTATTTAAAAAATAATGGAAAACTTTTTACATGACATCTGTCCTCGTTATATGTCGTGCTCCATTATCCCTCAAAATGTACAGAACACGGTTTCTATTATTCAACAGCACAAATTGGCCAGACAACCAAAGATGAACCTGTAAGCCCCAGAGACATTGGACTGAGAATGAGAGTGTATTCTTGAATTTGTCAATTTGAGAGAAGCTACAGAACGAAGATACAACTGTGCTCGATACCTGGATGTGTTTAATGAGGATTCTCTCTATTCAGCACGTTTAGGAGAACACCAGCTGTAGAAGCTAATATGCCCCTTTTCTTTGGAGGAAAACATACTGATTTGGCAGCCTCAAGAGAAATAAAAATGTACGTGCAAAATTAGTTTGAGAGATCATAAGTACATGTTCAGTATTCCCAGAGGTCCCTGCGCTGCTTCCCTGATGCCTGTGAACACAGTTGAACTGAAACAACTGACACGGGCTCATTCAGGCACCGCTGGACCAGCAGCAGCAGGACTGTGACGTTATTCTGTCCTCTTAGATGGACAAGTGTTTACTGACACCTTCACCCTGTTTGTCCATCAGCCGCCACGTCTGCACAACCATGTCCTCCTCAGAGAGCTGCATCTGGATGACAACAGCGTGTCCTCCCTGCAAGGTCTCAGCGCCTGCTGGCTTCCCCTCATGCAAACTCTCACTGTGGCGCAAAACAGGTACATTCCTGCAGTCCTGTTTGATAGCTCTCTTTGTAGGATTCATGATCTTAAACACATGCAGATATTTCCTTTTTTTTCTATGATATAAAGATTTGATTGTTTGAGTCACGTGACCCATGCAAATTGAAATATTTGAAAATGTGCATACACCTGTACTTAACAGTGTCTGGAGAGTGGCTTTTGTAAATACTTACTTAAATACTTTTCAACAGGTTTACTGGGTTTTTCTGTGTTTTCTAGAGTTACCCAGCTGCCCCCTATGTCTGACTTTCTGTCCCTCTCCAAACTTGACCTTCGATTAAACTGCCTCTCAGGTAAAATGTCTCGTTATAAAGTAACAAACACGTGAAATATGAATCTCCTTTCATTGTCAGGAAGCCATCCCAGCTTCTCGTATACGTGCTACTTAAACATATTCGAAATCTGTGTTGTTCTGTTGATTTTTTATTGACCTCACAGCTCGCTTGTTAAACTTACATTGAAGTTTTAGCTCAAGATTTTTCAATTCAAATTACTCACCGTTCTCACCGTCCCAGGCCACAGATTGGTTTCGCCTTCCAACATGCCATTACAGATTTACACACACCAAAAATAATTGGATGTGTAAACATTTACAATTCCATTTTTCTTCTAAAATGCTGCTACATTTTTTCGAGCCTTTATTTGTGTATTCCAGCTGATCTCGCCAGAGCAACCGGCTGAAAAATACAGGTTAACAAGGAGAATTTGTTTTCTCTTTCAGATTTGAAGAACGTGTGTGACAGCCTGGAGGGATGTCAGTCCCTGCTAGAGGTCCACCTCCAGGGGAATCCTCTTCAGCGGGAGAGTGGCTGGAGGTAAAGTGATGTTGGGCTGCAGTTCCCAAAATCTCCATATGTTTGGTTTTATAATTCATACGCATCTGCTTGCTTGTGTCCAGGTTCTTTACAGCAGATTTTCCTCAGCAGTTCCTGCAACTTAAGCCAAGGCTCGTTTACAAATTGTCGTCATTCTTAATCGAATTCCTTTGCTCTGAAATTTCACCTGTTTTTCAAAGGAGCAAACCAGGGAACAGCAAGTATCCCGCTATCACAAAATCATTCTATTGGCTCTGGTAGTTTAAACATTCCAGCAGAACACAGGCCTTCCTTTCTGCTTCCCAGGATTAGCACTGTGATCTGTGTCTGCTATTAGATTACTGCGACCCGCCACCGACGTGTGTGTGTGTGTGTGTGTGTCTGTCGCACTTAGTGCTTATAATTTTGAAAATATTGACACAACAGAAAAATCTATTATTTTCTCAGCGTCAATTTGCTCTTTCAGTTATCGTGCTTGAATATTTTCCTCATGTTAGGACAGTTACAGTGAGTTTATATATAAAATATGTGATGAACACATATTCTTTGTGCTTCTTCTGGCGTTTCCTGAATATCAATGACAGTTGTTGCAGGTTTGCAAAATTACTCACACCCACTTATTAAATATCCAAAACTACACCTCACTGTCCTGCCAAAAAATCCATTAATGGCTCAGTTTTAGATGATTATTTTATCAAATAACATTTAAACTGTTGTAATTACATTTGTCATGTTTGGACAATAACTTTTCCCTTTCAAATAAACATATAAGCCTTGTGTGCTGCTTTCCAGTAGTTTCAGTCCTGGTGAATGGGTTTAACATTGCACATCTCAATCTTAGCAGCACTCCAAGAGCATTAAAATGACCATTCGTCCATTAACACACACAGTCGGATGGCGGAAGCTGACGGTTCCAACTTAGCCGTCAGGCACAATTATCGTACTTATAGTTCCTCACTATAATGTTGTGTAAAATTTATTGTGTTGTGCTGTTTTTCTGCTTCATAACCCCCCCCCCCCCCAAACCTGCACCACCCCCTCAAAAACATGGTTACATATTAATATTTTCCTTTCTTAAGCCGAAACTGAACCATAATATTTCACTGAACTTTACTTAACCTCCAGTGCCAACAGTGGAATTAACCTGGTGTATTTCCACACTCATGCCCTGGCCCTTTCATCCTGAGCCAGAGATAACACCAGCTAAATTAAGGCACCAACAGGCAAGCGCTAAGAATTACACTCCCTGTCGGCAGCCCCCATATCCAGGGGAGGTGGACGAAGAAAACACTGAGCCCGATTAATCAGGGCCACCTTAAGAGTCTGATTATTGGAGGAAGTCTTCACTAAATGAAATATGGGCTTGTGCTCATGCAGGCTAAAGAAGGAGGACACAAATGAAGGAATGTGAGCTAAAAGTAGGGTTTCCCTCTGACAGGAGGATGAAATTTATGTAAATTTAGGAAAGATTCATGTTCAAGTCCATGTGAAGTCAAAGTAGAAATAGCTCAAAGTAGCTGTGCTTTGTTTAAAATGTCTCGGTTCCACTCTTTTGCAACACAAGTTTCAGTTTAAAACCTTCTAAAATGGAGCTTATGGGGCCATTTGTTTCCACATATTTCCATATTTCCAGTCAAATCATGAAGCCAAGGAGGAGCTTAGGTAGCAGATACTGATTGGGGTTTATCTTAGACAGCGGCGGTGAACATGCATCATGCCCCCACACGATGAAGCACGCACACCAGAGACTTGACCAGGGCCATCTCCTCTAGTTTACTCTCTGCTATCAAATGTGGATAAATAATTTAATCCTGAGCAGCTTCAGTCTTTACGAATACTATTGAACTAAATGGGCCAAAGGAAGCGTTTCAGGTTGCAGGGGTTGTGTGATGCTCAAAAAAATTTACAACCATTTTACAGCCACAAGAGTACGGAGTCACGGCGCTTCGGCAGAGCCAGCTACTTCCAGTTAGCCCTCCGCTAACTTGACCATAAACAATAGCTGCTTCACAAAGTACTGTAAATCTGTTGTATGTGGAAAAGTATCTTGGTCCTGCGGTGCATCATGCGACAGATGGGGGAGGGGTGTAACAATCAAGGCAAGTATTTTCATGGGATGAAAAAATAAGTACTCGCCCGAGTGCAGGATGAGTGATCACATATTTGAATTTTTATTTTGCAGGAAGAGAAATGACAAGGATTTTGGTATCATTTTTTAAAATATGTTTGTCCTTAATCAAGAGATAAATCAACAGCGAACACAGGGACACAAGATAAAACAGGGATCGTGTATTTTTCATTTCATAGAACCTTTAAATTTACCTTTTTAAAGGTAAAACTCCATCAGAGGAACGGTTTCCTATCATGAGTAGATTATAGACTCGCTCATATTATTGTAAGATCCCTTTTTTTATGAAAAAGTACAAATAGTTTCTCCAAATTATTTTATGAGAGTCATCCATTGTAACCATCAACGGCTCATGGCATCTACTTATTTTGTTCTTAAGTCTTTCTAGTGTGTCTAAGTGGCATCCATTGCTGAATCGAATTACACTCCTCACCTCAATGAGCTCATGTAACGACCAAAAGGTCCTATTTATTTAGTTTTGGAGCTACATTTGAAGACAGCCAGCCAGAAAACATACCCGTAGGGTTGGAACTGAATCCCAATCTGTGTTGGAGAAACCAAGCGGGCCACATCAAAACCGTATCCCTCTGACAGTACACGGATCCTGTCCACTGAATTCATGGCTTTTTTCATTTTCAGGACGACGATAGGGTTGGTAAAACTTGTGCTATCTGCTTATAGTATAAAATCATGCATTTTTGAACCCTTTACAATTATCCAAAGCACCCCGAATATCAGAACAAGTCCTCTAACCCAAATGGCCGTACATGAGGAAGTTTCCTGTTTGACCCATCACCACAATTCTTCTGTGAGCCCTTTACAGATCAATGTGGAAAATAATATGCGATGTTCAAACACCGGTTGGTTCAATTCAAGAACAAAACTCTCTGTTAGGGTGAGAAAAACATGGTGGTTTGCATTAACATAACAACTCTTGTTGAGGATAGAGGATGGCTGTGTTTTTTTTAAAACACTTTTTTACTTTGGGCTGAAAATTTGAAAATGATCAGCCATCTCCCACTGCAATGTCAACAGAGGTCTCCACTCGCTGCTGGCAGCAGAGATTGAACACAGGTGATGTTATCTGATTTCCTTATTTCCTCTGGCCATCATTACCACGGCTGCTAGGTGGCAGCTGTCACAGATACATTTCAGTGGTGCTCTTTGCATTCACGACCTATCCCAGCGGGTTTTTGTTTTGTTTGTTTTGTTTTTGTTTTTGGAGGAAAGTCTCCAAAATATCGTACCGCCTGAAACATGGAGAGAATCCTTCAATCATCTGTTCCACTTAACTCTTTTCACTGCGTTCAATAAGAAATTAAAAATGAGCTGTGTTGAAAATATGAATTTCCCTTGATACATTAGAGTTAAAATTTGGTCATCTGTCTTCAAAGAGTGTAAATTTAAGGAGAATCAAAAGACTCAAATACTCACCAAAAGCTCCCTTCAGGAATCCATTTGAGGGTCCCCCTCGTCTCATGTCTTATCCTCTCTGGTGACATAATGGACAGGATTTAAGAGCATATGGTGCTCTGGGAATCAATTTTGAAAAACCAAGTTGTCCATAATGTTTTAAAAAAGTCAACTTTGTAGCCTGAGGGCTTGTTTTTTTACTGGTTTTATTATTGCCGTTCCCTAGTGTCCCGTAGAGTTTCCAGCTCCACATTTTCCCACTGAACAAACCACATTTGGGCAGAGCTCCACTGGTGGATGCTCTTGAGTCTGTTTCTCTGGCAGATAGTTGGGATTCCTCTGCTTGGACATCCTTTGCCTCAGGCAGCTCTCCCCCAGACTCACTCAGGGCTCCCCTCCAGTTTGAAGGCTGATACGACTTAAAATACACGATTTGTTAGAGGTGGTTGTCCAAAGTGGCTGCATAACTACATTTTGGAATGCTGTTTTATTTCTGTTAACTGATAAGTCTGGTTTGTTCTGAGGACAAAGGATGGTGGACTCAGCATGTAAAACATATGTCTGAGAAGCTGGTTTCAAACATCTGCTCAAAGTCTAGAATTGTTTCTACTTCTGCAGTATTTGTACAACTTTGTAGCAGTTGTGCTGTCCAGCTTTCTACCACATAGTTGACAAGAAAGTAGACTGATCAGTTGTAATGTTGATTGAGCGATCAGCTTGAAGTTAATTACCTCCTCTAATGACCTGCCAAGCCTGTGAACTCAAAAGGTAAAATGTCCCTGGCAAAGGCCTTGGGCCAAACTCCGATGGAGCTTCGCTCTCTGGCTAACACATGTTCATGTCCTCTCTGTTGGAAAAGATAAAAACTTAGAACTTGAAGTTGATATTGTAGAATAAAAATTTGTATAATTTGTAAAACATTACTGATGGCTGTATTTTAATTCCTTTGGATAAATGATTAATGGTTTAAATTGAGGGAAACGCACATGTTTTTAGTGAGATGATATCAAAGAAACTAAAAAAAAATAGGATATTTGAATAGAGCTTGGTGATATAGAAAAAACTAGATATGATATTTAACACAAAGTACCTTCATGTGGAATTGATGTAGGAATGACGATCAGTTAGTTCACAAAATATTGATACAATGAGATCTTTAATAGATAATCAGTCATCCGTCTATAATGACATTATATAATGCAGCCTTTAAAACCAGGAAAGGACAGCATTTAGGCTGTATCACAACATGCAGACAACCAAAATCGAAGCCTGTATCGAGTGTCGTATTACAGTATCAATAGAATATGGATGTATTGCCCAGCCCTTCAGTATAACATGGCCTTTAACCCAGTTTGCTTTCACTTTCAGGTCCACTCTACAGCGGGTGGTTTCCAGTCTGAGGACCACTGATGGCGAAGCCACGGACTTCTTTCTGTCACCCTCTGCTGTTCAGCAGCAGGTCAGCTTCGCCTCAGGCAGCTTCCTGACCTTCTGCCAGGTGCAACTCCAGCAGACGCGTGATTTACAGCAGCAGCACAGTGATGAGCTCAGGTACATGTTGAATGATGAACCGCTCGACGCACGGTCACTGCTCTGCGGGGCTAAATCAGGTTTTACTAGTTACCAGTTGTCAGAGAGCTTTGGTAACGGGGTGTTTGACACCAGAATTTACAATTTAGTAAACAGCATGCATTGTTGATTTATAGGATAGCATACTGGCCTTGTTCGTGTTGGAGAAGTTAAGTGTCTGGAGCGCCTCGATATGGTCCGTGGAAAGCAGGGCAGGAGGAGAACGCTCAGCTCAGGTTTATTTACGCAGACCTGTTTTCATTCAATGTGTCCTAATTGGTCAAATGGGTATAAAATCTACCATACATTGTGTTCCAATGTTTTCCAAAGGCCCTCTTTTGCTTTTATTTCTTCTCATGTAATTGCATAACACAAAATCTCTCATTCTGCTTACCAGAGCAAAACTCACTAGGTGGTGCTTCTTAGTACAAACTGCACATGTAATTGATATTAGATATAAAGAAAAGAGCAGAGAAATGAAGGCAAGAGGCGACTCCCTGAAGCGATCTTACGGGAAGACGCTTTACCTGGAAAACCAAAACAAAACCAAACACTAAACAAAAAGTAGAAAAGGTTATATTACCCTTTTTATCTTATGCCTGGCTGTCAGACGTGCCGCAGCCAGGAATGTCAGCTATCCTCTTGTTATGTCTGATACATAGGGTGTAGTGAGTCTAAAGACAACGTCCATCTATTTTCACAAGTCCTTCGATGTCACCGGCCTCCCCTCACATCCATACTCCTATGCAAGATGGACCACCAACACTTAAAACACTGGTCAACTTTTGCTTATCTTCATGACCCTTCCAAATTATACAACACAAAAGATGAAACGTGGCGGTGGCTACCCGTACGGGTCACACCGAGGACTCCCTATGGCTTGGGGGTAGCATGGTGCTCTCTTTGCTTCACCCCTCACTGTGTGCCCTCTCCCCCCGCACCCCAGCCTCTGGACAATGAGCCGTTCTGTGGTCTTTGCAAGGACCAGCACAGCCATTTAACCCCTGGCCTGACCTTGTGTCAGTCCGGGGTTTTGAGGAGGTGAGAAGAGTGCCACACGTCAGTCCACTGGAGATTGTAAGGCTGGAAACCATGGGGTTTACAGGGGTATGGTTTCACAACATTTCTGTAAAGGATGCAGGATTTAAGATGCTTGCTCCTCATAGAAGTACCTGAATCTCAGCAGAAAAGACAAGTCTGTGTCCTAACGTGATCCTATATGAGCGTCCTTTTTAATCCTTTCGGTAACATTCCTCCCGGTGATGTGGTCCGGATGTGTTCTCACTGCTACATTGCTCACCAGCAAGGAGTGCAACCGTATTTGAAAAGACAGGCTAGAGGCTTCACACAGTGGGGCAGAATACATATTTAATGTTCTCTGAAGTGAATTTCCATTTTAGACTATGTTGCAATCCATAGACTTAATAAATTATGTTAGGGAGGCTAAATGTTGAGACCCAAGTATACCAGTGTGTGCAGTAAAATTCTCACAGGGAAATCTTTCAAAAACATCTGTTGTTTGGTTGTTTTTAAAGCACCTGACCGCCACCATCAGGACATACAGTGTGCAGCTTATTGGAGGTGTGAATCACCAGTTTAATTACTATAAATTAATATGTAGATTCTTTGTTCAATGATTTGATATACAGCCAACAACGATATCGCCAATATTACAAAGTCTGCCACAATGCAATATCAACCCTATAAGGCTCAGATGCCTGTGGGCAGTGTGAGACAGTATCAGACGCCCATTTAACACAATCTGTTTCATTCATGTTAACTCTCAGAAAGCAGCTGGAAAACCATTTTGACAGTTTTATTGCTGAAGGAGCTGGGCTTGGGCGGAAATGATGAAAGTTAGATGTGACATGGAGATTTCAAAATAAAAGTGTGTTGTAAAGATGACGGTGTACTATGAGGTGTTGACATCGTATTGATGCTGTTGGATCGCTGATTATTTGATTGATGTATTAACTTTTCTGCAGCTTTCACCGACGTACAAAACTACCTTTTTACTTGGCAGTGACCGGGCAATTTTACCTCAGGTGATGAATCTGATTTATATCCCTGTTGCCCAATACAAAATGATTCCTCCGAAGCCCAAGCAGCACACCTGCACTAAGTTTGCTGAAAATTTGCCCTGTAGTTTTTGTGTAATCCTGCTGACAAACAAATGCCCCCAAAAATCTTTCGCCCTGTTGAGCATCTTAGGTTAAAGAGAGCTTCCTTCACAGGCTTTCTCTTGATAACTAATAATTCACATTTACCTTGTGCAAACCACTTCCGTCTTTTTGCGTCATCCATATTCACTGCCAGTTGTTATTTTTTCTCTTACTAAACAAAGGATAGCATACACTGTGCTGTATATCACACACTATAAAATTAAAAGTAACCACAGTAAATTTCACAGGAATACAAACAGAGACTTGCTAGAAAGTCAATATGAGTCTTGTAGCTGTTACTTAGGCTTTGTTTTGAAGCTTGAACATTCTTTGGTATACAGGTCTTATATATTCACTGTGACCCTGGAGTGAACCAGCAGGTAAAAGGAGGCCATTGGGGGTCATAATCCTTTTGGATCTCCAGACTCCTCTCTCTTGTCCCACTGTGCAGGAAGAGCCAGGTCTTTGTGTCGAAGTAGCTGCAGCACCTGAGGCTACTGGCTCTCCAGACCGGCTGGGCACTGAAGGGTCTCTGGGCCCTCAGGGGAGAGGACGGGGCAGCAGAGCTGTGTTGCTAATAGATTCATTAAGTTTCCATTGAGGTGGCTTTGTAGTCCTTTATCCCCTCAATGAAAGAGACATTATATGGTATTAGGACACACACAGAACAAAGCAGGCAAATCACACACATGTACACACTCACCTTACCCCCTCTCACAGGAACTGGTCAAGAACTGGAATTTCAGCCAGATCAGATATTTGTCTTTGGGTGGTTTCATTTCTCACAATCATTTATGCTTAATTAAGCTTATCTGCTTTCGAACTAGAGTATTCTCCAAGATGCACCATGGGACATTTGGCACTTTGCTGGCCTTGCATTGTTTTCCATCGTATTTATTACCTCTGCTAGATGTACCCTGATCAGCGGTACTGACTTTTTGTTTGTCTGTTTGCAGGAGAAAAAAGTTGAGTATTGTTTTTGATGAAATTGTTTAGGATGATAGAAACTATTTTTGAGGTAAGTTTGGAGTAACACTGAACCTTTTAGAATAATATTCATGCAAAGCTAGCAGCAAAAAATATGCTGATAATAAGAGGGTTTTTTGTTTGTTTGTTTTTTTACCACGGTGCCTGTAAGCCATTCAGATATTGAATGGGGCACCCACTCACGGTTAGACGCTAAACAACATGTAGTGCCACATGTACATTGCAGTGTCACTGGATGGCATGTGACAGCACAAATGTCAGCCACCCAGACGATGTCTGTCATTCTGACTCACTGAGCTGTGCTGTATGTGGAAGAGGGGCCGGGTCATGGGTTGTGTGATGCCAATGTTTCATCTCAGTCTGTCATTTCAGATCAGCTCCTCACACCCTAGAACCCAGACCCTCAAACCTGCCACTGCACTTCCTCAGGGCACAATGAACGATGACTGGTCGATGAGGGCATTGAGTCGAAGAGACGTTTTTGCATTCATAAGTAGCTTGAGATCGCTGTTTTTGTGTGAGTGGTTCAGGCTAGGCAGGTATTGACTAGGGGTAAGCCTAAAGGAAATGAATGTAAGTCTATGTAAACACGCTGAAGAGAACACGTGATAACACGTGTGTTTGTGTGTGTGTGTGTGTGTGTGTGTGTGTGCACGCGTTTGTGTATATTCACAGCAATGCCTCCCTCTCATTGGATGCTGTCCAAATCTCCTGCCGACACTTCAGCAAGGCTCTGCAGCTGGCTGAGGACCAGAGATTTGCCCATGAATACGGTGACATCACTGCCGCTGATGAGCAAAGAGCCGCAGGCCAAACAACATCTGAGAAAACACTTGAGGAGGACAGCAGCAGCACTGGAACACTCGTGAAGCACCCAGAAATAGAGTTTACTGGAAAAGCTTCACCAGTCATTTCAAACAGCGACAATATCAGATGCAGCGACTGGACTTTGGAGAAGCCGGTGACAGAGAGCCAGTATGGCACATTAGGCACTGTCACAGCAGGGCCAGAGATGTCAACAGTTTGCAAAGCTGACAGCTTTCATTCCCTGGCAGCACAGAGAACAACGACTTCTGCCAATCTTAAAATACTGCCTGGGTCCAACTGTCAAGACCTAGACCTCAAGAAGTAATCCAACAAATATTCTATCTGAGTCAGCATTGTGTTAAAGTACTGTCCATAGATTGAACGTAACATCAGAACTCTTCATGGCACACAACTTCTCTCTGCAGGGTTTAAGAAAATGCTCTTTTTTTCTCCTCATAATTCTTCATAGCAGCTCCATTTTCTGAGTTTCTGCTGCAGGATATTTGTCATAATTGAAGCCCCCTCTTGGTGATTCATAGCACAACATGTTAGATCTCATTAGCGCTGCGCTATCTTTGGGAGGACGATAAGTCTGTGATATATGAAGGGTAGCTTATGATGGGCTTAAACTTTTCCAGAGTCCTGCTTTTCAGAAACCTGCTCAGAAATGAATCTTGAAATATGAATGTGGTATGGCATCATACATATCCCTCACATGCATGTGTGCGTGTGTGCGTGTGCGCATGTGTCTGTGTGTGTTTCTGCATTTAATTTGGTGCAGCGCAACAGCAGCAGTTGTAATTCAGCAGCAGTGGAGGGAATACCAGCAGAAACGCTTAGATCAAGCAGCAACTGTCATCCAGGTAAGACAATTGTTTCCAAACCTGTGTCCTATTTTCTCATGTCTGTGTCTAAATAATCATTTGGGACCAAAGCGATAGGACTCGCTTTAATACTGAGGAAGTGTAGTACATCCTGCTCCCATGTGTTGGCTGCACAGGGCAGTTGTCTGCATCAAAGTACATAAGTTTTGCTTGTTTTGTTGTTGACAGGCTTAGCTTTTGAAGTGTTTTATGGTAAGTATTTTGTTATGCAGTGTAAGATGGTGAGTTCATTCAATTAGCCACAAATTCATCATATCCCTGTCCCCTAAAGGTGGTCTGTAGCCCCTGCTCCACTGGCCAAAATACCTGCTTACACCAAATAACACTTGACTTCTGTCTGCAATGGCAAAGGGTTTGCCTGGCATTCAGTCCTGGGTCAGCTGACCCTGCAGAGGACGCGGGTAAACATCACCTCAGCTTCTGTCAGCATTGATGGGAATACAGAGCACAGGTGAATGCAGTAGTTGACGGCCCGCTGCTGGTGTGACGCTTTGATGCTTTTAGCATCTGCAACTTTTTGGCATCTTGGCCACACATCTGTGCAGAGAGAGTGAAAAGCAGACTGGAACAAAAACCTTTGAACAGTAAAGACTGAAACACTGTTTACCCTGTTTTCCTGGTGCAGTGGTGACAGCAAACGTGATGCAGCAGGAAAACAGAAAGTCAACTCATCTACTGGCAATGGGAAAACCTTTTTAAAAAAAAAACTTTTAGATAAAACCAAGCTCCTCTTTCTGTGCTCCACTTTCTCCTGAACGACTCTCGGTAACGCTCTGTCACGTTTATGCTGTTGCTCTTCCTGCAACAACTCATGTCCTGTGACAGTTTAGAACAAGACTTGTCCCTCAGTGAGACTTCTCTTCCAGGTTAAACATGTCTATCTCTTGTCTCTGTCCTTTCCAGAATGTTGTCAGATGCTTAGAATAACAATCTGATTTTGTCAGTGGCAAAAACACAGATACTTTTCTCATTTCATGGTTGACAGTTAAGGTTTCCTCACTCAATATTCAACCACTTCCAGAAGCTGTTCTCCCTATTAATTATTTAGATCCCAAGGATGAGAAAATATGACCCTGGTGTAAAAATATCTTTAGATTTAAAGATAGACATCAACTCTGATCAACTGGTTTCAATTATTAAATGAAATTTTTTGCACATCGCCTTTTTTCAGACTTTTGTAACATCTTCCACCAGCGAGATGGCCTGAAGCAATGGTCTGTGTTTTCTTGTTATGTCCCATTGACAGTCCAACCTCTGTGGCCTCCCGTTATCTTCATCTTTTTAACTTATCTTTCCGTGGGCTCAGGTTAACCACAACAATTTAAACCTCCAGGAAATCATTTGTGAAATTATAATTTTGACTCAGTTTTCATTGTCCAGTACTTACTACTCATGTTTCCTTGTGGACTCCTCAGATATCCATCGTAAAATAAAGGCCACATGTACCCAGAACGTGACAACTGAGTTGAGGGCTCGACAGTCTTTTTTCCTCCCTGAACGTCCATCTTCAAGCCTCATATGTGAAGTCTTCCTCTCCTCTTCCTACAGAGGTCCAAGCTGCTGTTCTGAAGAACATGCTATTTAACTCTTCATCTCTCAAATCTCTTTTCAACACAAAAAGTGTTTGATGAGTCCTCGAGGGCTCTTTGAGGTAGAGAAGAGGGTGGCGGTACGGGTGATTGGGACAGGAGATGTGTGTGCGTGGAAGGCAAAAAGTGATTTATCAGATTCCAAAGAAGTGTGGTAGGAAGAGTTCTAGGATTCATCTTCAGCTCCACTTGTAGTGAAGTGTGCCCCCCCCCACCC
The DNA here is from genome assembly GCF_037954235.1 of Aulostomus chinensis. Classification (NCBI taxonomy): domain Eukaryota; kingdom Metazoa; phylum Chordata; class Actinopteri; order Syngnathiformes; family Aulostomidae; genus Aulostomus; species Aulostomus chinensis. The sequence goes on along the minus strand of NC_141326.1, from coordinate 28,615,122 downwards.
CCACTGGGAATTGGAGGATTTAGAGGCACACTGGAACTTCATTTGTCTTGGAGCAGCCCGAAGTCACACAGAGTTCAGACAGCAGAACACTCAGCAATTAAAAGAGAGGTTAACATATTTTATCTCCCTAATGGGATAACACACAATATTTACGCTTGTTCTGTGATTCATGGAGAGATTTGTACCATTTGTTTTTTGGGTACCTCCAGGCATTCTGGAGGGGCTTTACTTTGAGGAGGAGGCTAGCATCTGCTCTTGCGGCTGTCACATGCCCCAACACCGGGGAGGAGGACACCTTTGAGGTGGTGGACGTGGATGAATTTGTCTTTGATGAGGTATGTACACAAGTTCACGTGTTCCTCGTGTTCATGGGTCCAAAGTTCCAACACAAAGATGCATTAACTGGCATAAATAGGTGTCCTTTGTCTGTTCATATGCTGACAAACTTGCACATGTGCAAATCTGCATAATGTAGGTACATGGAAACATTTACATGTGAAATTCATACACACACACACACACAAATCCATCAGAATAATTATAACCTATTCTTCACACTATAAAACTCACTTCCTGATGAAATACACATGCATGTTCAGCTCTGAAGACACTTGTCCATGTTGTTCTTGCCTTTTTCCTGTCAATAAATATAAATGTATCAAATACATCATATAAATATAATCAAGTATATAATCTAAATATAAATGTAAATTTATCAAGTATGAAATATAGATATAAATGTATCAATTAGTTTCTTTTCAAAAAGGCAGAGCTGGAGAAAGACTGGACATTGACGCTCTCTGAGGACACACCTCCCAGATGGGACTCTGCATCCCAGCAGACATTTTCTGACAAGGTAAAGCAACCATCCTGGGACAGTCTATACAACTTACAGAACCCGGTGGGCTGGTAACGCTCAGCGGCCTGTGAGATTTACCAGTCCCTCTGTATTGTCACCAGAGGAGTTTTTTCTTTGTCCTATCCCTTTCTCATCTTGGTTATCACCCCTCCAGGGTTCACCTCACTCTGCATGGTTGATCTTCAAATTTATTCCCTTGAAAAACAAGATTATTTTCTGTAGGCCCGAAGGTTGCTCAGCACCAGTAGATGTCATTTTTCATGCTGGTGGACTGTCGTTCTGTTTTTTTTTCTTCATTTACCTCTGGTTGGATCTTTTCTTTGGAGCGTGCTCAGTGCTGTTCATCATGGTAGCTAGTTTTGGCTAAATGATGGGGTGCAGCTGCTGTCATGGCTGGCCTCAATGTGTTGATGGTGAGGTCCACATCAAAGGCCACAATGAACAATATAGCACTTCCACAATGAAAAAAAGGGGATCTGGAGAGTAATTAAGTCTTTCGTGTGTCTCACAAACGAGCATTCTTTGTGTTTCATTTGCTCTGGTTGAAAGTTTCAGCCAAATACTTAAAATGAAAACATACACCTAAGTTAAATGTGACCAGGCGTTATTGTATACATTATACTAATAAACAGAGGACTGTCTAGACAGAGCTTGTTTTCCATTTTGAGCCCTGCGTCACAACCCTTTGAACACAACATTACAGAAGATTTATATTTTAAACATGTTTCCAAGCTATTGTGATGACTGGCCTCTGTAATCACGTTGCAAAAAACAGTAAGCGATGGACCAAGTTCCTTAAATTGCATGATAAGAGTGACACATTTTTGCTAACACAGTGTCGTGTTGGTATTTCAGCCTCCCGGTCCCCCTCCTGAAGCCACCCAGTACATTTGCCCTCCACCACCTTCGGGGAGGCCTAAACAGGCCTGGGTGCCCAGTGAACAGATGGACCCTGCAGGGCAGAGAGTTTCTTCAATGAGCTCCAATAGGTGGGACTTCCAACAGCCACTCATTTGGCTGTCTTGTATTTGTGGAACTAGAGATGTTGGTCAATTTTTGTTTTGGGTCAGAGGCTTCATGCTGTGTCTTGTTCTTGCCGTTGTTATCTTTGGAAGATCTTGACGGTCAAATTTGGCACAAATGTCCATAAGATTCAAGGATGTATAATGAATATTCTGGTGGTCAAAGGTTACTCTGACAGGCACATTATTTACGAGCTGTCGAGCCGAAATGCAGGCAACCTAAAATATGTAGAAAATAGTATTAATGATTACATCATAATATCTAAGATAAATAAGACAAACCTTAATTCCTCCCTCAGTGGGGAAATTGGCAGCACCGACATCAAATTGCTAAAAACAGTGGAAAGAAAATGAACTCTGCTCATTTGATTCAATCTCGACTGTGATTGTGAGTGTCACATGCTTTTAAGATGAGAATAATGACAGTATCTTCATTACACCCATATTCAACTTGCATGTGACTTCAACATTGTCCACATTTAATGGTGGTTTTTAATGCTCTTAAACTTGAACTCCCAGCAGCCACAAGTGGGAACTCGAAACTGAACGATACAGTAGAAATGTTTCCGTCCTTATGTCTTCTGTTTATAACTTGCATAACTTGTCATTGTCATCAGTAGCTTGTTAATTTGGTTGCCATGGTTGAAATGTGATTTTTCAAAAGGCACGAGGCTGTGTTGAAGTGTGAATCTCTACTTTTCTCCATCTTGTGTCCTTTTGATAACAATAATCTATTTGATTTCAGAGGCAAATCCCCTGTTTCAACCTCAGTGCTCAGCGGTCTCTCAGGAAGATCAGAAAAGATTCTAGAAGAATGGTAAATCATCATCTCATCCTGGGTTGTCTTCATGATGACGATTTTGTTGTTTTAAAAAGCATCTATTCATTATTCTTACATATTTAATAACATTGTGAAGTGACACGTCTGTTTTATTCCAGTATGATCACAGGGTAGTAATAGACAGAAGAGAACATGGTCCTGGATTGATCTCAGTCCGACCTTCAGGACAGAGAATATTTTACATTATTTGGTAACTGTTCATCAGAGTCTCCCAGCACCCAGAAATGTGTGGAGTTCTATACAAGTTCATGTTGCCTTAATATATCAAATGTATGTTGATGGCACACAAATATATATAACCGCCTCACCAATTAATTTTAATTAGATAGTTGTCCTGGGATGGTGCGTCGAACGCATGAAGAGGAATGTTTCAAATTCCTCTCGAGTTAAATGAGGACACAACTGGAAATACTGAGGTCACCTCAATTGTCTGTCCCTGAAGAATACAAAAATCAAGCTATAAACTGGATGTTTTCTGGCATTCATACCTAAATCTCAGTAGCACATTCATACCAAAAATAAGCCTTCTACCATCTTAGATATATTGTAACATGACCAAAAACTCGAGGTTTGTTAGCTACTGGATGGGCCGGATTTGCAGCATAGGTGTTCACAGATCCAGGTTCTGATGTTGTGCATGTTCAGCCTCTGATAGTGAGCCATTGTTTTGCTGTGTTTACACCTTTGTTGTTTTCTTGCCTCTTGCTTCGTCTCTTCAGGGGTTTCACCAGTAGTCACACTGCTTTGTTGATGCTCAAGAGAGCCCAGAGGATGAAGTCAAAGAAGCAACTACACAGGAAAGGCTTGGGTGTGTAGAATTGGCGAGCAAGAAATATAAATCTGAACTTTGTAATTGAGATTTTTGTCAGGTGTAATGTTTCATTTTCCCAGAATCATTATTATACAGTTTTGTTGTTTGCAAAAATCAGAAACACGTAGATGAAGGCAGATCGTGTCAGTAGCTTTTGTTTTTTCCCTCTTGAATGGCCCCAACTACAAAGCCCCCTTTGTTCAGTAACCCCTCTACACCTGAACAAATTCTGCTGTCTCCTAATTTGTAATCTTTCAACACCAAACGTCCCAGACGGCATGGAAGGAACTGCTGTAAAGGCATAAATCCATTTTCTACAGGAAAAAAAAAAAAACCCACACAAATTTTTGCCTCTTTTCATTCTCTTCTTTGTTCCTTCAGCCGCACTATGACAGCAGCGAACCTTTCCACCTCGTGTATGGTAACGAGCCATAACAGACAGCAGAAGCCAGAGCCTGTCGCCTCTTATTGGGCCTTATTTGAGAGGTTGCAAAGGAAATGAGGATTGCCAAGAAACCTCTTGACAAGTCCTTCTGTCATGACTTTCATTTTGTTGTATTGTAGTGGTTGAGTGTGGTTGCAGTCAAAGGTGACCTCACCTCTGCACTGCTCCGGGAAACAGTAGTCCAGCCCTGGTTATCATGCTACAGTCACGTAGAGGGACACTGCTCTTTGATCAGAAATGCAAAAGCATAATTCCTCTACCAGGGCTCATGTCATCTTGCTCCACCGACACACAGGTCTATGTCGACTGTAACTTCTAATGGCATCTGCCTCAGTGGAGCCAGGGCGCTGTTCTAATATTTTCCGAATGTTCGGTTGTGGTTTTCTGCTTCTGCTTTTAGGCCTGCTTTGTCCTTCTTTGACCTTCTCTATCTCTTACTCTCCTAGATTCCTCCATTCGTCTGGCACTGTTTAGGAACTGCACTTACCAGCTGGGTCCAGTGGAGGCATGTAACAGCCCAGGCAACAGAAATGGTCTAAAAGGTAGAACTACAGACATGGTACACCAACACAAAACCCAGGTGAACATGGTAGATCCTGGCCAGCTTCTGGCTTACGGCTTCTAATCATGGATCCACGTATGGCGAGCGGTCGGAGCTCCACTATCAACTATGAACACCGTTGAGGCGATGAAAGATTGTCGCTTTCACTCGAACTTTTGTTATCTGCAAAGTCATGGAGATATGAAATAGTAGCCACTGACCCACCGTCACTGTCCTCCATGCTAGTTTTTACTATTTCATTCAGTTTAGAAGTCCAAGAAACAAACCTTCAATGTTTTTTTTGACAGCACCTTTCATTTATTTACAGTGCGTTCATGATGTCAAATATGACTAATTAGAAGGGGAAAAAGAGCGGCTCCTCATCTACCTGAAGGGATCGGTCAGCTTTTTATGAGCAGGCTGACCCAGGTATAAAGAAATGGACCTAACCCTTGGTCTTGGTTGTGTGACAGATGATATGTCTTTGATTAAGACTTTCCTTCTTTTGTTACTGCTGGTAATTTAAAAGAGTGGATTGTGGTATGAAGTAGCTGGAGAGGAGACAAGCTTCTTCCTCCATCTTTTTCTGCTGTGGCCTCCTGCCCTGCCCTGAGGTGGAGAGATGTTTTGGCATTGTGACATGCACAACCAGACTTAAAAGGGGGGAAGAGCTGGAGGGAATGAGAGAGGGAGGATGGGGGAAGTCAGCTTTTATCATGAGGGTCCGTCTCCCTCTTTCCTCTGCCTCCTACCCCCTACCCTCAGCCCCCAGGGTCAAGGTCTGTCGTCCAGAGAGCAAGACATTCACGGTCATCCTGCAGACAGACAGACGCTGATGTCTGCCTGTTGGCAAACTCCATCTCCCTGGTCCAAGTCCAGTGCTGCCATTAGCATGGAATACCCTGTTATTAGCGACAGAGAAATACAGTGTGTCGTCATTTCTCGCTAAAACAATCCAGCAAATTTTGGAAGTTTTTAGTGTCACTTTATCTCTTTTGGGTGGACTTCTTAAGTGATTTGTTTTCAGAATAATTGTGAAGGAGTTCCTTTGTTTACCTTAATTCAGCTCTGTGCTGTCGAATGTCAAGCAACAACTTAGTTTATTGATTTTTCAATTTTTTTCAGAGATGATAAATTGCTCACCATATCTGGCAAAGAATGTCTCTGCCAATACTTTTTAACATGAGTGTTTATTTAGGGCTGCAGGTGTGTGATGTTGCGTGTCCACTCTCCATTCCTAACAGGAGGATGGTGTTTTAGCACTTTAGAGCTGTAAATAAACTCTCAGCTAACTGACCAATGAGGACCTATTACATTACGACATTATTTCCAGCTCTCTGTCTTTACAATAACCTTATCGCTCCCCTCCACCCCACCAATAATCCATCAAGGTGTTCTCATGCATTGAAGTGAAACAGCTACATCAGCTGATAAATTAAAGGAGGGTCATTGGTTAGGATGTCACCCTTCCCTTCTCTTTAAGGCCCTGTGTCCTTAGTCGGTTTTGTGGTCCGATTGAGAGGGATCCTGTAAAACACATATCTTTAACCGGCTTGGTTCTGGAGGAGACGACTCCTGCTGCCCTTTTACTATGTGAGTACGAGACAGTGGCAGCAGCAATTTTGGTGTGTCAGGAACTGGCTCCTGGTACTGTGATTCTGGGTCTTTGTAAATGGGTCCAGGCTCCCCTCTTGCGCCCCTGGCCCTGACCTGTAGAAGGCACCCCCTCCTCCGGATCTATCCCTAGTGCCCGGGGCCTAGCCAGCCAAGCCTGGCCCAGCAAGCACTCCCCGACAGGGGTTAACATTGCAGGATTTGAGTCAAGCCCCTTCTGGAGGTGATTAGCCCCAAACCCATGACAGATTCTTTCCAAGATATCTGACGCGGCATGTTTATTTTATCCGGGCTCTTTGTGTGGATGTGCTGGACATGAGTAACCCACTTGAAATGGGTATCAGCTTACATAGAGAGAGAGAGAGAGACAGAGAGTAGAGGAGAGCCACAAGATGTTTTATGATGAAGGCAAAAAATACAGAAATACACTTCCTGTTTTTAGATGATTTGTATTGTCAAGTGTCTGGCTGCTGCAGATGTTGAAGATGTTGTGTGCCTCCAAGCATTCCTTCTTGCTTCTCCTCTTACTTTCCCCCAATGACTTTCACTCCACCCCCAGGGACACTCTCCAGCCTCTTCTTCCATTCAAACAGAGTCCATCAAATATCCGTCCTCATGTCAGAGGGACACAAGGGTACATATATTTATCTTAGCCTGGAAACGCTGCCTCCCGAGCATTTAACTCGATTTCACACTTCAAGTCATCTACAAAGTCCAGCTGAAACACAATCATCTTGTTTATAATCTGCACTCTCAAATAACTTAATGTCATACTTTAACCACCATTCATGTGCGTTTAATTTCATCCCTGTAATCTCAACTCTTCTGTTCATCACGAGGAACATGTAAGAGAAATGCACAGGCCAGAATACGCTGGGGTAGCAGTCTCACACCTCCCAAGGACATGTGATGATGCAATAGCCAAACAAAGTACCCCCAAAAGGTAAAAAGCAATAATGTTTAACAGGAATTTACAGTAGCTGTTTTCAAGAAAATTTGTAAAGTCTTAAGTTCATCGAAGAAAGGCCCAAGGGCGGGTCCAGCCTTCATAAGACATTAAATCACATATTCGTGGGGTTTCCATTGGGGATTTGCATTTTGAAGTATTGAACTGAAAAAGTTGCTGGAAAATGCTAATTAAATTTCTGCTTTTTGCATTATTCTTAATAAAAGTGGGTCATCTCTTCTTCTACTCTGTTGGTTACAGCCAAAGCAAGCGTAACGTTGCCTCCACGGCCATCTTCTGGTGGCACTCTGCCTCTTTACTCTACCCCTGACCAGTAGATGGAAAGACATCTTAGGCACGTTTGCTTTTCATGCGACATTTCCACAGTTAACGTAAAAGTCTCTTGAAATTTAAAGGAGGCAGAACCACAGACACCAGGCCCTCAGTGTACACATCCTCAGCCATTAACAAATCAACAAATTTGTTCAGCGTTACAGCGCACGTTATGTTATTTCAAACAAAGGTAAAATTCTGTGCCTTTCTGCAACAATCTGACACAGTGACCATGAGTTCTCCCACCAGCTGTCTTCTTTCATTCCTCACACAGCTACTTTCACTTTGAGTTGTGGTTAATGCCCTGAAGGAGAAGCTCCAACATGTACGCCATTATCTTCATTTGTATGATTCCTTCAGCTCTTGAAAGCAGTCATTCTGGCAATAGAATCAGATTCTTTTGTCTGTGGTTGGATGACAAGATGGCCCGGCTGAAAGCACACTGAGATCTTAAATGATTGACAGAACTATCTAAACTCCTTTAGCCTGTGTGTGTCGTCTTTGACCAGCTGTTTGTTCCTTTGTTGTGTTCTTACATTTCCGTGGCACCAAAGTTAAGTTAAGGGGATCATTTTATCTTCACCGAGTAACTCATACTTGTCTTGGAATACCACTTTTTCTTAAGAGGTGGGAGTCAAGCATCCACAGTTCTACTTTGAATTTGTGTTGATACCTGAGCTGCGGTGGGTTTCTTTGATGGAGCATTGCGAGCAGTCAGGACCAGAAAGTTATTGTACAGAGAAAACTCAGCATGTTATTCTTTCAGTCACTAGCCAAAGTTTGTAGCCACACGTGAGTGTCAGAATGTAAATTTAGAACTCGTGCTTTCTATGTTAGAGTTTCTTTGTTTCTTATGCTGTGTTTCAGTTGACCTTGGTAATCAAGATTACTAAGTTCCTGTTTGGAAATTTCAACTTGAACTCCCGCTGAGGTCAGACTTCACTTGGAATCTCTAAAGATACCTGATGAACCCTGAGCACACAAGTCAAAATGGCTGCTCCGTGCACCACGAGTGTGAAACGAACTATCATAAATATTCTTCTTCATTGTGTCACAAGAAATCAGCCGTGGGCACTCCAGCTTTTGTCAGCTGCCGCCTGTTGATTTGGAGTGTGAAGAATGAAGAGTTTGCTTGTTCAAATCAGCTTTAACTTTAAAAGATTTTTGTCACACTTGTGTAGTCACTTTTGATTATACAGCCTATATACTTGTTTGCAATCCGTCCACTTGCCTGACTGTACATGTTTCATGCACTTTTGGACATTGTTGACGTAATGTCAGTGTGTTTCCAGATCTCAGCAGTTTCTTTTACACTGATATCAAAGCCCTGGCAGACGGAAAAATACAAAAATATGAAGTGAAATAAAACGCGACAAGATCTTTGACTCATTCCGGGCACCATTTCATTTCTCATTAGGGTCGACAGTGGTCCTTGTTGCCAGACCCTATGTTGTTTGTTACTGCAGTGAGGTTAGAGGGGAGGAGGATCATGTCTTTGCTGGCTTGCTGCAGGCCAAAGTCTCCACCCTCCTGCTCCCCAAGTCTCTGATAGAGTCACAGTTCTCCCCTCCTCAGCAGAGACAAGCTCACTTAATGTGCTTAAGAGCCCCTCTTAACAGGCGTGACTCCTACGGGCCCCCTCCTGATATCCTGGAGGAGTACTGCAGGGGGATTCAGGAGGTTTGGAGGTCAGACGGGGGCTATAGTGGAAGGTTCATAGAGAAAAAAAAGAGAGGTGACTGTCGTCCTGCTACTGAAGTGCTCATCATCTATTAATGTTCATGTGTATTCATGTTCAGGAAGTTTGAGATTCCATACAAGAAATAAATTACATCTAATTGTGAAAAAAATAAGTTAAGAGCTGTAAGTTGCTGTTAAAAACTAGTTTTTTTTCTCTTAAGTTTTTTTTATACCGCCTTCACCCCCTCCCCCCGGGTATGCTCAGCTTCAGAAAGTGCAAGTAGCCACTTCCTGGCGTTTGTTGGCCCGAGGGGAAGCATCTATCACTTGACATTTTTAGTGGCACTTTGCAATTAACCCATGAAAACTGTAAAGCTTTTTTTCTTTCATTTTTACAGCTCAGCAACAGCAAGTAAATGGCTTAGATAAATGCATCATTAGTTCCAGCATTGGGCTGTCAAAATGTATCATCAGTTTATACCCATCGACGGCAGCGTTACTGTCAGTGCAACATAAATGTTTACTTTGAATTACAACCTTATTATGGGATTTCGACATAAGTCATAAATCAACAGGTTTTCCAATTTTTTCCTTTAACAAATCGTTGGAACATTGCTTTGATTCAATTTTACTGAGAACCACAATCCCCCACATTTGTTGGAGAAAAGCAGCGGCTCTCCTGCTGCATCTTTCAGCAACTTTAAATGTATTATTACAATACCCCTGAGTCCTCTAAACAAATACACCACCTTAAGCCAAATGCAAACACAGGGAGCTTTGACCACAGATCTCTCTCAGTGCTGGGAACCCTGGCTATAACCCAGGCTGTGATTACAGTGAAACATGTCAAACGGTGCCACAGATAAGACTGGTAACCTGCTTATTTGTTGAGATTTACACACTGTTAAGAATCTGTTAACACAACCTCTTCACTCCAGTATTGATTACATCTGCTGTCGTTCACAATCGTGAACAAGCGCGCTGATTTGGCAGCTCGTGCTTTTCATTGGGAACCCTGTCATCGAGAATGTCGTTGAGCTGACATGAGAATCGCTCATGTCATTGATTCCGTGTGTTCTGTCAGTTGATCAGGCTGAGGTGGGCCTTCATCACACGGAGCAAATGAGGCGGCAACGAGCTCAGGAGTGGCTGCAAATCCAGAGCGCTCGGTCTGACGGACACTCAGAGAGGTGAGCTTTGCTGTGGGTCGTGACATTGGCAAAGAACATTTTCTGGAAAGACACATGTATACTTTTTAATTGCGGTGAGCATCACAATAATCATTGTCTTGGTGTAGCAGCAGATCCCAGACACGAAAATCTCCCAATCTGGCCAAATACAAGCAAAACCCTCTTCTACACTAGAGACCACTAATGGCAGAGTTTCTGGGTGTCCTTTATATTCAGTTATAGTCTGAGTCCTGTGATCAAAAGTCCAGCTTAGCATCGGTCAGAAACCACATCCTTTTATATCTTGTCTTTTTTTTTTTTTAAGTCAACTCAAGCTCTGGATATTTTTAGGCTTGTTTTAGTCAAACCAAACCATAAACCTTTTAATTTAGTAATCTTTTTAATCATTAAAAGATTAGTTGACCAAAATGCTTTGAATATTTTTGTGCAGTTTTAGCAGCACTCCTGATAACTTCTGTCGAACAAGACAAACTGATTTTAGGGTGAAGAGAGAGTTGGACATGAACTTAGCTGCAAAAGGTCTGACTGATGTCTGTGGAGGTTGTCTTATCAGAGCACAAAAATAAACAATCCGTCTTGATAATTAATTTATACAATTTAACAAATGAAGTCCTCTTATGAATGGAACCAGAAAAAAATTAGAGACAGCCCTGTAATGAATCTGACCTTTCATAACCCCCCCCATCCAGCACTACTGGTGGTCTGCTGCTGATGTGCAGAAACAACAGGAGGTGCAGCGCAGCCATCCAGCAAAAGATTTTAATCATTTAATGATTTTTAAACTCTATTTAGTAATGTCTCCCCTCGTCTCCTCAGGGAAATCCTCTCAAGATTTAGTTCCTTATTGCTTGAAGATGCTGTCATCAATGTCTCCTCTTCATCCTAGTTATTTCTGTTATTCCCACAAGTGGGTCCGTTGGTGCAGAGTGCAGGCCAGGGCTCTTTCTCTTAGTGGTGGGACAAAACATCCATACTGCAATACTCTGCAATACTTCCTCTTGAAATATGTTCTCAATACACCGGCTAAATGTTGCTAGTTTTGTTACAGCAGCTGGTGTTATAAACTGAGTCACCTCATCGTCATCTGCATTTCTGTACTCATGTTGGTTTTAATCTCAGTTGTTAGATAATTTTGAAACTGACACTACGTAGTAAAACATAACTCCTGCTTTTATAGGAGTTTCTTCTTCATTTACACAGATTTGTTGGTGTGCCGTTGATGAATTGTGTCGCAATGTGCATATTATTGCAGAAATGCTGTTTTTCAGTTATCACTGGCAAAGTATTGCATTGTGTTGGTATTGCCAGTTATTAGGTGACTCCTACCTCTAATGTGTACTGCCACAAATTCTGGCAAATTATTGAAAGAACTGCACGTGGCCGTCACCCACAGAATGAAAGAATTGATTTGAGATGGGCAGAGAACCAATCAGCCGTGTTTGTGATGTTTCAGTGAGCATTTCTTACCCGAGATCAGCTCAGACATTCTGAATGGAGGCAGAGTGCAGCTCGTGGTGAGTACCGTCCCCCTCCCACTCTCCTTTGCACTTCTCTAACTTCATAGAAAGTGAATCTGGATTTGAATCTTTTCTGGGGGGTAGTTGCATGTATGCGGAGGTATGCAGTGTTTACATTCACCAGTCATGTCCTGCACAGTAGGTCCCCCCTCCTGGAGCCTGTCTCATCAGCTTGGAGTTAAAGGAGCGAGGAGCTGGGGGGGCCTGGTCATCAGTGCCACAGTGACACTTTGAATCAGCTCAACTGGCAGCAATTTCTTCATTTCACTTGCAGAAATCTCAGTGTCACTTTGGAGCAAATGTGCAGGGCCAGGTCTTTGAAGTCAGAAACCTCAGGTCTCGCTGTACTGCTCTACGGCAGTCTGACTTATGTTCGCTGGCTGAAGCCCCCACCACCACACCACCACCACCACCACCACCGCTTCCTCTGTTTCTTAGATATATCCAGACTGCAGAGCCACTGGTTGTTGAGTGTTTTTCAGAAAGCTGGACCGCTTGCGTGAGACGTGTCATGTTGGGCCTCATTTGTGTGTGCATGTGTGCAGGCAGAACCAGGATACACAGAACATCTACATCAGGCCGGTGGAGTGTGGGCCAGCAGCAGATTAGCAACAAAGCCTTGCAAAGAGAACAATCAGCTTCATGGAAAGTCTTTGGGTCATGCAAGTGAGTCTCTTTTGTGAAATTCTTCCAAAACTCACCATGTTGCAAAGAACTTCAGCAGAAAAACACATCCTGTATATGCATTTTTGAAAAACTAAAAATTGCAGCGCTGCCCTTTTCATGTAATCTGGAAGTCCAGAGTTTTTAAATCTCTGCCAAGAGGTAATGTGATCAGCATGATGTTGGCAGGGTGTCTCAAAAACTAATTGCGAGATTTTGATTTAATTTCGTTTAAAGATCATTAAAAGAAAACAAGTTATTAACTGGAAATCCAAATTGCAGATTGTGGATGCTGAAGACTCTTCTACTTTAGCAGGATATACCAGTAAGCAGTATTTTTCTGTCATCAGGAAGCTCTTTTTTAATATCATGGTCAATATCTGTGAGAAATTTTTAGCATGTTTTGATTAAATACAATGAGGTGATCTATTTTAACGAGCGAGACGGGTATCAAGCTCCTGGAGATGGTTTGGATCTCGTCCTGGATTGATGATCCAGAAACCTTCTTGAAGCAGATTTTGGTGATTCTACATTCACACTCTCTATCTGTAGTGACCTTGCTGGAGCTCTGTGCTCTCCAGCTGTTTAACTTCATCCATACTTCAGAAGCCTTTTCTCATCAGTAGGTAGGGAGATGTAGCGATGAAAGCAACACTAACCTCGTCATCCCATACGTGTATTAGGATTATTCCCAGATGAAAGTATGTGAACAATGGGCCAGTACCAAGTCTCCGACTCATGGACTCACAAGTCGAGTTTTGAAGTATTACATTAGAAAAGGTTGATCAAAGTGGCAAAATTTGAAACGAGTCTCCCCATTTTCATGTTTTTAAACTTGGAGTGATTCCACCTTTATTCAAAAAGAGCAATGGGAGAGGAAGCCTCATCTTTGAATAATCTGACTAAGAAAAAGTTTCACTCGTGTAACTGAGAAACTGTGTCTGCCAGTGTCGTCTTGACTGGCATTCCCAAGCTATGTCTTTGTCCCTAGAAAGAGTTGCAGCATATCGAATACAAGCTGGTACAATTGAGACCTCTCCAACTGAAACCAGTTCCTGAGACCTCTCTCCATTCTTCCTCTTCTTCTACTCTTTTGGCACACACCTAACACACATTTCCTTTTTTGTGCCATATCAGCCGTTAAAATTCACTTCACAATTAGATGTAAGCACACTTGAAGAGTGCGATGACTTTATGCAATGTACGCGCTCAGTGTGAGCACACGTGTACATGGATATTGAGTAAAAACTTAAGTACATGTGTGTGCCGATATTTCGGTATTGACAATTTCCCGGGTCAAAGAGAACTGAGGCTTCTGCTTCTTCGGGCCAGAGTTTACCGGTTGGCTGCTTTAGAAGGGGAGGGGAGTCACAAGGTCAGGTCGGGGACAGAGTTCCGTGAATTTCTCCTCTGGCAGGAAATGGCCTGTGAGACAAAAAAAAATTCCGTCCTTTCAGGAAAGAATGACTGGCCCTTCTGTCAGGAGAAGTAGGACTCAGGAGTTTGAGTGACAAAGATGCTACTGACGGACTGACAGCGGATGACCACATTAAACAAGCCCAGGAATCTACGTGAAGGAGAGCCCTGTCCCTCTTAACGAAGCCAAATTGGATTCTGATGATGATTTCAAAATGATGTTCACGAGGTGCAGCAGCAGAAGAGCGTGTTGTCGTGCTGAGGAGGCAGACTGTTGTTCTCCTCAGGAGTATAGTTGAGGCTGCACCGCACCGATGTCTCAACTAGATTAAAATATTGATTAACTTGCATCAGAAATTCATCGTACCAGAGAAAGGATGCAGCTCCTTTGATGCAAGTCAGCCCCCAGTTGAATAATGGGACTAAAAAACATGTAAAAAACAATGTATTAATCAGAAATGTGTATTTCCTTTGCCTCTGAAGTGACATGCACACATCAAAGTGTGGGTTTAGAGTTTAGAGGTTCACTGAGTCGGCCAGAGCTGTAAAGACGACATGAATTCTATACTACTCAATAACCTATTGGAACACGAAACCCACCACTCGCTGGGATGGTGCCGTAAAATGCGTTTCCAGGCTTACAAAATATTTTCATTACATGTGCAGGGGAAACCACTTAAGTTGCATATCTGCTCCCGCAATTTTGCCCGCTGTTCAACCCTAATAGGAGTAAAATGATGGAAAACAATTTGTTTGGTCACAGCGGTTGGGTCAAGTATGTGGCCATTTGTTTATCTCCTCACATGTAATAGCATGACTGTGGAACCTGCGTTTAAATAAGTAACATGTGCACCAGGTTGTGTTTTTGATCATGAACGGATAATTGAACAACAGCCTTTAATATAGTAAATTCACCTCCCCAAAGCCAGCTGAAAGTTCCTGAAAATAAACACAAAAGACCGCGGTGGTTGATCTTTAAAGGATATGACACAAACCATCAGGCGAGGAGTAGCGCTGTGTTAGACCGTGGACACAAGTTCAATCAGAAACTACAGATTAGCTATGACTCCACTTCAATTGTGAGTAAGGTTATTCTATACAGTGAACCAGCTGTGCACATATTTGAGTCTGGGTCAGTACCTGTGATGCGTTCAGGGCCCCCCTCATCTCCTCCAGAGCCCTCCCTGCTGTTCGGCTCCCTGTGTGGGGCGGCTGTAGGAGACTGAGGGCCGGGGTTCTACACGTGGAATGCATCATGCCTGCTGGAAGCGCTGCCTTTGTTCTGTGTGTTTGAAAAGCTTTGCACTGATCCCCAGGTGAAATAGAGGAGCCTCACACAACGCTCCTGACGGACGGAGCCCACGAACGCTCAGGCTGCGTAGTTCCCCTGCTTGTAACGTCTCTGAGACAGAGACACGCTTCATCTCCAAAAACTTGACGATCTTACAGTGAGAAGTTCCGTTATTAGATGAATGATACATTTTATTATCTCTAGCAATAAAAAACACAACCTTTTTACTCATCAAATCTCAGAATTTCCTGAAATAATTGCTGAAATATTCCATACTTGGGCTAAATTATTTTTAAAAAATAACAATTTATGTAACCAGCAGTTGTTTAGCAAAGCAGCAAGAAATCATGCAGTCCATAAAAATGTCAGAAGTTGTCAGATCCCCAGGTGACATTCAGATTTTGTCCCACCTGATCAAAGATGCATACAACAGAGAATTTATTTTCAGCTTTGAGAAATGTTTGGAAGGATGTTTGAGAGAAAAAAACTCTGATTTCTGTCCAGTCGCTCACTCGCTCGCTCACTCACTCGCTCACTCGCTCGCTCACTCCTGTTGATGGCCTGTATTAACGTCTCCTCCTGCCAGCACAAGGCGATGATGATTGCCTGATCAACATGTAATTTGAGCAAATTAATGCAGATTTTCCAATTAATGGCATTCATTTTCTACAAAGATGTTTGGATGAATGACGTTTAAAGGCGGCACAATTCTGTGTCGAATTAGAACCGGCCTTTATTGGCTCTGAATTGAGACCCTGAGAATCTCATGATTTCATTCAGAATGAAGCCTCAGCCTCTCAGGTGCCTGGGACTCATAACTTCTTCTCTGCCTCAACAGCTTCATCACTCACCTTTGCCGTGACTATCAACAAACTCTGCTTGCAGTGAATGTGATGATGATTTTCAACTTTCCTCTGGATTCATTTTTTCATTCGTTTGTCCTCAAACACAAGCTTGCGCCCTCACTGTCACTGGTGTCTGTCACTGGCTCAAACTGGCCTTGTTTTCCCGCTCCTGCATCACGTGTTGCGTTGTCACTCGTTGAGGGTGAGAGTCGTAGCCCTCTGCTGGTTTTGAAGCAGATGATTTCTCGTTGAAACGGGGCATAGAGGTCTGAAATTAGCTCTTTTTTTTTTCTTTTTTTTTTAAGGATTAACTGTGCAACTGTGCTGCAGAAACAGTCCATCATCTAATATCAGGGGCTCTGAAACAGTGGAGCAGGGAAAAAAAGAGCTTTTTAGCAAAAAGCACGTCAGAGCTCTTGCAACAGTTTGACTGACACATGAGTGAAAACAGAGCAGCTCTTAAAGGGACACACCAATTTCCAAAGCCAGATAAGGAGATGGATACCCCTCGCTTCTCTGTGTGGCATCCAGGAGCAGAGACCCAGACAGACCAGCTGACTGCTAGTTAGCTTAGCACAGTCAATGCCAGTCATTAAATAAGCTTCCCTCTAAAATGGTCGTCGCCTGCACTGATAGAAGTGGGATTAGACGAGAAGTTCTCTGTGAGCTAATGAGTCAAGTTTTTAGGGTAAAATTTTTTAACTTGGGTGCAGTCATTTGACGCAGCAACACAAAACAAAATGTCTGTTGTCTACGAGAGGAGTGACAGCTTCTATTAATCATGGCTGACTTCCCCAGAGAGGCTGATCCTGAGCTATTTGAACCAGAATACAGCTCCTGGACGCTGAGAGGGTAACACAGAGGGATGCTAACAGTGCCCATTCACTACCATTCACTGTGCTAAGCTAACTAGGTTGTCAGCTCTTGGGAGGACAGGAGTTAAGCATATTTACCAGAGAGTTGGCGTGTTCCTTTAACGTCACATTAAAGCCGGATCCTACGAACTACCATTTGGAGTCTATGCTGGACCGGTTTCACACCGCTCACTTTGGATGTCCGATATTTATGAACTCTTTGCTCTTTCAACAGAAAAAGAGTTCCCACCTCCTGAACTTGTTACGTCTGCACCATCAAAGAAAGAGCGCATGTCTTTCCGTGACAACCCTGTCCAGCTGAGTGGCGGCTGGGGAGGAGGAAAGAAGAGACACAGAGTACACAAGTAAAACCCAAACTCACAAAAGACCCAGTATCGGCACATCCAGTTGTGATTTCACCTTTCTGCCCCCGCCTGATGAAATAATGCATTCCTGAGATATCTGTGCATCTATTTTGAGACGGCACATACTGTATCTCTTGTTACCTTTGGATGAAAAATGTCCTGTCCTAAATCTTCCTCTTTAATGTCCATGCATGTTTCATTTTAAGTGTGAAGTGGCTGTTTTCCCTAAATGAAGAAGAGTTTTTAATGTTTTACTTATAATATTATTCCACCACCTTTGTCCACCCCAACCCCCGCAGCTGTTCTCTTTAAACTGAGCTGAAAACTTCTTCCCTTGAAAATTATTCAAGAGCAATAGGACCTGGACCAGCCTAAATATCTTCAGGCGCTTCCATTATGTTGGCTCTGCTCAAGTATCACTGGCTGAGCGCGATAGCAGCCAGCCAGCACCGACCGAAACAC
Source organism: Aulostomus chinensis (assembly GCF_037954235.1). Lineage (NCBI taxonomy): Eukaryota > Metazoa > Chordata > Actinopteri > Syngnathiformes > Aulostomidae > Aulostomus > Aulostomus chinensis. The sequence goes on along the minus strand of NC_141326.1, from coordinate 28,597,427 downwards.
ATGGATCTCAGTCGCAGAGCTTTAGCTAATGACACGCTTCATATGCAAATGATGGCAGGAAATAAGAACCAGGACCTTTACTACCTGTGCATCCGTCTGATTTAGGATTTCGGCTTTCTCCACCTCTGCTGCGCTCTCATCTAATCAAGCCCAGAAATGTAAACGTCCCCGTTCTGTGGACAGATTCAGCAAAGAGTGGGCTTACAATTCCTGCTTTTATGAGCCAAACACAAACATTGGTGTTAGAATTAGATTGATGTTTTCTTTATTATTCACTTGTGGATTGTAATGGCCTTGCTGGTGGAAGGTGGAGGCGTCAAACACTGTCCTGGTGGAGGTGGTGAACCTCAGGCAGCGGAGATTCCTTGCTGCTCCGCCGCCTGGAAATGATAACTTAATGAATGTCAAAACAAATATTCCGAGCTGCAGAGTGGCTCCCTCGCAGGAAATACATGTATTTATTTTCCTTCCATCTTTCACTTACACGTCTGGAGGGTGTGTTTTGACTGTACGCGGGCCGGTGGGGGTTTTTCTCTTGGAGAGTGGCACATGACAGCGATGAGACGAGGTGGTCCGACCCACTCGGGTGGGGGGGTGGGGGGCTGTTGTGAAACCCGAGAACACTGTTCTCCTGCAGGGGACTCTTATTATTTAAGCCCCCTGGGAAACAATACGGGGCTACGCTGTCATGAGAGGGCGATGGCACTGGAAAATATTTATTACTCCTGAGATAAAAGAATTGCTCCTCTTGCCTCGAGTGCAGGGAGAGTCCTGACATGTCTGGGATGATATTGTTAAAGCATCGTCCACCAGACTTCGTTAGATTTGTTGACTTTTGGGTTATGGCGAAATTATATGAAACTTAAGACATCCAAAATCCATTGCCTGGTGAAACGAGTGCTCCACCACACATTAAGATAAGAATGTCCCTCTCAGCGACGACCGCGCTGCCAGCCTGACCTCAAGTCAGCGAATTCTGGCAAATACGGTCTGCGAGAGAAAGCTTCTCTTTTTATCATCGCAATCGCTCCTCGGGAAGTGTGTTTTCATTTATAGCTCCGCTCCATGTTGTCTGACTATTGTTGATGCTCGCGCTACAGTTTTAGATCTTTTTTCCTCGCAGTCGTTTGTTTCCTTTTTCTTTTTTTTTTGGTTGAAAATCCATCAACAGGACAAATACTCAAGGATCTAAACGTCGCATAAATCTGCATGAATAATGTCAATATCGCCTCGCTGTCATGCAGCTGAGCTCAGTTCAGTAACAAACAGCAAACACATCCGCAGGAGTCGGCTGACTGGCAGTGTTTTACAGATATGAAGGCAAACAAATGGGTTTTTCTGAGATGACACGCAAAGATGATATGATTTCTTAAACTTATGGATTGAAAATTACAGCACATAAGAAACGCTGTGCACTCGCTGCTCTTGGTTGTGTCAGGAGAAACAAATATTAAAAAAAAAAAAGAGGAGCAGTTGTGTGAGGACCGGGCGTTGGAAGGGTGAAGGACACCGGAGACGTGCACACCGCGTCGCGTGTGGTTGTAGTGAAGCTGCTGTCCGGTAAAATCACAAAATACCGCGCGGCTTTGGAAAAATCACACTGATTTCAAATTCCTCCGTACAACGTTTTGATAAAGAATAACGTAACACTCACAGAGGCGTCCTCGGTGGCTTTGAGCCAGGATAAAGAGGAGCGACCGAGATATAAACTCGGAGGAATGTGCCAGCTCTCGTAGAAATGTGAACCAGATTTTTGAAGAAATTCAGGATAGAGTCGCACAAGTGGGAACTATTCTGCATCGCCGGAAGTCCGAGTCGCTGTGCGATCGATGCTACCGGCCTGGGAGCGTCGAGGGCAGAGCTGCTGTGTCACGCGTGGCTCCCTGAGAGGACATTTTACTGCAAAAATAATACCATTTTTAGGAAAAGTGAAAGGAAAAACTGAAGCCTGCAAGATTGACAGACCTTTTATTTTTGAAAATATACCGAGAGCATTTTTGATTCATACGTTTTATTATAAGACACATTTTTGTCTTTAAATCCAAATGTGTAGGAAATAATACAACGTGACTGTTTGTTTGACATGTCTGAGAGATTAGATTATTACGAGTGACGTGGAACACGGACGGGGATACATTTTTATTAAGGGAGAAAAGGAGCAGAAGCACAGCCAGCTTGGTTGAAGAACGTTCCACTGCTGGGAGCGACTGCAGGGGGCTTTCCTTATTTTTGATGCCATTTATCCACTTAATTAATTCGATTTCTCAAATGTTGCATGTCAGTGGGTTCGCCCTTGTGTAATGCAACATCTTAAAACTAACGATTATTTTCAGGTGATATTTGGATTCACCTCTTATTTCTTGTTGTTAAGTATCAGCTAATACGACATGTTTTATTCACATTTTTACCTTCTGTGAATATTAAAAATATATATACATATATTATCACAGTCACCCCCTCCCCCCGTATCACGTGGACTTGTCCTGATAAGACCTGCCGGTGGGTCCGATCCGGTTCAGATCCCCGTGAACCCGGATGGTTTGGTGCAGTGACTGAGAGCTGGAGGCTTGTCAGCGCTCAGGAACGCTCCCGCCGCGCAAAAAACAAAAGACAAACAAGCAAAATGGAACCAAACTTTTCAAGCACGAATGTGCTGCTTCCACTTATTGATATTCATCTAAATGAGACAAATGCTCTGCAGACTCGGACGACATTCAGCAAAACGCTGCGTGCCGGTCGGGAGGAAGAGCCGGCCCCTTCCCTGCTTTTTTTTTTTTTTTTTTTCATCTCCCGCAAAAGTTTGAAGACGTTTCATCAGATTGAAGTCGAGCAGAAGGTGGCTCTGGGCACCATGATGTCATCGGTGCTGTGGCACAGTTTGGCCTGTCTGGACCGCTGGACGGCCTTCAGTCCCAGCACAATGACTTCAGTCATATTTTTACCACACTGCTGATGCTCTCACAAGCTCGCAGTCGTCCCTGATGTTCCCAGCGGAGTCGTGGCTCTTCCCAGGTCGCCGCCGTGCCTCGCTGGCCCGGGGGCGACCGGGCCCTCCAGCCTCGCGCACCCCTGCAGCGGCCAGTGTGGCAGGACTCTCGGCCCACCGAACCACAGTGAACTTTTCACATTTTCTCCTCAGCGTGAGCCAGTGTGCAAGGTCATCGTGGAGGCCCAATAAGAACCCCCCTCCCCCTCCCTGCCAAATAAGAGCACCTCTGTTTATTTTTATTGCTCCTCCTGTGGCACCGCGCTGGCTGCCACTGACCCTACGGCGAACCAAAGCCAGGCACGGTGAGCCTTGCAGGTGGTGCGGCCCTGGGAGGACGTGGAGGTGGAGGTGGAGGTGGGCGAGAGGCTTCGTGAGCGTAACATTATTCCTCCAATAAGGAGAAATTGAAGAACTCTTCCTGTTCTTTTGGGGAGAAAAAAACCTCCCTGTTGAGTCGGCGGGGTTTGATGAGACTCGACTTTGTGGCAGGAGCTTTTCAATTCCAGCAGGTTAAATACGTCATTCACTGCACGCCGAAGGTCCAATCACAGTTTTGATGAGATTCAAATTATTTTTTCACAAGTTGTCAAACTCAACAAAAGAGGGTGTGTGTGTGTGTGTGTGTGTGTGTGTGTTTATTTTATTGATTGCATAGACTTGAAGATATAAAGACAAAATGAAAAATTAAACTAAATTCAACAGAATGGCATCAGCTTTCATATATAATAATTATTATGGAGGGGAAAATTGTTCTCACAAAAGAAATCATCAGCCGTCTTCATGGAATTTGGGAGTATTTTGATGTACGGTTTTATCTCATTTCAGTTGAAGATTCAACATTTTGGATATCAGTTTAACAAAAAATGAGTCCGAAATAAGAAAGTGTCTATTTTCTCCTTTTTTTTATCTTTTTTTTTTTTTTTGTAAATTAACCTTCCACGTAAATTATTGAAGATGAAAAATCACACTGAGCTCATCCTTTTATTTTTTAAAACAGTCGAACGAATTTGCTAAAATGTCAAGCAGGATTTGTGGATTTGTTTTTGATTCCGGATCAGAATTAAACAGGCCTGTTCAAATAAAATTGAAAAAAAAAAAATCCCTTCAAATAAAAAATTCTTGATTTAAAAAAAACATCAACATTTACAGCCATAATTATTTTTCTCCATGATAAAATAATGTTCCTTCCTTTTCTTTTGTTTTTAGAGTTTTTAATTTCACCTCCTGTGGTTGCGTTGGTAAATATAATAGGAACATAAATTATTTTCTGGGGTGAATTATTTTTGTCACGCGTAGTAAAAATAATCACTATTTTGTGCAAAATTAATTGCTTTTTTTTGTATTTTAACCGCATTTAAATGTTGCTGTCGCCGCACCTCCGTGGTCATTCACTTCCTGCCCGGTAGAACTGAAAACTGAACGAGTAAGAGGTGGCCCGTGTGGGCACGAGAGGCAGCAGCTGAGCTGAGCGGAGTCGGAGCCCCGCTCGGAGTTTGCAGCAGCGGATAAATCCTCTCAACATGTTGTAAATTAAAGAGTTGATTGTTCCTCCATCAGCGTCCTCACTTGGAGGTGCAGTTCGGTGTGGGGGGGTGGGGTGGGAGGAGTCGGCCGCAGCTTCATATTCAGAGAGGAGGAGGAGGAGGAGGAGGAGAGGAGAAGAGTGGGACTCCGCAGCACCTCGTTCTCTCCGGGGCTCCAACGACGCTGATTAACTTCCACTCCTCCACCGGCGAGTTTTCCCAGAGCTCCAGCCGTCCGTGCGCGGCGGCGGCGGCGGCGGCGGTCAGGTCCTCCTTCATGGTTCCATTCGATTAAAAAGGCCGAGTGAAGATGATGGAGTACATGGAGGATAAGTTCGCCCTGAAGAGCCAAGCGATGAAGGCCAGCGACTACTACATGGACCAGGTCATCGAGAGCCTGGACAGCGCGCAGTACTTCAGCAAGTCTCCCCCAAAATGTGTGCAGGCCTTCGGGCTCCAGAGCGGCGACCACCGCTCCTCGCCCCGCGGGGACCAAAACGGTACGTGTAAATAAATTTAAATTTCTCTTCATAAAAACAGCAGTTTTATAGGTGTTGTGAGGCGAGGAGAGATTGAAATATTCATACATCTATTTTAGAAATAAATTGAACACTTATCACAACACTTTACCACTAACAAACGCGTCATTTAATTTAATTTCCCATTTTTGTTTCCAATTTTTCACTTTTACCAGCTCTGTTTATCATTCAAGCAAACACTTTGAAGTGTTTTACTTCAATTAAAAAAAAACATTACAAATTACAATTCATGTTTTTGGTTCTTGAGATCAGATTTCAATTGAAAAAAAAACGCAATAGAAGTACTTTCTAAATGCGTGTATTTGTACCCTCCGCAGCCAACTACGGGGTGCCCAAAACAGACGAGGACACGTTACACTCGGACCTCGGGAGGGCGATGGACAGCTGCTGCACCCTCCGGGCGTCTCCGGTCTCCACCGGGCAGGAGAAAACGGATCTGGACGACATGGGAGACAAATGCGACAGTAACGTGTCCAGCAGCAAGAAGCGGAGACACCGGACGACCTTCACCAGCGCGCAGCTGGAGGAGCTGGAGAAAGTCTTCCAGAAAACCCACTACCCAGATGTTTACGTGAGGGAACAGCTGGCCATGAGGACGGAGTTAACGGAGGCCAGAGTGCAGGTATCCCGCTCCCCCTCCTCCCCCGATCTGATTTTGGAGCTGCAGATCGACTTTGGGTGAAGAAACAGAAACGAGATGCAACAATCAAAGCAGCAGTTTTTTAATGGAATAACACACAAGTCTTTGAAACTTTTATTTCAGTTATTTTTCACTTTTTTTAAACTAAAAAAAAAAAGAAAATAGTTTCATGTTAATTAAAAAAAAATTTTAATTGAAATTGTGCCCCCCCCTCCTTTAATTTATATTTTTATTTATTATTTTATTCATTCGTTTTGCCTGGCAGGTTTGGTTTCAGAACAGGAGAGCCAAGTGGAGGAAGAGGGAGCGCTACGGACAGATCCAGCAAGCTAAAACTCACTTTGCAGCCACCTACGATTTGTCGGTGTTACCGAGAAGCGACGGCTACACACAGGTAGGCTTTTGGTGTTTGCTTGTTTGTTTGTTTAAGAATTTTGACGTGAGCATCGAGTTGTGAGTTGGCTCGTGGGTGAGCCACCACATTCTCTCTCTCTCCATAAATCAGTCAACCGTCACCGCCGTGCTATTAATCAGCTTTTATGAAACCCCCGTCTTCAGATAAGAGGCCGGACGCTGATTAGAGACTCCGGGATGTCGGGGGGATTAATGACCTTATATCAGATTTCATGTTAGCTCAACATTTGTCTTGCAGCTTGGACAAAGGTCAGGTAGGAGAGGAGGTGTGAGGAGACGGAGCCGCCAGCCGTCCTCCTGCTGGATGCTCCCTCTCTCACACGCTCGGACTTGAGAAGGAAGACGGTTCACACTAAAGTGCTCTGGGATTCTAGAAAGACAGGAGAAGTCAGGAGTTGCGTCCTGGCGAGACTTCAGTTCTCCTCACACGTGGTTCTGATAGACGCTCTGGCTCGCCGCCATGCCCTCTGCTACAGCCATGATCCAGACGAACTGACATTAAGTGGATGATGCTCTTCTCCTGCAACACGTAACCGCGGTGACAGTCAGCGAGTTTGTCTCCAGTGGACATGACTGCATTCTTGTGGGTTTCACATTCGTGATGATCGGGGGGACACACACACACACACAAGTCACATGATAGGAAGGAGATGTCAGGAAGGTTTGGTTGGCCAAGATGGTTTGTAGAGTTTATGGTCCCAGTATCAGGAAAGAGACCTCTGTTTAGTCGAGCTGCCACAGTTCATCGGTGAGTCGATTGGAAGGAAATTAATCATCAACCGCTTTGCAAAAAATGTCAAATAATTAAACATCAGAATCCAGGTTTTTATGAGGAAAATTAGGGTTGAGGTCTGTTTGATGGATTAAAACAGTGGAATATGACAGACGCTCTGGGAAACTGACTTTTCCAAATTTTCTTGACATTCTGCAGACTCCATTAATCTTCATTAATTAATCACAGAAAATAATGGGCGGATGATGAAGGGAACTCATCAGTTGTAACCATCAAGGCCTCTGGGCGACGCGTCAGTGTCTGAGCGTTGGGTCGGCCTTCATCCCTTCTCTGACGACGCTTTTATGTGAGGCGACAGATCTGATGGGTGTTCACCCACATTTTCAACGTATTTTGAACGATGCAGAAAATCGACTTTGACCCGATTGAGGAACACATGGCGATGCACCGCCTCAGCGTCATGGAGTCACTCTGACGGCCAGGGAGCTGCTGGCTGCCTGTGTCCAGGTTTGTTTGTACTCGGAGGTTTCTGTTGCTGTGCGGGAGTTGGGGTGAACGGCGCTCGCAGCATTCAAACGCTACATTCAACAAACGGAAACCAGGATGATTCTCCGTGTTGTCTCAGGGAGGATCTCTGAGGAAATTCAGGTGAAACTGTTCAGAGTCGTATTTCCAGGAAGATTTATGACTGTCATCAAATGTTCGTGTTCAATTATCAAAGCGCAACAAAGAAAAAAAAATCACCGTCACAGGCAAAAAGTCTCAGCTGTCGATTAAAGTCAGGACAAATAAAACCGAGGACATGCAGATGTGGACGAATTAAAAGAACAACAACATGAAGCAGCCTCAGTGCACGTTGACACGAAGTCTGGGTCTCTGCTGGAGGGACGGCGTCTCTCGCTAAAGATTTCATCGAGTCCTTCGACGACGGTGGCGGCGCCTTGTTGGTTGAAAATCTCCCAGCAGACACCGAGAGGGGAAGTGTGCACATCCAGCCGGTTTGACAAAGAGGACACGTGCAGCTCAGGAACGATTCCTGCACGCTTGATGAAACGGCTCCCAACACTTTAAAAAAAAAAATTAAAACTCGCTTGCAATGATTCTTCTGAAAAAAAAAAAAATTACAAAAAGATGGTGGAGGAGAGGCGGCGTGGGTGAAAGCTCTGGGAGCGCTGGGAGCGTTCATCCAGGAATCATTCCTCTCTGAGTTTCATGGCATGTGATTCACACGTTCTCATGCAGGGGCTGCATTTCCTGTGTTCACACACACGTTTACACTCTTTTCTTCCCTCCGTTTGTCATCCATTTGAGTGAAACACCCCCCCCCCCCCCCGCAGAAGCTGCGTTTTCTCCCACTTCTCGTAATTCCATGATCCGCAGCAGTGCTCTTCTTATTGAATTTTATTTATTTTCTGTCAGTGGCCCCGCAGCTTCCGCATAATTCAGTTAGGCTGAGAAAGTGCATGAAGAATATAACATTAAAGCAGCTCCTCACAATTGAGTTAGCTGGTCGTGTAGCCGTGGGGATGGAGCGCCGATGACCTACATACGTTGGTAGGAGATAGAAAGTAGGCGGGATCACACGCAGCGCATCAGCGAAGGGCCTGTAAAGAAATGTACGATTATAGACCGCTTGATTAATATTGACTGACCTTCATGAAGTGAACGCCAGACTCTGTCTCATCCAACAGATCCCTAACAACCTGTGGCCCAGCCCCTCCCCCGGAGGTTCCGTGGTGTCCCCCTGCATGCTGCCTCGAGGCTCCCCTCCCTGCGTCACCTCCTACTCCCACTCGCCCCGCTCAGCCGCCGCAGCTGCCGACCACGGCTACGTGGGCTTCCCCAACCAGCAGAACCAGTTTGGCCATGTCTCCCTCAACAACTTCTTCAGCGCCGACTCCCTCCTCACGCCGGCCGCCAACGGTCACCACGCCTTTGAGACCAAGCCTGAGTTTGAGAGGCGCTCATCCAGCATCGCCGTGCTACGCATGAAGGCCAAGGAACACACGGCCAACATCTCCTGGGCCATGTGATCGAGGTCCCTGTCTGGATAATTTATAGGAAAGTCATTTGTCACGATTCCAGCGCCCAAAGAGTCTGAAATCATTGCAGAAAACTAACTACATGTTTATGGTTTACAGACGAGATGTCACTCTGTTGAGAAGGAGACTCAGCCACAGCGTGATCGTAGCGTGATCGTAGCGTGATCCATAGCGTGATCCATAGCGTGATCCATAGCGTGATATGGCCATTTTCCCAACTGCCATGCAGTTTAAATCTGCATCAACTGAAACTCTAAACTTGCCAAATTCTTTCCTCCTAAGTAAAGAAATAAGTCTGGATGAAGTGCGGAAATGGAAAATGTGTCAGGATTTATGGTCCTCAACTTATTTTACAGGCTAGGAGTCCTTCTGAAGCTGAAAATAGCAACAAGGTTTAAAAACGCCACGCTGTGTGACAGGCAGTCGGCTGGATCTGAGGCAGATCTGCAGGAACGGACCTTGAAAACTGAGAAGCTCTGCGTTCATATCGTCCAGACCTTCAGGGTAACGTCCAGTGCGTTGTTTTCCAATGTCGTCCTCTCTGGTCGGACCAGATGTTCGGTCAACCCTCCCGATCCTCTGCGACGGGAAGGTCAGGCTGTCGGTGACGGGAGACACGCAGAAGGAAAGTGAAACGAACTTAGAGACATCCAAGTAGGATTTGGCTTTTCAAGTACTCGCAACTCCGTGTCTTGAGCTCATGAAGACATTTTTTTTCCCTTCCTGGATTACTTTTTTTGTGATTGAAGAAAGCAGAAAGAGCCAGCCATGTATATTTAGCTTGATGCTAATATCGGCTGCACGCTAACAACGTCCAACATTGTCCAAAAATGTGAATTTACAAACTCTGAAGCGCGTCGTTCAGTTTAAGCCGCACCTTCTTTATTCAGTCGCAGGCTCAGAAACGCACAAACAAACTGGAACCTTCCGGTTGGTTCCAGTTTATTTAGCTTCAGGCTAAACGCAGGTGGCTGGCTCTGTGCACGCGCGAGTCACAAGAAGTAATGCAGGAGGAGAAAATGTCTGGGGGCTCAAGACACTTTTTTGTTGGTGTTTAACGAGGCGGAGCAGACTCACTGGGTGAAGTTTTGCTTTCTGGCTGCGGTGGAGTTGAACCCTGTCGATGGGTCCCGAACCGCTGCAGCATTTCAAGCACTGTGAATACAAATGATTTTACCTGCGCGTCTCATCTTCCTCCCTTCTCGTAGCTCAGGGTCGAAGATGAGCGGAGCAGCAAAAACAAACTGACCTTCCAACACGTCAGCGCTTTGCAGCAGAGCTCTGAAATCGTCCCGGTCCGCCTCGGTTCCGTATCGCCAGCACGCATTGCAGGCAGAGGAGGCAAATTTCAAAAAGTTTGTGTTTGTGTTGTAAATTTATCTGGCGAAAGCATAATAAATGTTAATACCCGTCCGACTGCGATGTTCTTATTTTCAACAAAACCAACATGAATTGATACCTGGGAGTATTATCTGTTCCAATCTCCCGTCTGTTGCACTGGGTGACATGTTTCTTCTTTTCCTTTGACACACACACACACACACACACACTGCTTCAAAAACTCGCCCAAGCGCCACCTTTGTTTTCATTTATAAAATGTCACAAAACGCTGATCCTGAGTCCAGGTGTGGGACCTCATACTCTGCTTGTGTTGTTGACCAGAGATGTTTCACTGACTGTAAGATACAACAGGGACACAACAAAGCTCCACTTTAACCAGTTTAACCAGTTGGATCAGGGGATTTTTTTTTCCCCCTGGTGAAGGACTAACTAGCTACTCGTGTTGACGCGGTACTGTGGCGTGTTAAAGGAGCGTGTTGAATTTCTGGGAAGTTTTTTTATTTATGGTCCAACCAGACAAGAGGATAGATGCTCCTCTCTGAGTGAGATGCTCATACACCCACTTAGCAACCAGTTAGCTTAGCACAACGAATGGTAGTGGATGGTAAGTGTTAGCATACAGTACCACTGTCAAGTCATTGCAATTAAAGAAGACGATACAGAACCAGAAAAACTACCCTGACTTTGACACTGGGAGCACAAAACCTCTGCTGCCGATCAGAAGAGCCACCACTGCTGCTGATCATGGCCGACTGTCGAGGAAGAAGAGCTTCGTTCATCCTGAACCTGATAACTGGGTTCGTAGACTGAGCAGGCACGACAGAGGCATGCTAACACTTACCATCCACTACCATTCATTGTGCTAAGCTACGTAGCAGCCAGGCGGTCTCCAGGGTCTCAGCTACGTGATGCAGCGCAGAGGAGAGAAGAGTGTTTATCTTCTGCCCTGGGGGAGGGGAGGATGAGCAACAAACGTATTTCCAAAAAATCCGGCGTGTTCCTTTAAAGCCAACTTGAGGGTTTGTTTGTGTGGCCCGCGCCGTCACGTCAGCTTATGATTTCATCTCTCCATTCATCAGTGGTAGCAGTTTCTATCACCTCCCAGCAGGACGTTACTCCTAAAAGACGCAGCCCTTCTCCTTCAACGCGCCAGGCTGTCCTTTAATTGGGAGCCTTTCGTCTTCCATCCCGTCTCTCCTTCCTGACGTCATCCCTTTGTTTTGCCCTGAGATCAGCGTCGGCGCTGGACAGCGTCTCAGGGAAGCCCTGTCTTTAGCAGCGCTGGGCTTGTTTTAATTAGGACTGTAACATGTATCAGATGCGCTGGTCTGAAAACAAGCTTGTTTCCTCTGCTCTACTTCCTGGTTGCTGCCATTCAAAACTGCAGCTCCGAGTTCTTTATCGCCACTCATCATAACACGCCAGCTTTGATCCTGGAGGTCCATGGAAACGATGACGGATGTGTTCCCTGTGTTGTACCCAGGCAAAATGGGGCTTCGGTGCATGACACCGTAGTATTTATGTGTACTTGTACATTCAATTTCACGTCTACTCAGCAGGACAGATGTCCATCAGATTTATTCAGTTTCTGAAGAGCATTTCAAAACTTCACCCAAACCTTTTTTTTTTTAACCTTGCAAGCACTCTTGAGTGTCCAGAGAGGACATTTTCCACTCCTGCTTCAGAGCCAGCTTACCATATTTAGCTGGAAGCTAATGTGGCAGCTAACAACAGCTACAACAACAACAAATGCCCCAAAACGTCGACTTACAAACGCCGTCTTCAGCAGGAGGGAAATTCACGCATTTGTTCGCACTCGAAGGGTAAAAGACAGGTTTCGGGCGATGCAGCTGCTCTAGTATTCATGTGTTCACGTGCAGTGATGATTCCTGAGCTTCAACAACAAATGTTACCGCCACCAGGACAGGAAATGATGAAGAGTGAACGTCCCGGGACAGTCCACAGTCCAGCCGCAGACTTCCACAGGTTCTGGCCTCGTCCAGGGGAAACCAGTTTGACTTCATTTGAAAGGCAACAACAAGCAACGTTCAGATCTTTGTTTTTTGTCTTTATTAACCACCAAAATCAAACTCGTCCTGGCTTGTAAACGTGTTCCACAGGTTCCCTTGTTCGCTCGCAGCGCCATCACGGATTCACGGAGAACTTAGGTTGGCTGCACTTGGACCTCCATTGACTCCGGAGTCACTGCTCATCGAGGGATTCGGTTTCCTCCTCCTGGTAATCACGCGTGCGCCTGAACGTCCTCGCTGCTCCTCTCTGTCGTCCTGCTTCCAGGCCCCCCCGCCCTCCCCTCCTCGTCATCCCCATCTCTCAGCAGGGTGGGGATCATCCCGCTGCGACAAGACAACCAGAGACGGATGAGTGTGCAACACATGTGAACAAGTGTGTGTGTGTGTGTGTGATAGAGAGAGTGAGAGCTCCTGCAGCCCAGATCCGTCAACAGCTCTGATGGGTTTGACCCTCCCAGGTTAACCGCAGCCATTAATATAAGAGCTTACCTCCCCTGCCTCCCGACTTCCCGCACAACCTCGTGTGGGGGAGGACAGAATGTGTGTGTGTGTGTGTGTGTGTGTGCCTCAAACACACACACACACACAGGCGTTTCCATCACTTCAGAGGACTTGACAATCACTTCCGATCATTTCCTTGCGATTTAACTTGACCTGCTTTCCCAACCTTGACTTCACGATGGACCGTAAACCCGTGACCTTTGACGAGTCTTTGTCACGTCTTCGCGCTGGCGCCGCCACAGGTGTTGTTTTTAGCTCTGGTCGAAGTGCCTGTGGGTTAAAGAGGACCAGGGTTACACCTGAGGAAGCCACGGAAACCAAAGTTTTTAGCAGTTAGCTTCAAGCTAAATACACTTGGCTGCTTGTTTCTTCCTTCTGGAGTCACCAAGAAGTCGAGCAGGAGGGTAAACAACAACAACAACAACAACAACAACTCATTGTGAATTCAAGGAAGCCGTTTACAAGAATCGCTTTCAACCAAAAACCTTCAGCAGATTTTTACCATGAATTTAAATGATTTACATCATATGGACTCTCTTTTTTTGAGTCCCCACAACATGAGGAATACCTGGTACACACACACACACACACACACACACTCACACAGCTAGATCAAACGTTCTTGCGGCAGCGAGATGAAAAATGGAGTTGGCGGTCACATACGTTCCACAGCAGAGATCTACACTTGCTGTCGGCCCGCTGTTGTTATTTGAATCACTCAGCGCCGATGTCCTACTTCTTCTTCTCTGGAATGAATCGACCGGATCACCACCGCTCCATCCTGTTCTCTCTCTCAGAGCAAACCTATTTCTCAAGAGCCCCCCCCCCCCCCCCCCCCCCTTTGGCCCCTGTGCAATATTCTCATGCTGATGAATCATTTCTGAAGAGGTCGGCAGGCTGGCGGTTGCATACGGACAACCAGGAGGGTAGAAGAAAAACAAAAAGTCATTTCTGCAACAAGAAAGAATAAACAGGAGAGCAGCGGTGGAGGCTGGTGTGTCGGATCACCAGGCCTCCGAGCCGCGTCTTCACTTGAGCACAAAGCAGTCAGACTCAAACTTTGTCTCCTTCCTTCCTAATTTTCCAGCGGTTTGTGTCTTTAGACTTCCCTCTGACTTCATGTGACGCTCCCTGGTGACACTGGCAGTTGTCTGGAGGTCACGGCTCCATCCTCTCGTGACAACGAGATACCGTCTCATCGCGATCCCGCTCATTAAATATCTGTATTGGAACACTTGGTGCAAGTTCAGCCTTTATTGGCTTCCACGAAAAATATCAACATATTTTTCAACATAAATATTTGACTGTAATTTCAAATCGGATTAGAAAATTGGATATTGAGTTTTGATTGTATTTTGTAAAAGTTCTTCTGGGCCAGCTGCAGTACCATCACGCTCCACCGGGGGGAGGGGGGGTACAGCCCACACCGTGACTTAACACATAACCCTGTCGTGGGACAGAATTGTCTTTTTTCTGAAGGTTAGCTGATGGCTAACAACAGCAGAATTGTGACGCGACGATGGCGCGGGGAGACAACTTCTTCTTCTTTAGTTTAAATGCTCACATTTGCCAGAGTGAGTTTGACAGCCGGTAGCGGGAACGTCCCGTGCAATCAATGTAGCACAAACCCCAAACTGCGAAGCTCCACTGGGTGACGGCGCAGCTCTCGGGCCTGTTTTGTTGTTCCAGCGTACGTCCTGTTGTTCTGACATTGTTGCCAAAGTCTCTGAAAATCTACAAGCGTCTAATGGCTGGGAGGAATCAGGGTCTGCAGCCAAAAATGCCTTTCAGGAGGTCCCTTAATCTCAGCGCGGGGAGAAAGTCATGCACAAGTGGCCCGGGGCGGCTTACAAGAGGCTATTAGAGGCCTGCGGCAGGATGCCTCGCAAATCCAATTAGGAGGAGCTGGGACCGGGTCTGGACTCGCCGCCGGTGCCTGTCAGTCAGGGCCGGCGGGAGCAGGTGTCCGGTTACCAGGGATGGCAGGGAGGGGGACGAGTGTGCAGCGCGTCTGTCGTCTGTACGGACACGGCCGTATTCACGTGCGTGTGTACACTCGCGTGGTTCACGCAGGTCACGCACCAGCCGTGTTACTGTGAGAAGCCTGCAGGTTGGGTCCCCGGTGAGTGTAGTCCAATCCACCGTGACCAATGGGGAATCTAGTGCAGGGTTACCTAATCGCTGATGTCATTCCCCCGTAGGACACGAGGGTGGGCTGACACTCATCGGTGAAGTGTCATTAAATTAGTGACTGCCTCATTTTTTTAACGTGAAGCACTCATCTGTCAAACTGTGTGCTCACTTTTGCACCACTTCCCTCCTCCCCTCGTTCTCTTATCGCGTGCTCATTGGAGCGGTTTGCTTCTCCGGCTGAGGCGGACGTGACGGCACACCCGCGTTTCCTCTACCAAAGAGAAGGAGACATGAGAAGAGCGTGTCAACATTTTGGGAAACACTCACACTGTCCATCACTGTTGCTGCCCTTCGAGCAGACGGAGACCCTTCCGTCCCCTGTGGTAGGGCTGCAGTCCACCAAAGAAATCCTTGGTCGACTGAAGCCCTCAAATTTCGAATAAAAATCGACTAATTTTATCTATGAAAACTCTACTGTGTCAACTACCAGCACACAACCTGCTGAGGAACATTGAGACAATTGTTTGTGTCAGGTTAGAACAACTGAGCGACGCCATCGTTGGTCCTGACAGAGCCAGACTGGACACAGGAGCGCGGCATCGCCGCTGAGACACAAATGGACTTTTAACTTGAAACTTTACTCTCAAACACAAAAGGCAAGTCCACGGTAAGAATTCTTACAATTAAAACAAAAACAATTATTGGACTAAAACATTGAAATGTCAATTCTGATGCGTTCATACACTCAGAACCGACGGGGCGACCTGAGGTGGACACGTGAGCTCACCGTTTCCAGGTGACGCGTCGTGTTTGTGGTGGAGCTGTGACATGAAAACTGGTGCTGGAGAACTTTGCATTCGACTTTTTTTCCATTCTCTGTTTTCATGAAGTGCTGCCACGCTGCAGACGTCTTTGACGTGGTGGACGAGGACTGACTTGGAATGAAACCGTCGACATTAAGTACACGTTCATCGAACCACCAGACGTGGGCCTTCGAGTCCTCTTCAGTCTGTCTGTCTCTGGCGGGTCGGGCGAGTCCAAAATAGCAAAACAAGAGGGGTGTTCAAAGATAGATTGTTATCTGTGAAAGAGGGGCGATTTGAAAACACCCCTAATTAGCACTTGGTGCTTTCCTCCTGATGAAATTAACGTGGCAAAAAAATCGACCAATCAGAATTTTGGTCGAACCAGAACGCATCGACTAATAAATCGACCGAAACCACAACTGGCGCGAGTAGCGACCTACTTCGCAACCTAAATTCCAGCCTAAACACGCCCAGGTGCATCCTAGGGAGCTACCTATGGCCCACAATGCACCGCGGACTTCTTCTTCGTCCCCTAAAAACTTGTGGACCTGCAAGCCAAGTTTGCGCCACCAACAGTCTCCCATTCTGATGAACACCGACATTTACAGTCGTTGTTGATGACTAAAGGTGCGTTCATGTGCTTAAAAATAGAGAATGAGTGAAAGGTGCTCAGAGTGGAGTGCAGTACGACAGTCTGGCCAGCAGGTGGGGCTTTCGTTGGTGCTGTCTATCTAATTGCGGTATCTGTGCTCTGCCAGCAGAGGTCGTGCTTCACCACCAATCTTCTAGGGTGTCTGAATGGTGCCGCCATGTTTAGGTTGTAGAAGTGGGCTGTAGCGGTAGGTCGTAGCAGTAGGACGTAGGTTGCCACTTGGCAATTCGGACGCAACCTGAGAGATTACAGCCCTAGCGTGTAGTAGGAAGCTCTTGACCCCCCCCCCCCCACACACACACACACACACACATCCTGCTGGAGGTCTGACTGCTTGTTAGCTTAGCTGCAGCGAATGCTAGCGATGGGGTGTGGGAGCGTACTGCCTCCGTCTCATTACAGGAGTAGCATTGTGAATGTCCTGTAAAAATCAACTGTCAACAATGATGAGACGCAGTTCTCTTGTCCGGATTCATACCCAGAACTGTTCCCACTGCCTCCCATCCTGCTCTGCTAAAGCTAAGCTAACAAGCAGTCAGCCGTCTGGCAGGGGTCTGGAGCTTCACGCTCCCCGAAGAGAAGAGAGAGGTGTCTCTGGCTCCAAAAACGATGGACAATATGTGTATTCCTCCAAAAAGGTGGTGTGTTCCTTTAAACTGCAAAGGTAAAAGAATAGCGGGTTCATCGCAACATCGTGTTCGGCTCCCAGAGGAAACAGCAGCTTCTTATTACTTTGGCGGCTACGGCAGCGACCGTAAACACCAGTTTCAAAACTATTTTAAAGAAAATGTCCGTTTCTTTGAAAACTTCCGACCGAGAAGATAGACGGCCTTCACTCCGCTGCGCTGACTCAGTGGCGTTATGTTTTAGCAGCATTTATTGTGCTAAGCTAACTAGCAGTCAGGTGGTCTCTGCAGGTCTCAGCTCCCAGAGAGCAGCACAGAGGAGATGAGAGTGTCTGTTTCCTTGTCTAGTTCTGGGGACGATGTCTGTACGTCCCCAGAAGCTGACGTGTTCCTTTCAAGCCCTGCTATTAGACTTTGTGTGAGAAACTCATCCAGGAAGTGCTGAGCTGACGAGCAGGTTTGCTCCCAAAAGCGGATATTTACCTCCCATCTCCAGATATTTTGTCCACACCAGAATGAGCCAAAATGTCCTCACTTTCCAAAAAGTCACTCCCAAGATCTGGGACTCAAACTGGCTCTCAAGGAGACAAATGGACTCACACACCCAGGCTGAGTCATCTGTCAGTAGAACGCCATCATGTTCCTGTGACAGCTGCTGCAGTGATGAATCGTCGGATGACACAGAACCCCTTTCGAACGATGACGCTGACACGGGTGGAAATCGGCCAATAAAAACACAATTTCCAGTTGTGAGAAGTTTAAGGAGCCAATATTTGAGGAGATGAGTGGTTGCAGTCTACAAACTCACCACTAGATGTCAGTGAATCACCCACACTGGTCCCTGGATTAAAGGCCCCAGGTGGCCCAGAGGTGACGGAGGACCCAGCTTGGGTGAGTCTCAGCCTGAAGCCGGACTCAGAGGCCCAGCAGGGTGGAACTCCAAAGGAGAGAAGTTGTGTCTTTCTCCCTAATACTTCAGTCATGAGTCTGCCCGGGAACAGATGACTCATCACTGCTGGTCAAGTCAAGTCGAGTCTGTTTTATTTGTATAGCACCAATTCACAGCAAAAGTTATCTCATGATGCAACAGCAGCCACCAAACCTTCCTTTAACAGGCAGGAACATGGAGCAGATCCAGGATCAGCGGGGGGAAAGAGCCGATGGAGAGCGGGACAGAGACAAAGACAGACAATGGAGGAAGACAGATGATGTGTCCAATAATGATCAAGGATTGATGGCTTGCTTGTGCAGGGACCTGCAGGACCGGACCACAGAGACGGTTCACTGAGCCTCCACGGGGATGAACGACCCCACCACAGGGAGGCTGACAGGGAGGGACAGGTCCCACTGCCCCCCCCCCCCCGAGTGACCCATTTACCTGACAGGTCTGTGTTTGGCTTTCATCTCCAGGTAGTTCATACATGTGTCGTTAATGTCCGAGGGAGCGCAGGGAGCCGTGAGCTTCTGACTTGAGCAGAAAACGTTGGTGTGACTGATGATTTCACCGGATGTGATGACGGGACTGGAGTGTGTGTGTATGTGTGTGTGTGTGTGTGTGTGTGTGTGTGTGTTTAGTTGCAGTAACTGCACACCAGTGTGTAGTTGCAGGTTGGTGCCACTGGAAACTAAACTTCGGGCCGAGTTGCTGAGCGCTTGAAGTTGATCTGAAAGTTCTCAGCTTTGTGTGGAAACTGCTTTTCCAGCGACAGCTCATCAAAGCACTGATGATGAAAAGGATCTCAAACCAGGTGCGATGTGACATCAAACCAGGCGGTGAGTTTCCCCATTCAGGCTGGAATCTGATGAGAAAAGAATTCTACGTCGACGAAGTTCTGCTCAGACTCACTGATTTCTGTTGGCTGACCTGTGCAATGAGACTGCCTGGTGTAAGTGGCAGGTCGCCTCCTGCCAGGTGGAGCTGGACATGGTTGAAGAGTGAAAAGTGGTGAGTCTGCAGAAGTCCACTAGATGGCAGCACAGTCGTAAATATACAGGCCTGCTCCTCGACACAGGCACATCCAAACACAGCTGATGTCTTATCGAATTCGAGGAAATGCGTTTGAAACGTTCTGTGAAACACATATGAATGTTCAGAGGCGTTATTAGTCTGTTTGGAATAGGTTTACATTGATAAAACGCGTGTGTGGAAGGCCACTGCAGAGCTGTGACATCACCCAGCAGGTTAAGAGCCTCAAGCACAATCAAGTCCTTGAAGTCGCACAACAACGTCTGCGGTTTCAGAATCAGAAGTGTCACCCGCTGTCGAGAAGCGTCTCCGTGGAGGTTTTGACTTGATTGGAAATCACTGATCATCGTCTCGCCACCTGCTGGTGACAGAGGGGCACTGCTGCGAGGAAAAAATTCTGACATGGCACCGAAAAGGTTCTTTTTTGTTTGTGTGTTTGTTTTTTTCCTTCTCTGGTTTCGACAGAGCTGCACACGAACCTCAGTGCCTGTACCTGTGGCTCACACAGCTGCCTGCTGCGTGTGTGATCACAACCGCGGTGAGGTTCAGAGTAATTGGTGTAAAAGTACTCTGAGGTGACGTGGGCACGGGTGACATCCTTCCAAAACTGTGGCTTTCATTTGCTGGAGGCTCGTCGACATCGAAGGAGGAACACTGACATCTAAAATATCAGCGGAGCAGGAAGTCCAGTTTTAGATGAATTTATCTGGACTGGTTTAAAAACGCATCCTTGTGTCCTTTTGTGCAAAAACCACCGGCTCAGTTTTCACTGAAATAAGTAGTGGAGGGTGTGTGTGTGTGTGTGTGTGTGTGTGTGTGTGTGTGTGTGTGTGTGTGTGTGTGCATTTAAGAAAGAAATTGAAATGGAAAGCAAAGCAGATGCACCTGTTAGGATAACGAATATTTCATTGAGAATCAAAAAGAACAAAAAGCTCCAAAGAAAAAGAGCAATGAGGCGTAGGAATGCACAGTCCTGGGTTTTTATGGCTCCCCTCAGTTCATCCATAAGTTCAAGCAGAGGGACATTTACATTTTGGTCAAACTGAAAAAACACGAAAACATTGTGCTTTTGACCAAAACCATGAATCAGACACTTCCTGCATTGTTTCCTCATCAAAACCGACGTGAACGTCAGCCCGCAGGCCGACGCCGTCCTGCACCCTCACGACGCGTCCCGGCTTTGTTTGAGGATTTAATTCATAATCGAGTTCAAACAGCGCACGAGCGCTCAGAGAAAAGATCTGGGATTTTCTGCAGAGCTGCAAAATAAAAAAATAAAACCCCTGTCAAATAAAAGGAATCATGGGTGCAGACTTCATCCTGCGTTTCATCTCCATCTCGGGGAGCCGGAAGCCGCATTCCTCTCAGAGATATTTCCCTGAGTGTCACACAAGTGGCTTTAAAACCACTTCCCAGACAATGATGGGGGGCAGCAGGTGGGACCGAGCGCCTCTGTTTTTCACCTTTTTTTTTTTTTTTTTTTTCATCAGCGAAGATGGAAGATGGCAGCGCGCAGGCATCATGATGGGATGCACTTAGAGTGTGGAAGCAAACCAGGCAGACGAATGCATTTCACACCAAACACTTAGCGAGAAGAGAGAGTGGCAGCGAGGCCTGAATGTTTTACAGGAATGGAAACACACCAGCCGTGCAGAAGTGGAGGCAAGTTTCCAGCGGCCACTTCTTTTTTTGTGAGGCTCCTCTGCACCGGTCCTTTCAAAACAGATCTGGGCCAGAGGTTCCACGGAGGTTTTTTGGAGGCTGAGCAGAGCCGCTCCTCCTCCGCTCGTCTACCTGCTGAATCCCCCTGAACACCTCGAGACTTCGCCCCGTGGACGGGGATTTTATTAACAACGCTGGACGGTGAGGTAATGAGATGAGATACAGAAGGTGTGACATCATTCCTGGGAGTGACAACCAGTTCCTCCATACACACCTCTTCCTGTTGCCTTGTTAAACGTGTGAAAGTCTCACCTCTGCTGAGGCCGCCAGTTACATTGTGACATTTCATACACACGCAGGAACCGTGTCAGAATTAGTCTATAAATGACTGCCGTCATCACCGGTGGCAAAAGTAGAAGTACTCCTTCACCGCATGTACTCGAGTCAAAGTAATAAAGGCTCAGAGAAAAGGCTTCTGAGTCCCGTTTCTCTCCTCCCATCGCTCGGTTTTACTCTAAATAGCAATAACCAGTAACACCTTGGTCCTGACGCAGGATGGCCAGAGATGCTTGGTGTCATGGAACCAGTCGCCCCTAGAAACTGTCGGGGAAAGAGCAGATACTCTAAATAAAATCCTTGGCAGGTGATTGGATGAACCACCTGTCAATCAACTTGCAAAGCCTTACTGTCTTCTTGTCAAATCGTGAACCAGTAGGACTTCCATCGGCGTCAAACTCGACAGCCCCGTCGACCTGTCTCGTCTCTCAGGACACACATTGTTTTCATCGCCATGGCGATGGCGGCTTGACTTTGCACTGTTGGATTTGCCGGTTTGAATAACGTAGCGGCACCTGCGAACAGGTGCCAGGCGTGCACGTGCCTGCGTAAGCTAGCGCACCACCCAAAATACTTGGTTCTCCTTTGTAAAGATTGACTTCAGTCCCGGGTTTACGTGGGTTCTAAGGGTACAGTTCCATGTTCCTAGCTGGCGCCAGTTTGGCGGAACACATGAACAGCGGCCAGATTTGGATGTCAGTCAATCTTTGACCAATGTGGCGTTCTGGCTCAGAAAGACTTCTTTTATCACATTGACCACAACAACAACAACATTTTCCAGATTTCTAGATTTCCAGCAGCGCAAGCAGACAAGAGTGGAGTGTGAAAATGATTATCTGAGGCAAAAGATCGAAGAAATGCCAGAGAGGATTATTCATGATGCGGCGTGTTCGGCTGAGTCCCTTTCCGTCGTCTTGTTTCACTTCTGTTCCGTTTGCAGAATTGAGTTTTCACGCTCGTGTCTGCGATGTACAGCAAACTAGATTACGATGACTCATCGATGTACAGTTTTCGGATGAGCGGCTCCTTCGCGGATCTTCAGCCCAGATGAACAAAGAGAGGGAGGAAATGAGGGATGAGTGAAAAGAGCTGGAGTGATGGAGGTGATGAAGATGTATTAAATGAGACGTTAGATGGAGGATGTATGGAATATTGTTCAGATGTACAATGTTGACGTTTCCCTTGTTGGCTGCAGCACGCTGGTCAGATTCTGAATTTATCAATACTGACTTGTTGAAGCGATAGTTCACCCAGAACGTTCCAAGTATTCCAGGTGTCTTGAGCTCACGAAAACATGTTTTCCGTCCTGCGTGACTTCTTTTGAGTCCAAAGTGCCGAGGGAGCCAGCGATGTATATTTTAGCTTGAAGCTAATGGTGGCTCACAGCTAACAATAGCAACTTCAGCTAAAAACAAACTATAACGCTTCAACTGGTACATGAAGTTGACACAAACCTGTCGCGCTCGTCGGCGTTGAACTGGAACTGTTGCAGTTTGGTTTTCGTTCAGGAAGCTTCTGTTAGCTGTGCGTCAACATCAGCTTCAAGCTGAGTGTACGTGGCTGGAGAAATCATTCTGGACGAGTTTGCAAATGGTCATTTTAGGACAGATTTTCAGTTGTTCTGTTGTGATTGTTAGCCGTCGGTCTCCATTAGCCTCCAGCTAAATAAACATGGCATCCTGGAGTCACAGAAAAGTGACGCAGGAGTGAAAAAATCAACATTTTCGTGAGCTCAAGGCATCTATTTATGTGTATTGGGCAGGGAAAATACAGCCTTTTTGGGTGAAGTACAGCTTCAAGGCACAAAACCTGCCGTGACAAATGATCCGTCTCGTCATCAGGTAAGAGGACTTGTTGTTCCTTTGAGAACATCTATTTTTGTCTATCACTGCTTTTATCGCTGAGACACTCCCTGCATGTGTTGTGGTCGTGTCAGAGTATCGCCTCACAGTCCTGTACGGATGCTAACAGGCCGCCGCAGGAAGTGAAGGATTTCTCCTCACCGTCTTTTGTCTACGATTCATATTTCGTTGAGCAAAGATGGAGTTTTGCAACTTTTAGCTCACATCCGCTGCCTCTCGGGTTGCAGAACACGATGCCTCTCAAGGATCAGGTTCAGTTGGGCGCTTACGGGCATTTTCATGAAGCGGCGCACAAAAGAGTTGCGCAAGCTAGAGAATGTTCCTGGAGTGAAGGGAGCGGCTCAGTTAGGGATTAATCTGGTGGGATGAGAGCAGATGGGGTTCTACACCTCTAGTCTACAAGTTTGAGAACTGATGTACACAAATTCCATTTTAAAGCTGCAACATGACAATTATGACCAGCCGGGTGTCGTTTTTCTTACAACTAATAATGGCTTCAAGGCGTCCAGTGAGAGGAAAGTTTCCGTGGAATCGCGAGATTTGATTTGTCCCAGCAGTTGGAGCTGAGCCTCGCAGCCATAACATCAGTTGTTGTTTGAGAGGAAATCTTTTTGAGGAGGTTCAGTTCATTGCTGACTGCCACACAGTAAAAGAACGACACAGGAAGTTCATTTTACAGACCTCAGCTGCCTCTGTCGGGGAGACCGGGACACTTCAATCACTTCCCCCAGTTTGTCCCAGCAACTATTTTATCAAAGTTATGAAAATGCTCTTTCAAACTACGTGAAACAGAAAAAAAGTCATTTTAATAAAAATATCCCAATAAATTGATTGGATGAGTCACGCCACCATGCACATATGGATTATTGTGGAATTAAGGACATTTTTTAACCCCTGCACTTCAAAACTTAACTCAGACTCATACAGCGGCCAAGTCTGAACGGCACACGCAGCCAGCAGGTGACCCTGAATGCAACCTGGAGTCGCCCCATCGTCGTCGTCAAAGAGATTCCAAAAGACACTCCCATCAGCTCCAAAAGTACATCTGATAGACGAGTTAGTTTATGTAAATTCAGAACAACAACTCTGATGGTAAACGTCTCTGAGATTTACTGGTTGTTGCCAGCATGAGGAGGAGCAGACTGAGCACGTGCAGCGTCCAGCTTGTTACTGGCTGGAGGAATTCAGGGTGTCCCTGGTTCCTGGTCCCTGGTCCCAGGACAGACCTCCAGCCCGGCTTATCACTACCTCTCAAAGGTAAACTCATAAATGTTTGCACTTTGTTTCAAGGGAGCTTCGACAGAGGAGATTAGGAGCAGTAACATGAAGAACCGGGCCAGAGATTATTAGAGAGAGATCATATCAGGGAAGTTGGCCGCTCTCAGACGATAGCTGAGGTGTTTTTCACCAGATCGGGTGTGATAGTGTGGCTACGGGTTCTCCTTTAACACCGGTGTTTCATAAAGGGAAGAATATCCACGGCTCATCTCTATTCACATGCACAGATCCGTGCCAGGCCGCCGGGCCTCAGCTGCGGTGCCGGTCTCCAGAGGGGTCTCCTCTGCACGGACGCAGGACAGCAGAAAGTAGCCCATTAAGATTCAACATGAGATCCACAAACGACCGGCCAGATCCTCCAACGGCAGCGATGAATCATTATTCATCAGTGACGCTGTGGTAAAACAATCACGTGGACGGACCGGATTCATCCATCATGTTTATGTCAGCAAGCCACAATGGCTCGGGGTTGTCAGGGATTCATCCATTAACACGGGGAGAATTAAGTTCACCATCAGAAATATCGATGTTTTCAGCCAACGCTCAGTGCTATCAACCAGTTTGCATCAACCTGCTGGCAGACAATCAGCAAAAAGAAAAACAGGACAGACCAAAGTTCCTGTGTACTTGGAGAGAAATTTTCATCAATATCCCCAGTTTCCATTGAAACAACCTCGTCCGACACCCGAGGGAGCAGCAGAAACTGTCAGTGGAGCTTCCTGAGCAGAGCCGATGGAGCTAGCCTGGACGTTAGCGCTGCTGGGTTAGCGAGCGGTGGTAGCTCTGTAGCGGTGTTAGCTTTGTATCCAGCTCCATGCTGTAGGAACTCTGAGGTTACAGCCATTTTAGGTTTTGGGTTCGGCTAACTGTTATTTCATTTTCCAAATGTTAAGTGACACTAAGTAAGCTGTGCCCCACCATAAAATCCAGTGACGGTAGCACAGAATGCTAAACTGCTTCATCCTCCTCCGTCATGAATATGTGTTTTTAGCACAGGTGCTGGAGATAAACTCTCTCACCCCAGGAGTTTGGTGTGGAGCTCCAGCAAAGCATCCGCTCAGAGAGACACATCAGCAGTCGCAGCCACAGGACAGAGATGTGCTGCGGTCAATAGGCCATTATGTGACTCTGAGATAAGATGAATGCCCTGGAGAGCACAGAAAGCAGGCCTTAACTCCTCGCCTCGCAAAAGGTCAAACATATTCATTGCCTCCTCAGAAATTTTATTTAAATGGCGGGCACCCCTGCGGTTTTTTATGGGTATTGGCGTTGTAGCGAAGGCTCGGCTTACGTAAGCTTCTGAAAATCGATTTATCAGTCACAAGTGTAAGGTGGCCCAGGGGGTGTGTGTGTGTGTGTGTGTAAACACTTGAAAACACTCACAGCTCATTCAGGGATTCTTCTCCGTTTGTAAGGGATGAGCCGAGTCGCCCCAGGAAGGAAGGAATGAGCTCCTCAAAGAGCCATAAACGCTCTGACGCTGAGGAGGACCACAGGAGGTGGCTGTCCTCCGCAGGGTCTGGAGCGGTCATGAGCCGGTGTGGACATTTACAGGAACGGCCTCTCAATGGAAGCAATACTTCACCCGAAAAAAGGAGTATTTGGTCTTTCAAATACAGGAAAACTCTCCAAACAGAAGCATCCATGTCTTCTCTGCCCCGCGTGAGACGCTTTGGGACAGTTTTTCTGTTGCTAGACTTTGAAATGAATCTGATGACTTCACATTATTTCATATTGCCTCACATGATTATATCACATTATTAAAGTCAGTGTTGACGGTGACGCCGTCTCTAACAGTTCCAGCTAAAGTCCCTGAAGTGTCACAAGGCTGGGCTCTTATGTCTCTGCAAGATTTTGAGACAGACTGACGGACGGATGAGGGTGGAAGTTGTTCTGTGGCGAATTCCTGCGATCAGAACACACAGTAGAAATCCACGCCGCACCAGAACGACAACACTCTCCATGAACCTGGGAATGCCGGCGGCAGCAGCAGATGACGATACAGTAACCAGACGAGGTAATATTTAGCCGAGAAGACGGTCAGAGTTGAATCATTCCGAGGCTTTTAAGGTTGGAGGAATCTGCGGAATGCGTGAGCCGAAAGTGTGGAGGGAGAGATTAGATGTCCTTGTGGTGAGTTCATGGCTGCTGTTCGTCAACAGGGGACGGAACAGTGACTGACATTTGAACGGCATGTGCAGAATGCGTTGCTCAAACAGTGCAATTGTGAGTTGCACACTGAGGCGTGATTGTGTTGACCGCTTCAAGGCTGTGATAGCATTTACACCAAAGTCAAATGCAGGAAACTGGCACACACAAAATAAACAGCACTCAAATCAAGATCGAGAGGGGGAAGTCGTGAGAGAACATCAGTTTGAATCCCTGCGGGGGGGGGGGGGGGGGGGTATTGAAGGTGGAGCTAATAGTGGCAGCTGGAGGTGTTGCAGATAACTAGGAAAACAAAGGTAAAGAGCTTTTGTAAAACCTTAATGAATCTGTTTCTGAATGCAAAGACAACCCGGGGGTCGTCAGCTCAACCTGGTCTGCTTTTCAACAGAACGTTTAAGTCCACCTCCACAGTTCACCCCATCACGCCACGGGTCACGGGTTCAGGACTCCAAAAGCCCATTAAAAGAAAGCTCTTAGGCTGCTTAAGGGAGAACCTGTTGGATGCGTCCAACAATTACCAGGACCGTGTTGTCTTCCTCCGTCTGAGTGGCTTTTTCATTGATCCTTGAAAAGCTCAGGTAACGAGCTGCTGCTCCAGGTTCTGACAGAGTCCTAGTTTTCCTTTCCTGTTCTCACAAAAACAAAAAACCTAAAAGTCTCATTCTGCAGCCTCGTGTGTTCACCTTCTCTGAGTAAAACGACTCGTTCACACAATAAGACCAGAGCATGAAGCAGAGAGTCACAAAGGTGCGATCGCTCCCTGTAGCGGCTCGCCTCTCGTCCTCCCGCTCCAGGTTCTCATGGTCTACGTTCCGTGTGCTGCTGGATTGTGATCGGTAGCTGCTTCTGTCACTGGGGGCTCATTTCCTGGGTCTCTGTAAACGGGGCTTAGGGCCTGTTAATGAAAGACCCCGTGCTCCAGCCAGGGCTCAAACCCCGAACGTTCTTGCTGGGGGGCCACAGTGAGGACCACTGCTCCACCGGGCTGCCTTGTCTCTCTGTCCTCCTCCATTCTCTGTCTTTGTCTCTGTCCATCAGTCTCTCCTCCTTTCTCTCTCTTTATCTCTGTCCCTCTCTTTCCTTCTGTGTCTCTGTCTTCCTCCATTCTCTGTCTTTGTCTCTGTCCATCAGTCTCTCTCTCTTTCCTTCGGTCTCTCTGTCTCCCTCCATTCTCTGTCTTTGTCTCTGTCCATCAGTCTCTCCTCCTTTCTCTCTCTTTATCTCTGTCCCTCTCTTTCCTTCTGTGTCTCTGTCTTCCTCCATTCTCTGTCTTTGTCTCTGTCCATCAGTCTCTCTCTCTTTCCTTCTGTCTCTCTGTCTTCCTCCATTCTCTGTCTTTGTCTCTGTCCTGCTCTCCCTCCGTCCCCACTGATCCTGGATCTGCTCCACCTTCCTGCCTGGTAAAGGAAGGTTCTGGTGGCTGCTGTTGCAGGATGTGCTTGCTGATGGAGGATTGTTGGGTGGGGGTTCATTGAAGGAGGGAGGTGCTGGACCTGCTCTACTTGGAGGGAACTTTGGTTGGGATTTGGCGCCAAACAAATAAAATTGACTCGACTCTCCTCTGTCTCAGGAAACGCAACCCAGCTCAACTCAGATGTCGGAATTTCTAAGTTCCAAGTTGGAAATTTCAGCTGGAGCCACCCGGAGGTCGGACGTCCTACTCAGAGGTGATCAACAAGCTAGCATGACCTTTTTTCCCCTCTGTTCCCACAGGAAAGCGGTCAGCTGGGTGTTACGGCTCTCCCGGCTCGAACCTCTGATTTACGAAGTTGAAGTTGAGTTTGCTGTGTGTGTGTGTGTGTGTGTGTGTGTGCATGTGTGCGATGTTATTTCAGAATAAAACAGGAAGTGACTGACACGTGAGGAAACAAGCAACAAAAGGAAATAATGAAAAAAAAAATCACCATAAAAGTACAAGAGAATGTCCACAAATAAAACGCAGGGAAACAAAAAAAAGAGAATTACGCTTGATTCATTTTCTTTACAAATCAAAACTTTAAATACGTAAGCGTGTGTTTTTAATGGAATGAATATTTTAATGTTTTTAATGGACTTTCAGCAGGAAACCATTTGCGCTGCATGAGCTCTGACAACCATGGGAAAAAAAAGCGGTTTGTATTCGACCTTGTCCATCTGTGCCACTCTGCCTGTAAAGATTTGCATTTCTATTGATGATAAGATGATCCGTTCTATTTTTTTTCTTTCAAACAAGGCAATTATCTATTTCTGGTCGGTGCTGGTCTCATCGGGGGCTCTTGATGACAGCTGCAGGAGATCTGTCTGACTGAGAGCCGCTCTTATTTCTGATAGAAATCAAAGATTTCATGATTACTGACGAGACGGACGGAAGCGAGATATGATAAATACCAACAGTGTATTTCAAACATATTTCTTATCTCCTCATCAACAAAGACTTGAGCCGTGAGAGGGTGATGGTGGCAGAACGAGGATGAATATCTGAATATGTTTCGGGCTAAAACACCGGATTTCCTATGGCAGAAAGTCAGTCAGCCTCTTGAAGTGGTAAGAATTCACTGAAGAGATGTTGACGGGAACGTTTTCACAGAATAACTGCCGCAAAAAAGCCGAACAAGTACAGTTTCAGGATCTAAACCCAAGTCGTAGCACTCCGACTGGAGTTACAGGAGGACAAAAATAGTCCCCGGCTGATTGAATGATTGAGCAAGACCTTTTAAAACAGGACTCGTTGTAACGTTGCAGGTTTGAGGTGCTAAAACAGGCTGCTGTCTCAGGAGCTCAGTGACTCACTTCAGTCAGTTCAATATTTGTCTTAATTTCTTTGGAACTGCTCGGCCCGTCCCAGATCTGCTGTGCAGCTTGAGGCGAGCACCTCCTGCCATTTATGTAGAGATATAAGTACAAACATGTGGTCGCCATGGCTGCCACTCTGATGGACCCATAGGCCTGCTTTGTAAAGCGCCTGGAAATCACTCGGCTGTCCGAACTCGGCAGCGAGAGACAGACGAGGAGCCACGGGAAGAGCAGTAAAGTGGTTTCCAGCCATGGCGTCTCAGGATCCTGCTGGACTGATTTTTGTTCTCACATCATCGCCGCTGCACCTGAGAGACGGCGTTCGGAGCCCGACGGGTAAACCAAACCCTGAGGAGTTTCAGGGAGGCTGTAAAACTGACGGGACCATCGCGTAAACGAGTACAGTCCATAACACTGTTGTAAAGAATGAGATTTAACTACATAGAAAACAACCTGTACATTCAGAATTACTTCAAAAACGCGTTCTGATGACACGCTCAGTCACCTGATGCAGCCTGAGCACATAGAAAGTTATCTGAGTGAGACTGGGATGAGTGAGTGTTTCTCTTTCACCAGGAGTGTTACAAAAGCGCAGCGCCATGAGCAGCTGTATCCGTGAAACCAAAAGTTCACGCGATAATTACAAGATCACGTGAGAACTTGGGCAGCGTGAGGTAAAACCAGCAGTGGCACCACTGACACGAACATCTCTCTGGCGCAGAGAGGAACAAATCTGTCTCCCACTTCAGCGAATACCAGCACGGAAGCAGATGAGCAGCAGGTGAAAAACAGCCAACACGACGCCGTGGTTGCAGCAGACATCAGGAGCAGCCCGCATCTGTGGCGTCAGCCCGCGTCTGTGGCGTCAGCCCGCGTCTGTGGCGTCAGCCCGCGTCTGTGGCGTCAGCCCCTGCGCGGCTCTTGGGATGAAAGGGCTTTTTAAGTACGTTACGAGTTGCCACAGAGGAGGAGGAGGGGGGCGAGAGAGCCCTGCCATTCGCGGCGTTCATCTCTCTTGAGGAGCGCTGGACCAAGGCACTCCAGACCAGGCAGGAAATTCTGGCCAACCGACATCATCACTTCCTCTTCAGGAAAGAGAAACGATTACTATGACAGCAGGGGCCGTCACAAAATGACCTCCGACCTGTCGACAACTGTTTGGTGTTTCGGCCATCATTGACTCCTCTGCTGTAGAGGAGATTAAATGATGTCAGTAACCAGTGAATTAACATCCTCTCAGTCTTGACACACGCGGAGAATTACATCATAATCACGGAAAGCGTTTCCTCTCCTGCCTTTACTACTCAGCAAACAATTAAACTCATTAGCAGAAACACTTTGCATAACACACATCTGTGTGGTGTAATTAACCTGATATCTGCCAAAACACACGTCCTGATTGCTGCTCTGATTCACTCCCCACCGCCACGGGCAGACCGACCGAGCCGCCGAGGCTCTGAAAGGCCGTCGCGGAGAAAAGTATTTGCTTTTGTCTCGACTTTGGCGATGCTGGTCTCTGGTGAGCCAACGGTAAATATTGTTTCTCATCCACACATGACATAATCTGGTGCTTTTTCCTAAAAACAGCACCGCCTCCATTTTGGACCGAACGTAGAAGCGGTTCAGATTAACATCCGGAAAAAGACGACCAACAGCAGCCTCATCAAGTTACTGCGTATTTGTTCTTCAGCCCAAGATGGCGGCGAATGCTGCGCCAGTGTGGCAGTAACGCGACCGATTTGCTTTTCACGTCTTGCCAGTGTGACTTCGGTTTGTTTCATCGGACGTCAAACCACAAACAAGTCCATAATGTCTGTGTTGGACTGCAGAGCGACTGGAAACACGTCTGAATGTGACAAGAGCAGCCATGATGTGTTACTGCAAATACAAAACAACCAAAAACCCCAGAGGAGGAGCTCACAGCAGCGAGAGCTGCTTCGTTAGCGTGGCAATGGGATGCAGGTCAGGACTGAATGATTGAAAGCTTCTGCGAGTCAAACACTCCTCAAGTCATCAAACGTGCGGTCGTGCTGCTCGAGGCTCAAACACCTGCAGGAGCACGTGGCTCCACGAAGCCTGGCGTTTATCGCTTTCTGCTGAGTCCTCTGATGAGATTTGGCCCAGCGGTTTGTCGCCCATCACATTTCTGCACAGCTTGAATCTGAGGGGAGCAGCTTCAGTATTTTCCATGTTTCCATATTCGGTACTTGGGAGCGCTGGAGCACCTGAGATCGTCTCTGCCTTGACTGCCCTGGACTCTGAAACCATAACATCATGTGATCATCTTAGGTCTGGATATTCCTATTTTCTATATGTTTTATTTTGAAGTGACTTCCCTCTCTTGTCTTGGTTTCTGAGTTGTTCCTCTTCTTGAACCACCAAAGTAAAAATAAAGAGTAACACTGCTTCATCTCTGGTTTGGTGTTACCTTGACCAGCTCACACAAACTAGTAGAACTGAATGTACGAGCTGACTTCATGGGCGATGTATCACTTTATGTTGCCTCCTCTGGTGAGATGTAGGTACTGCAGGAAATGCAACGAAGCCAGCAGCCTCTAAACATCAGAAAGTTAGAATCTTCAGTCCTCAACACTTTGTTCTCAGCTCAGATTTCAGGAACTCAGGATGAACGGGTGTGTTTTTGTATTCATGGCAACATCACATGGTGGGTAGTACACATCTATACATAATGTATATAAATACACATCAGTGTGTACATGTACATACACATCTATACATACATGTATATAAATACACATCAGTGTGTACATGTACATACACATCTATACATAATGTATCTAAATACACATCAGTGTGTACATGTACATACACATCTATACATAATGTATATAAATACACATCAATGTGTACATGTACATACACATCTATACATAATGTATATAAATACACATCAGTGTGTACATGTACATACACATCTATACATAATGTATCTAAATACACATCAGTGTGTACATGTACATACACATCTATACATAATGTATCTAAATACACATCAGTGTGTACACGTACATACACATCTATACATAATGTATATAAATACACATCTATACATAATGTATATAAATACACATCAGTGTGTACATGTACATCTATACATAATGTATATAAATACACATCAATGTGTACATATACATACACATCTATACATAATGTATATAAATACACATCAATGTGTACATATACATACACATCTATACATAATGTATATAAATACACATCAGTGTGTACATATACATACACATCTATACATAATGTATATAAATAGACATCAGTGTGTACATATACATACACATCTATACATAATGTATATAAATACCCATCAACGTGTACATATACATGCACATCTATACATAATGTATATAAATACACATCAATGTGTACATATACATACACATCTATACATAATGTATATAAATACACATCAGTGTGTACATATACACATAAGGCGAGGCGAGGCAAACTTCTCTGTATAGCACCATTCATCCGCAGGGTAATTCATAGTGCTTTACAGAGGTAAAGAGAGAATTGAAAGTTAGAATCAGTTAAAAATCGAAAACGCGAATTAAAACATTCAAAAATCATTTAAAATCAATAAAACAGTTTAAGATCAATTCGACAGCAGACAAATCAATATTAAATCAATCCATCAACACCAGATCAATACCAGAAGAAGGCTGCAGTAAACAGCAGTGTTTTCAGCCCTGATTTCAATGAGCTGACAGTTTGTGCCCCCCTCAGAGGTTCAGGTTGTTCCACAGGTGTGGACCACAGAAGCTGAAAGCAGCTTCACCCTGCTTGGTTCTGACCCTGGGGACGCTGAGTAGACCTGTCCCTGATGACCTGAGGGGTCTGGATGCTTCTTACCCAGCCAGCAGCTCTGACATGTATTTAGGCCCAAGACCATTCAGTGACTTATAGACCAGGAACAGGATTTTGAACTCAATCCTTTGACACACAGGGAGCCAGTGCAGTGGTTTAAGGACAGGTGTCATGTGGTCCACTCTCTTACTGTTGGTCAGGACTCTGGCAGCAGCATCTGGATGAGCTGCAGGTGCTTGATTGATTTTTACTGAGACCTGTGAAGACACCGTTACAATAATCTAGCCTACTAAGAATAAATACATGGACGAGTTTTTCCATGTCTTGTTGAGAGAGAAATCCTTTGATTCGTGCAATGTTTTTGAGATGATAAGAGGCTGATTTAGTGACCGTTTTTATGTGGCTCTTAAAATTCAGGTCTGGTCCATAACAACACCAAGGTTTCTAGCTTGGTCGGTGGTTTGTAGTGTCATTGAGTCGAGTTGGCTCCTGACCTCAAGCCTTGCGTTTTTGGGACCAAACACAATGACTTCTGTCTTTTCTGCATTGAGCTGGAGAAAATTCTGGCCCATCCACTGACTGACCTGTAGGATTCAGTCACTCAGGGGATGCAGTGGACTGTGATCGCATGGCGACACTGTAATATAAAGTTGTGTGTCATCAGCATACGAGTGGTAGGAGATGTTCTGGTGCTACTGACCTGGGCCAGTGGGAGCATATAGATGTTGAACATAGAATAAAAATAAATGCACATCAAAGAGTACATATACACACATCTATACATAACGTATATAAATACACATCAATGTGTACAT
The DNA here is from genome assembly GCF_037954235.1 of Aulostomus chinensis. Lineage (NCBI taxonomy): Eukaryota > Metazoa > Chordata > Actinopteri > Syngnathiformes > Aulostomidae > Aulostomus > Aulostomus chinensis. The sequence goes on along the minus strand of NC_141326.1, from coordinate 28,563,758 downwards.
ATACACATACATAAATACACATCTATACAAACACATAAACATATGTAATATATACATTTATGTACATATATAAATACATATGTATACATATACAAACATATGTGTACACATATATACATAAGTATATATACAGATGTATACCATGTATACATATGTATACATACATATGTATGTATACATAAAAATATATACTTACATATGTATCGAGCATGACATACATATGTCTTCATGTACACATAAATATAAACATACATATGTACATATTTTTACATTTACATAAATACAAATATAACACACACACACACACACTCACACACACACATTTTTTTCTCATTTTCTGGCCAACCCCTGCCATCCTGTTTCAGACCCCTGGGTGATTAAACCCGCCACCTTTACTGTCCTACCATGGGATGATAATGAAGTACAATTAAATGTTTGATCTTCTAATTAGACATCTTTTTAGGTCCAAAGTTTCCATCTGAAGCCAAAACCATCCAGACCCCCCCCCCCCCCCCCCCATGTCCCCGACACAGAACTCAGACAGAAACCTGCTGAGCTCTGAACCAAAACAGAAGCTAAATTGTTATCAGTCCAGAGGCAGGAAAGCATTTCTGTTCCTTTTTCACGATCAGACCTTGAGCCTTTGTTCAGAAAACAAAAGCAGGCTTTTTAGCTCCCAGCTGCAGACAAAGTAAAGGGTAGGAAAACATCTACTGTTACACTGCCGCTCATGAGTTGCAGCTCCGCTCGGCAACAAATGACAGGCTTTCCAACACACGCCGACCGCGGGGATAACAAATGGATCGGACATCGTATCCACAACGGCGTGTTTTCATCATTGTCTCCAGGTAGCCTGAGCGTGATTTAGGCTCGGTGAGACACAACGTTTGCAACCTGGCAAAACTTGTCAGACCACATGCCAATCTGAAGTGACGTTTAGAGACATGAAAGCAGTCGTGATTTTAAAAAAACAACAAAAGAAGCTCTCTAAAGTGGCATCGGTGATGAACGACTCCTTTCACTCCCCGGAGGCGCGTCGTAATCCCAGAATAGGTCTGGACCTGCTCACCAGTTGTGAGATCTGCTGGGTTTGATTGGGTTGATCCCCGGAACGCCGTGTTCCTCGCAGTCACTCAGCTACCACATATTTTCTGCTCCTAAGACTTTATCACCGGGAGAAGACGGGCTTGAATAAAGACAAAGCCAAAACTAATTTGTCACCACAACAACAAGTTAATCCCACCACTTAGTATCAATTTACTCGTACAAGAACTGCATGCGCTTTCTCAGGTTGCTAATAAGGTGGAAGTAATAAACTCCTGGAGACCGTTTCAGTGCGCCAGTCGTGCGTTATGAAGACACACTGCATCGAGCTTTCATGTCCCCGCAACAGAGTCATCGCCACAGCTCCACAACTCCAGGCAATTCTTGAAACTTATTTTGCACAGTCGACAAAATTAGAAGGATGTGCAGAGCGTTTAAAACGCTCAGTTCTTGGTTCTTGTACAGTTCTTAGTTCCGTTCAGCGTAGTTGAACAGTGATTATTATTGATTATTTAAAAGTTACATCTGCAACCTGATCTTTGGTTAAACTGTTTGACATTCCTGAACCGAACGGCTGTTTTTTTTTTGGGGGGGGGGGGGGGTGGCGCCGACGTTTCACGGCTTGGAGTTTAATTTTGTACATTAAAAAATTTCAAGGACTTCTCGTCCATCTAGGATTGCTTATTAATAACTTTCACTGCAGTTGGGGTCATCGGTGTGTTTGTTTTTAAATATAAATGATGAATGAAACATCACTTTGTATAATAATAATAATAATAATAATAATAATAATAATAATAATATATAATGGCACGTTTGCCTTTTGTTTGTGTTGTTTTAGCAGCAGTCAGCGTCCTCTCAGCTCCACCTTTTGAGGAACACCTCGGACGTAAAGCGACATCGTTTTATCATTTCACGCCATGAAACATTGTTGAAATTGTGTCATACTATATAACCAGAAATTACAGTCACATATCTGTTTAGTGGCTTTTTCGTATCCTTGACCTTTGACCCCTTAAATCAAATAAAATGCAAACCAAATGCGGACAGAAAGTCCTGGAGATATTATTAAGATATTGTACTATTTTTCACATCCGGAGACACACCACACATTGAAACCTCTGCACAGTTCATATCTGCATGTCGTAATGAAATAAGACACCATTTATGACTAAAACCCCATGTGGATGCTGTGAGTCAAGCCCACCGAACTGCGTTAAATACCGTTATAAAAGTAGGTGTTGAACTAATCCCTTGCTCGCTGCAGCCGAGGGAAATTGGGCTCAAAGTCTCCATCGTTTCAACTTCAGGCTTTCATGCAAATCTCGGGGTGTTTTGTCCCAGCGTTGTTGCAGAGCTACAAATCTATTACTCTGGCTGTGGGAAGGTGGGATTTTAGTGCCGTGCGTGTAAAATGAGGCCTGTCTTTTTATGTGCGGTAGAGTTTCTCACCTCTTACTGTCATTCAATAGGATTAGAGGGAGAACCGGTCTTGTTTGGTCGTCCCCTGTGGAGCCAATTCTCGCTCTCCCAAGACGTATGGCCGGTCCAAAGCTCCAGGCTGAAATATAATCTTGAGCTCTGCACAGCAAATCACATGGGCTCTACAGGAAACAATAAACCCGCAGACTGCATGGTGGAGAGGGCAAATGCTCGGAAGATCAAGTGGACGGTATAGACTGTAATGTATACATGCCAAGGTCTGACGATTTAAGGATGCAACAATATATCAGCCGAGTGGTGGTGTTCTTGGAACAGGATGAGTGTCTGTTTAATACCAAACAGTCAAACAACCTTCTGTAAATGCTGCGGTGAAAGCAACCAGTCCTGTAATGAGGCAGCTTACGTGTTTTCAGCCCATCGCGACTTCATAAATAACAAAGAGGAAACCTTCTTGCTCATAGCAGACGAGGTTCTGTTCTTAAGGAAGAAGCAACAGGCGCAACGGACACGTTTACGTTACGGTTTTTAAGAGCTGCTGCACAATGGCGAAGCTCGGCCTGGCACGTTTTGCAGGTCAGCTGTCACAAGTCTCAGAGTTGACCAGCGCTGAGCAGCCCGTCGGAGTGGAGGCTTCGCCACCCTCTCAGATCAACTGAGGGCCTTTTTACAATGCGCTATCTTACACTTAACCATCACGGGGAAGCAGCATGTGGGGGTGAGCAACAGAGGAGGCAGATAAGAACAAAGAGAGCTTTCCCTCGGTGACAAAACAAGACCTCCCATTTCACCCCCATCGACGCCAAAGCCTTGAAGCAGATACCAGACGGGCTGAGATTAGGAACTGAGACTTCTTTAGACTAAACTATCACACGACCTGCTCTGGCACCGTGTGAGACCTTCGGACGTGTTTGGGGCTCCACCCCTTCAGTTTTTGCTGATGCCGTCTTCCTGCGCGACCTCAGCTGACCTCAACCTTCGAGGGTTTGAATTAAAGGCCCAGTTCGAAGCTTTTAGAGGCAGAAACTGGATATAATATCCCAAACTGCTGCTGTCGCGTCCGGTGTTGAGGTACAGCTGCACGTCGCCACACTGCACCTCTGTCATGCCACCTTCAATCTTCTACCACTCACAACTGCATGCAAGCACCATCTCCATTTTGCATACTCACACACTCAGAGGTACTCAACGATGTGATGGGGGTCCTGAAATGTAGGAAGTGATGTACGGTGTGGACACTCACTCTCGTGTAATCTGCATGTGATCAATCACGCGGCTGAGTGGCCCCTGGAGGAGGCGTTCATCATGGTGATGGGTGTTTTTCAGCATAAAGACGTCTGTGGTGTGCCGACGTAAGTGCACGTCCTGGGAAATGTTTGCGTTTAAATATCTTGACTGAGGGGAGACGCGGCGATCACGATCATGTAGGTAAGCCTTGATTTGTTGGGTTTAAAGAAGGTAAATCAAACAGAATATAGAACCCAGTGGGGGACGAGGGTTCTTGCTGGTCGAGGGATGGAACCGTTCCTGCCAAAAACAGAACTTTGGATGAATAAGTGATGCCACCACTGTAAAAGGACATGTTGTTGTACACTTGTTAGTTTTTGTTCGTGAGTAAATCTTAAAAGTCCCCAAGGGAAGTTCCACCGTGTTGATTGGTGACCAGTAGCTAACCATCAGCTCAGGCTTAAGGCGGACCAGCTATTCTCTCTTTAGTGACACGCCTGAGACGGATGGTGTGCAGCGTCCGATGGTGACAGGAAGTAAACAAACCTCACTTGCCTTGCATCAGAACTATTCCGTGTGCTCACGTGATAAACAACAACATCATATTCAGCGTTCCTCAGCGCCACCTAGAGGATGCAAGAGCAGACATTTACATAAAACAGCTTTGACTGAGTCGCACTGGCACTGGAAGTCCGTGTTCTCCAAGTGCTTCATAGTTCAGAAACGTACTGATTCAGACTACTTTTATTGTTCATGTATTATTTTATGATCATATTTCGCACTGAGAACCGTGGAGTCCAGTTGCAGATGTCCTTAATAGCAGAGGAGAAGGGGACCCTGGCTGCCACTGACAAGTCAATGATTTACAGTGACAGAAGACGGATGTTCCCACATAGAACTTTTCTAGCACTCACGATAGACTCGATGCCACGAAGGAGCACCATTCGCGCTACAATACGCTCATTTGAAAAGTTCCGAAAGGCTGTAAAGCTGCTCTGGGTGTGAGTGTCGGCTGTGAAATACGAACGGAATGTCAATTTGAAAACAAGTTCTTTATTAAAGCTGAGTCGCCTGTCAAAGCGATGAGGGATGGCGTAAAAATGGCATTTTAATGTGAGGCCGTTGGGTGGGCGTAGGCTAGCTACCAGGGTAGAACAATGGAGGGTGTTTCCTGTTGGAATCAAAGCACCTCTGGATCCAGCTTCCTCTGATTACTGTGTGTGTGTGTGTGTGTGTGTGTGTGTGTGTGTGTGTGAAGGAGAAATATAATAACCGCCACACTAATATTCCCCAGTGCTGCAGAGAGGTGCATCACTGTGCCTTGCTGTTAAAAATACAGTATGTGCGTAAAAGGCAGCTGCAGCTTCTCAGCATCCAGATGCTTCCACATAAGGACTGGAAGAGGTCATGAACCTATCAGCTCGCTCGCTGCCTTTGTGCGTAAATCAACAGGTGCTCCCTACGTCCGTCCTGACATCATATCCCAGAGCGCAGCAGCATCAAGCGGCACTCCAGCCAGAGAAAGCAGAGCAGAGACAATGTGAGAGGTGGAGGTGAAACTCGTGCGCGTGTTGGTGTGGCGGGCGCAGTGGTTCCCATCCAAACCGTGCCTTCACAACCAAGGGACTTGGTGCTGTAACCAGGACATTTTCAGTCCTGTTTGTGTTCATCATAAATAAACCGGCCAAGTTTTCAACCGCCAGCGCCGCTACGGAGTCCAAAGGTCTAAGAGCAGATTCCTGTTTTATTCGTGTCTCGTGCCCATGTGAAGAGTTAATGAGGTTCTTATATGTTACCCACCCAGTTTCAGACACAAATGGGTTGGATGCCCAGGATACAGCCGCCACATACAATATCAACTCCTGCACCCGGGACGCCATGGTTTACTCCCGTTTTCTTCCTTGAAGGAAGTCAAAGGTTGATATTAATCATCCCAGCGGGCGAGCAGCTGAGCCGCAGCGTCTGGTGAAGACTCGGGTGTCTTCATCTTAACGAGAAGACTTTTTTTTTAACTTTAAAGATGTTTGACGTGAATCTTATGTTGGTTACTTGGCAGTAGACACTTCAGAGACGGTCATGAGAAACGACGTTGTACACACAGAGTCCATTTACACAATACCGGAGAAGTCTGTCTGACTAAAACTAGACTTTTAAAATACATGTAGACTTTTTTTTTTTCCCTGCTGAAATGTTCATTTCCAAAGTCAGACAAACATTTCTAGATAATGCAGCTGGGACCTGAACTCCAGCAGCAATGATACACCTCAGTCGGTCCCCAGCTGGCCCGGTGTTGCACTGGTTCTGTCGGTCCTGATATGGTTTTCTACCTGAAGCGAATGGTGCACAATTGAAACTACAGCACCACCAAAGCAGTTCTGGACCAACCAGGAGAAACGTTTTGTTCACTTCACTAAATTATTTGTTGGTTTTTTTTTTTTTATTCCTCCAACAGTCTTTGAATTTCAATCTGCTTTCTAAGTAAGGGCAACGCCACCTACTGTTGCGGAGGAGGATGTACTTCAGAGTATAAATTGTTTCCTTATCATGGGAAGCAACAAGGATTTTTTTAGTAAACGGTGAACGTGGCTTAAGGAGCGTAAAGCCCCGGTTACATCAGTGGAATCATTAAACCAATATTCAGTGGCGACCTGGAAATCTGCGACAAACCCTCTGATGTCCATGTCACACACCCACCGGGGAAAAGTTGCGTATGTAAGTGTTTGCATCTTGTTAAAATGTCATTAATGTGTCCAACACACAATGGGAAGCATGCAGAATCTGGCCTTTTACAATATAGTAAGATCTGCCCATTCCTCTCTGCCCTTCATCCTGACTCTCAGGAGCATGGCGGTAAAAGCTCGGCTGGGAGGAGATTTGGAGTGGCGACTACTTAAGATCGACATGCTCTGCGTTAGATCTAGTGTCCCTTTGATGGCGGCTGAGATGCTCTCTTGTTTCCTGTGCCACGTCAAGGCGAGATTACAACACTAATCTAGCCGCACTTCCCCTCAAGAGATGCCACTTTGAAGACCGCGGTCTGTTTGTGAGATTAATATGATTTGGGCCGAACATCCTGAGAAGGGTCCGGTCATTGCCTCCAACACACCCAGCAATCTGGACGCGTGCAACACACACACACACACACACACGAGCACAGCGTAGAGTCGATGCACAAACACTCGTTCGCACGTCATCCCAGCGCCACAGAGTCAATGACTACACGTTGCCAAGGCGACTGAAGGCACACTCAGCTTCTTGGCAGCTGTCATTAACTCTGTATTTTAAAAAGGTGAATTCAGTTTTACCTGCTGCTAGCTGTCAGTCTTAAATTTGATTGAACACACACACACACACACACACACACACACACACACACACACACACACACACAAGCAGCTCCGTCTATCTCAAAGATGCGGCTGAATTTTGGAGAACTGGAAGGAGATGTGCAGGAATCCAGATTTGCTTCATTTGAATAAAGGGTTTTGTTTGGTGGGCTGCCTGGCAGAGAGTGAGGTTGTGTTGACTCTGACACAAAGGGAGCTGCATTCCTCTGCTCCTGGACGTAAGACGCAGCAGGGCCCGCTGGGCCGGGGTCTTTTCACCCCCTTGCTCCTGTGCACTCATGTGTACAGGCGTCCTGCAGTGTTTCCTGTCAAAAAGAGACTTTCAGAGCAACAGTTCAGAGGGAGGAATGGGAGGGCCACAACTGAGCTGCAGACGCTGGCTGGTAGATTTCTACGGCTCGTTGTTGTCTAGAGATGTGGTCTTTGGTGAGAAAACGCAGCGAATGGAGGCTTCAACTCTCATCAGCCATCAGTCGGTCTCTAGTTGAAACTTGGCCAGCGTGACTGAGAAGAAAACAGGAACAGGAACTGAGGCTGATTTTGTGTTCCAGTAGATGCTGGGAAACACCGGGACCCCAGCCTCAGTTCGGTGAAATCTGCTCTGATTACTGGACTGGAAGGCTAAAGCTTCGTTTCACATTTTGACATTTGGGGCCGATAAATGTGTTAACGCCCTCGGAGGTCCGCTGGTTTCACAGAGAACGCAGAGATCTCCAACACGTTCGCACAGATCCTCAATCCTTTGATCAGCCTGAGGTTGCAGAGATCCTGGATAGGAGCAAAACAAGCTAATGGCAAAATGTTATCACGCTCACTTCAGGTGGTTTTTGCCTGTTTCAAAAAAAGACTAAACAACCAAAATGTTAATTGGAAAACTGGAATTTGCTGTCACATTGTAGATCTGAAACTCAGGCGACTGTCCAGTTGCACCATGTTCAATTCTCGCAGGTGTGTAGCTCAGTTACAACTTCAACAAAGCAGCAGAGCTGCTGGAGCTCCTGGGGATGGTTTTCATTCAGGTGCGATGCTGACATTGCAACGATGCTCTGAAGAAACTGAAGGAAATTCCTCCAACAGCAGCTGCCGTCCTTTCACAGCCCACATTCCTGCCGTAAGGTCGCCCGTCTGACCTGGAAACTCAACTTTTCATGACATTCTTTTGCCAAGAAGGGGATCAAGGCTTCACAGTCGTGAGGGTCTTCGTCCCCGTGCTCAAGGCGTCATAGGTCTATAATGAGCATCACCTGAATATTTAACTCACTGTTCACATCTGAAATGTGCAAATCAGAACTTCTGCACGCCTGCAGGTGGAATTCCAAACTCAAAAGAGGTCTTTAGTGCAGGCGTAGCTACAACATTCCTGACCATGATCCTATTCCAATACATGTATTCAGCATTTTTCCTTTTGAAATTGTGAAAACTTGAATGAAAACATCCATTTAACAACTATTTATTATTTATTATACTATTTAAGCGACTCTTTATTGCTGCGAAACGGTTTGGAGGATTACAATCATCGCCGCTCCTGAGCTTGACATTTTCAGAGGGAAGCTTGAAAAACAAGCGCCTGAGCTTTTAGTGCCTCCAATGTTGGCGCTGTTCAAAGTGCTCAACAAAAATCCTTCTTGGCAGGCGAACTCCTTGAAGCTGGTAAGAGGCAGCGCAGGAAGTCAGGGAAGTGGTGTGTTTATGCAGAGAAAGGTCAGCGCTCATAATGGAGCCTGGCCTCGAGTGAGGGCGTTGTAAACACACGGAGACGACAAGAGAAGCCGCCAGGGTCTGCAGAGGCATTGAGATGTTTACCACAGAGAACGATACAGAGATACAGCACGGAGTGTTCTGGGTGGATGATGGAGGAGGTTCCAATCTTCTCTCTCCTCAGACAAACAGCAAACTCGCTGGTCATGCCGGCGCCAATCTATCACCACGTAAACCGATAGATTCGCGATGCCGTTGTTTGATCAGGACACCATAGGAGCTGTGATCCTCGAACACGATCAGCCGTGAAATTCCATGTTTGCCGAAGGTTTGCAGGTTAAAGACCAATTATGGGTTGCAGCGTCTGATGGAACTTCCTCACTGACCCCTGGAGGTCACAAGAGCACCGACGGGGTCTCGTACTTGGTCTCTATTCTGTCCGTCATCTTTGAGCTCATTTCATGAGGCGCTTTCCCTCCTGTTGCTGTGAGCTTCCTGCCGCAGCCGTCTGCATCCACGCCGACCCATCAACAAAACCCGCCGCGACAGCGCATTCTCGATATCACAGTTTGCTGCCCAGGCGTTCACCGCGCTGAGCTGAGAGCTTTGCCAGATTTGTTTTAATCCTTTGTCTGCTGTCATTTCTTTAAAAGAGACACGTCTTTGATTCGTATTCAACACAAAGTTTAAAAACCAAAATGCAGGACTCGTCTTGATCTTAAAATTTGTGTCAGTGAGAAGGAGAAATACTTGTCCACGTCAGGAGTGAGCGCCGATTAAAATTTAACTGCCTGAGAAACAACGAGCGCTTGAACCAACTTTTACTGAGGACAGAGAGGCGTTTGCACCCAGAAACATTCACAACAGAAGAAAAACAGCCAATCAGCGACGACGTTCCCCAAACTGGACAACCACACCAACCACCAGCTACTGTCTGACGCTTCAGACGCAGGGAATTTGTGTTCCGATGCGCTGAAGGATCCAAACACGGGATGAGTGACATCACAAATGACAGCAACGTCAGTAAAATGTCATGTGTGTTTCAGAAAGGTCACGTATGATCTTTGCCCCTCACATTCCTGAGCTGTGACTCGTGTCCTCTCGTCCTGTTTTCATCTGTGCGGCCTGTCTTCGTGTCGTTATTGTTTCAGGGGGATTCACAGTAGCTATCCGCATTTCCTATATTTGGTTATGGAGGAAATGGGACACGAGAAGTTATGATCATCTATTTCAGTCAGGAATTTCCTGCCTGTGACATTTGTTTGTCACAGTGGTCTGAACATGAGCCTGGAACAAGGAATTAAATTAGTCCAGAAACAGAGTTCATCTTTGGAAAGACAAGAGGGTGAAGCAGAGCAAGCAGGCACCAGCGCCACTGCTTTATTCGAAACACAGCAGTGAAACTACTTTATAAAAGAAGTGCGGACATAAACTGCATGGGTGGTGAACACATGAATTGGTGAGGGAGGTGTGTTTGTGTTCGAGGCAGCAAACCTGACAAAGCCTGAGAATGAACAAGTGAATATCCTGGATATTCGTTGGCTCTTCGACTGACCATTTGCATAAAAACAACCCATTAATTGCAAACGTGATTTGTATTGTTGGCAAACGTGATTTGTATTGTTGGCGCTGTGTTTCTCGTACGTCTGACCATCACATGAGTTCTCTACAGGGAGCGTGGCGGAACCCTCTCGCCGGTCTGGCCGCCCCCTCTTGTCTTAATTATCACCTTGTGAGAGGGATCTCAGCCGGGGGGCCAACACCCCCGCAGACAGACAACAAACAAGAGGGCGACTGTCATGACGCATCCTCACAAAAGTTGATTGCTCCACCAAATTGTCTGTTACCAACAGTAAACAGCAATTACGGCACCTATTGCTTTTCATCTCTGTCCTACACATCATTCAAGCACTCCATTTACACAAAAGCTTCATTTGTATTAATGTGTCTGTAATTATGAGCCTCAGCGGTTTATTATTGGTGTGTTGTAGCGCGAGAAAAAGACGGGGCGCATCAACGTCAGAAAAAGAAGGAAAAAAAGAGCAACAATGGAAGACAAAGCCGAGTGTCCGGGAGATGTAAACGGAGAGAAGGCGGTGGAACAATCCGAGTCTCCACCAGCGTCAACGCGCAACTGTTTTGACTTTTCCCGCTTCAACACACAAGAATGTGACCACAAGGATAACGTGACAAGATGAGTATCAAACTTTCTGATGGAGAGTTCTGAGAAAAATAACTGAGAACCCCAGAAAAACATTAGAAAATTGGACTCAAGAATGAAAAAAAAACCAAAAAACTTGTTTAATTAAAAGCAACAACAACAAAAACAACAACAACAACTTTAAAATCTGTCGGACATCAAACTCCAACACTGAACCTGACGCTTGCGGCCTTTATTCCATTAAAATGCTTTCCCCCCCTCTCATTTACGACAAAATTTCTCTTGTTTTCCACTAAAGTTTCAGTGGGAAATGTAGTGGCGGTTTGTATTTTTCAGTAGTTTCATGTCATGTGACTGAGGGACTTCAGACCAGTGCCAGCTGTTGATACTAGACCTGAAATATAGGACACAACTCTTTTTTTATTGAATAGTATTATCCATCCATCTTTCCATCCATCCTTCCATGTTCTCCCTCTTATCCTGTAAAGGGTGGTGGGGGGTGGAGCCTATCCCAGCAGCCTTCGGGCGAGAGGCGGGGTTCACCCTGGACGGGTCACCAGTCCATCACAGGGCCAACATAAATAGACAGACAACCTGAATAGTATTATTAATATTACAATTAATGGTTCATACCACCAAGTGATGGTGGAAGACATCAACAATATAATAGCCACCATCATCAATATGTAAAAAACCAAACCTGATTCAGAGTCAGAGTCAGTAAGGGAGCAAAGATGGCTTCCTCAGCTCAACGTCTGGCTGGTAAACCAAGTTTATGATGTAAGAGGCTAAGACGTAAGAATGCTGGCTCTGGTCTTAATCTGGTTCTGAGACGAGGTCAAACAATTCATTACTGCGTTTGCCTTTTAGTGAACCTGCTGCTGAAACGTCCCGGATCCAGACCAGACCCCCGCGCTGATCTGATTAGCAACATTAACCTGGCGGCACTGACATTCCCCGCTACGCCAGCACAAAAGCCCGACGCTAATGGAACGGGAATCGGAGCAGATTCATCACAATGACTTTCATGTGAGGAGAAGAGCCTGGCGCTCCTGCAGATGCAGGGCGGCGTCACGGGGGTTCGAACCTCCGCTGAGCTCCAGCAGAAGATCTCCTCCCTCACGCGCCTGCGCCAGGTTGCGATACGAAAACATATCCAGCTTCTCTTCATCCTCTAACACAGAATGCAGCCATTTCCCCATGAAAGGACGCCACCTATGTCACATGGTGCCTGGGCAACCAATGAACAGCAGCCATGGTGTAAAAGCGATAGCGCCAGCTAGTGGTTACAGGAAGTGATTCTGATGGAACAAACATCCTTGGACTACGTCTAAATTACACCGGGTTGTCTACAGGTAACGTACAGCAACGTAAGGCGTCCTGTTTGTTGTCTAGTGCCACCTAGTGGACACAGGAATTGCCTGCTCCTTCAGGCAGAATCCAAGTGACAAACGGACACGCTCTCGCTGCGACCTGAGGCTCTGACTCGGGTTCGAGAATGAATATTCCGCCTTCCACACGTGAACGTGAAAATGTGAATAATCACAGTTTTAACTGGAGGGTGTCTTCAAGCCACGGGAGCAAGACATTCAAAAGCTCCCCTAATATACATTCCTTCATTCGTTCCCTCTCCTCCTCCTACAACCACCTGGAGAATTCAACATCTCCTTCACCATCGCAAGGTCACGGCCCATCAGCTGATTACACACGGTGGGAAAAGTGTAAACCACATGAAAGCGGGCTAATCAGGGCCCGGACCACTGAGGAAGCATCAAGAAGAGGAGAGGTCACGCAGCAGCCCGTGAGGAGGTGAAGGGAAAAAAATAAATTCCATGTTTACGTAAGTAGCTAATCAGGCTCGGCAATCAGGGGCAGATGGGAGGGAACAGTAGGGTCCTCGTCTTCCTCGGGGACGCCGCCGCTCGCATACCTCCATCTTTATTTACTGTGATGAAATGGAAATTATCTGTGTGTGTTTTTATCCCGTCTAAGATTCCTGCTGCAGGGGGCAGAGGTAGCATGGCCGTCTGGTAACCACAGGGTTGCTGGTTCGATCCCCACTTCCCCCAGTGACCATGTCCAAGTATCCTTGAGCAAGATACTGAACCCCTGATGGCCCTGCGACGGACTGGCGGCCTGATCAGTGTGAACCCCGCCTCTCACCCAGTGTCAGCTGGGATAGGCTCCGCCCCAATCCTGAATAAACGAGATAATAAGACAACATTCAATGGATCGGCCAAGTACAGGCGCTCTCAGGAGGCTGACAAGAACTCCCTCTAACAACACACTGAATCAATATAATGTATTAATAATCAGTGACTCACTAACGCCTACTGAGTCACTGATGATGTCACAGAAAAGACGAGAGTGGCCGTGACCTCTGGATGGCACAGCGTGTGAAAGAAGAACCAATGGTTCTGTTTGAGTTTCCCAACATTAAAGGTTCTTTTAATCCTGAACTCATTGACGTGTATCTGCCAACAATGGATTTCATTTCAAGAAACTGTTGTTCGAAGGTTTTTTTTGTTGTTTTTTTTCCTTTTTTGGTGGGCGGCACCTCCATTTATCAGAATGTATCTCTTTTAAACCAAAACAGAACATTCCAAGGCATTTCTAATCAAAATTTCTGTACAACCTATTACAGGGACGTGTCGTCACCCGTAATTGTGCGAGTAGATCTCTTCGTATTCATTACAGCTTTGTGTGGCAATAGCACACCTGATGTACGCACGCTGAAAAAAAAATAAATAAAAAATTCCCGGATGTTGAAGCCTGCGCCGCTTCCGGCTCGGTCCCGAGCGAGGTTCTCCCTCTCAGAAGCTTCATAATCCAGCCTGGAACCTCACCGCCTGTCGGGAGTCTTTCAACGATCAATGCGACGTGATACGCAACCACATTTGAGCGTTTTGGTCCAGTTCTGCGCGAGCTTACCGCCTCGCTCACTGTTGAGGTGGATCATGTGACACAACTGACCAATCAGAGCTAGAGAGGGAGGCCCAGGCTGAGGCCGTGAGCAGGCCTGGGTAACGTAGCTCGGTCACAATTATGTACGTTTTTTTTTCTGCATGCAGAAATAACATAATTGATCCCGTAATGTTGCCACGAATGCATTTACACGTGTACATACAACACGTGTAAATGCAGCGACGCACAGGAAGAAGAAATAAATGGAATAAAACGGTACGTTGGTAACAGCCTGCGTTTTAGGGTTCGTTACTCCACACTGGTTGTCGGTGACTAAGTTTTCCATCACCAAACAACGTTCACCACCGCTCAGAGCCTGAAGCTGGATTTCATGTCCACAACTCCAGGAGTGTACTCTCTGGCGGCGTGGTTTCCGCGGCGATGGTGGGGGTTTAACTGCTGCGGTCGGACCGCCACGTATTGAGAGGTCGTAGTTGTTTCACATCTTGGAGCTGAAATGTCCCGGGATGTAGCAGGTGACCGGACTGGAACTGGATTGGTGAAAGCGATGGCGCGGTGACTCTGTGAGAGACGATGTAGCTTTGAAACGGGCAGAAGCAAAGAACCAATTCAATAATCTCGAGCAGGCGGATCCGACATCTGCCAGCCGGTGGATTCAGATGGTCACCTGAGTGCTCGTACCTCCGCGATGCTCCACCAGGACCTGGGGATCTAAAATTCACAGACGACCACGATGTCACTGACATATGATACGCCACCTAAATGACTCACGTAGGCAGTGGCGGCGTATTTAGAGATGTTTTAAAGGTCAGCCAGGCTAAACTGGTGGGATGATGATCTCCATGGCGGAAAACAGAAATCCATTGAAAGGTCTCCCAACATTAAATATTATTCTCTTATTTTTAAAGAAGACTTCTGAGCGGGAGGAAGAGAAAAGCTCTGATGCACTGCAGCACGTGAAGGTTCAGCCTCCAATGCAAAGGCTGGATTTTAGTTTTCTGGGAAATGAAGCAGACTTCTGTTCTGATCGCTCAGACTTTCACCTTCATTTGTTGGTCCTCTGTCAAAGGAGCCTGAGCGCGTCTCTCACGTCTGTCTGTCTCTCGTCCGTCCGTCTGAGGGTCTCCACTTTCTTCTCTGCGGGTTGTTGAAGGACGAGAGGTGACGAGCGTCACTGAACACCTGCGGACCAGCGAGCGGCCTCATCCAGGACAGTTCAGTGCTAATAAAGCAGAAAATTAACATTCATGCCAAAACAAATTGTGTTTACTGGCGTTGGCAGGAGGGAAGATGTCGAGAGGCCCAGGGAGCGCGAGTGTGAAGTGTGTCGAGACAGAGCCTCGTTTTTGAGTCAGGAATTGAATTTGAAAGCATTTAATTAAATGTAAAAATAAATAAATAAAAAAATATGAGTAACTAAAAATAATTGCAAGATTCCTGAGGTTTTGTTTTTAATCGTGAGTCGGTTTCCCACTGACACAAGCACAAGCAGGTTTGTGACGCACGTCAGTGCTGAGCCAAAACAAAAGGAGAAATACTACCAGGTTTTGTCCTCAAATGCACACACACACACACACACACACACACACACACAAATGATTAACACACGAATAAAATTACTATGCATTTTTGTCGAACGACTGAAGCTCAATCACGATCAGCGCTTCAACAACCTGGAGGGAAGGTGAATCTTTATCAACTAAAACGAGATTGAAATAGTCGACGGTTTTCTGAGACAAACAGAAGACCAAAAAAAGGGAAATTTAGTCGTATAAAACTTGACTATACAAGCAGGATGAGGATGCACACACACTCTCTCTCTCTCTCTCTCTCTCTCTCACACGCTTCCCTGCTGGCGCTCTACCTGGCAGCAGGGACTACTTATTGTTCGGTGGCTGTTGATGAAATGATTCATGTCTCTTGGATGTGGTGACTCTCCAAATGTGCTTTGATTAAAGCGATTAAGCTCAAAGGCTCTTGAACTACTCTGACAAGTCCCGACTCGTCCGGCTGGAACGCCACGGTGACTCCGATTGGCTGCCGCGACAAATGGAAGTGAATGTTGTTTAATGCCACAGATGATTTTTATTGCCTCTTATTTCCTTTCCCTCCCTCTTGTCTTGGTCGAAGTTAACGTGAATTCACCTCAACAAGTGAAACCGCGGCTTTTACTCGCGGTCGCCTCGTGAGTTTCCTGTGTGGTAAATTGTTGGAAGGCCTCCAAATGCAGAGCAGGTTTTGGCACGCAGACAAAGTCATGTAAGTTTATCCTGGAAAAAAACAACAACCCAGAAAGGATGTGTTTACGCGCTGCCTGAGAGACGTCTGACTCGCTTCATGACAGCTAGAAATACGCACAGTGACAGTTGCTTAATTATCATCTGGCTTCAGATCCTCAACCGTCTCACTGCCGCCCACAAACAAGGAGCGCTGTGCTGGGACATCAGTGGTTTCCCTCCTTTCAGCAGCTTTGATGTCGCCTAAATGTGATTTATTTCCAGCGACCCCACGGTGGAAGGACGGACGAGACGACGGAGGGTCCATTCAGTGTCAAAGAACAATTACAACCAAATAAAGAGTCCGTCTTCACCCATCATAACCGGCACTTAACTACTTTAACTGGACTTTTGGACGCATCTGGCGGCTCTCTTGACAGTTGATACACAAGACCCGTAAGTTTTAAGACCTTTTTGAGTTGAGACTTTTTCTAAAATATGAAGCTTGTTTCTCTAAAAGGCACAAAATACAAATTCACTCCAATTTCCATTCGTGAAAAACCAACCAATCTGACTAAGCCACTTGAACTCGACAAAAAAAACCCCATCAAACCACCAGTGAGAGCATCTGAACTCCCACTGACGTCCTCACGTTCCTGACATCTGATTCACGTGATCACCTGCTCCATCCTTTGTGCTGCTTGCTGTCCCTCTCGGCCGCTGGTGCAGCAGAAGACGCAGTCATTCTGCGTTTTACTGGGCGTGGAGGGTTCTCACTGGGTATGTTGGATCAAAGCGAATCGTTGTGCCTCTGCTCTGCGGCGCTACAAATGGCCGAAGCAACCTGGGGTTTGTTGATGAGGTGAGTTGTGCGCTGTAGCTGCGGTCACATGGATGCACAGCGAGACCAGAGGAGCTCACGCAGGTGCGTCAATCCCAAATCAGCCGAATGGAAACAGACACCGACACCGAGTGAAACATTTATGAAAAGCTGAAGCTGTGACGCCATGTTTGCTGTGACGTCATGTGGGTAAAGCTGGGCTCGGTGGATCCCGGCCCCCACGGTGCCAAAGGATTTTCTGGTTGAAGCGACTGCTCTGTTTTATGTAGAGGCTGACGATTACCGAGCTCCAAGTGCCAGACAAAGATCCGTTCAGAATTCCCCGATCGTCATTTTCTTTCATTGGAGTGAGACTGGTTTTAAGTTGTCAAACTGGAACAAAATCTGTTTGTGCTGTAATTTTTACGTCAGGTGATGAAAGTGTTTCACTCACATTACATTGAAAAAAACCAGTATTTTCTCTTCTTATTTGTCTTCACATCAAATACGTGGCCTTGCCTGATTATAATCAACATGTTTCAAATGAAGAATTCTGGGATTTTGCTCCAGGACAATTGTGTCCCCCCCCCCCCCCCCCCCCGATACGCGAACTGGACCCTGTTCCTGTGTCACGTGTGTTAGTTCCATCAGGTCTGGTCTCAGTGATGGAGGACCAGATTAAAACCCTCCACAGCCACAAGAGTGATTGAGTACAACGGCCTTCACGTCACCACTTCCTGCCTCTAATCTCTACTCTTCCTTCACTGGTCTGTGCAACGAGATAGAAGAGGTCAGTGTAAAGGTTGAGAAAACAGAGCCATAAGGGTAGAAAACTATGAAAATATGGACAACAAACGTTGTTCCCTCAGGCTGTAACGTACATTTGGAATAAGCCGGGACTGGAAACACGCCTGCGTGGAGACCGCAATGTGTGTTAGTTCGACCCGAACTTCTCTGCCATTGGAGGGAGGCTGCAGGGGCTACTTAGTGGAGGTCCCTGCGATGATGTGGCAGAGGCTCTTGTCTTCAGAGGGCTCCTTGTGCCAATCAAATGCAAATGACAGTACATTTGGATAAAAAAACTCCTATGGCAGTTCCGAGCTCAGCCTCAGCCCATCTTGCCTGTACAAACTAGCGTGTTCATTCATCATTGCAGCGCGTATTAAAAAAGAAAAGTGACAATTCATTCTTTTGAACGGCTCCTGGAAATGAACGGGTCAAGATCTGACTCTCTTCAAAAGTCCCGTCACTAAACAGAATGACTGTTAGATATTTACACAGCTGCTCGGAGCACATATGAAAATGCGCGGGGAGTCGATTTAAGTTCACTTCATTATTTACGGGCGCTTGAAAACGACATGTCGAGGCACATCTCGTTTTCGAGCCAGATAAATGAGGTGAACTGAGTTTTCCAGAAGTGAAGTGAGGCCGTAAATCACAACGGGGGGAATAAATGTGGGCCATTAAATCCAAACGACAGACTTTTAAAAGTTGGAGCACTTGACCTCCGCACGCTGCTTGTGTGAGCACCGGTTTCTCATGGTTGCAGTCCAGGAAGGTTGAGGTGCTCAAGATGAAAAACCCGAAACAAAGAGAAAGCAACAAAGACGGCATTGAGCTGGACGTAATAATGGCTTACAAGGCTGGGACTGTTACTGTATGTTGTTACCTGCAGGTCCGATTTCAAGCGGCTGGGGAACGTTTTGGTCCCACAACGATCTCCTTAAAGGTCATGTAACAGTTCATCAGAAACACTTCTAACACCGTTGTTGTAACCTTCTTAAAATAATACAGAAATATACACAATGATTATATTTTTTCAGTGTTATTTAACCAGTATGAAAATGCAAGCCCATCAAAGCAGAAAAATTTAGCCTTCGTGACAAAGCGTTAAAATTATGAGCTAAAATGTCACAATTGTCAGATAATACAAGTCAAATGATCTACTTTTCAGTGGGAATTCTTCAAATCTCATATTTTCAACTTAAATTTAAAAAAAATGTATTTTGTATCTCATTATATTGAGCTTTTAGAAAAAAAAAGACTTGCCTGAAGAAAACAAATTTATTATGAATGTTAGGCTTAAAGCTTCTTCACCTGGATTTTATCATTTTATTTTTAATTAGATTCACTGTTTTTAAATTTGATACATACTTAAAAAAGTATATATATATATATATTTTAATAGAACTTCTTTATTGAATATAATTTATCATTGCTAGAACTTTGTGTTCCACCCATTCTAGAGAGCAGCTAGCTGAGACGGCGTAGCTGTGGCACGGCTAACGATGTGGCTAACGCGATGCGGCTAACGCGATGCAGACGGACTTAATCCTTCAAAGATTTTTTTTTTGATGGCTCGCCATAATTTAATGAGGTTCTTGTTATGTTCAGTGTTTTTTTAAGACAAAAGTTTCCACTGTGACATTATGAGAATGTCCTGGAGCAAATGTCCAACAACTGTCCTCAGAACGTCGAAGCTAAAACAGTTCATTTTAACCTTAAAAGCAAAAATCATGAGAAACAATAATCATCCTTCAAGTGTTCTTTAAACTTTAGCTTCACATTCCAGCTTGGAGGTGCCGCTCATGTTCTGGGGCTGGTTGAGCCTCACCAGAATCCTTCTTTGCCCGGCACAAGATTCCCACTAACAGGCTGATTTGCATCAGAGGAGAAATCCCATGGAGTGCCTCTTGTTCCAGCGTGGTGCCTGCTAGCTACCAGCAGCGCGATAAACTCCCACTCTGTCAGTGATTGAGAGGCACCAGCGCAGGACTGTTCCTGCTGCTGGGTCTGTAGCTGTGCGCGAGGGGTGGAGGTATGTAGAGGCTACAGGAAGGGGGGGTGAAGAAATTAGTGCGTGAAATGGATATCCCCTCGTCCGCTCTGCTCTGGGCACAAAGCAGGAGTCTGTCAGCAGAACCCTGACAAGAGGAGAGTGCTGGCTGTTGTTTGTTCTTGCCTGGCGACCATTCAGTCTGATTATATGCTGCAGTGCCCTGAGAGACGGCTCACCGCCGGCTCAGACTCAGAGGAGCTACAACACCGATCTGTGTTTTTGGGACTTAAACACGACGGAGCTGTTCGTGGCTCTACAATTCTACAATTTCATTTCGC
Organism: Aulostomus chinensis; assembly: GCF_037954235.1. Classification (NCBI taxonomy): domain Eukaryota; kingdom Metazoa; phylum Chordata; class Actinopteri; order Syngnathiformes; family Aulostomidae; genus Aulostomus; species Aulostomus chinensis. The sequence goes on along the minus strand of NC_141326.1, from coordinate 28,543,763 downwards.
AGACGCTTTTGTCCAAAGCGACGTACAACACAAGCAAGAATTCAGTCCTCGTGGCTCTCCAGAATATGAATATCTTCGCCATCATCGCTGGTTATCAGACGCACTTCCCCTCCCTCGTGACTGTTTTTTGCTCTAGTTTTTGTGATCAATGAGTGATTATGCCTCCAAAACCACTTCAACTTATGACTTGAGCTTCAGTGTTTGACAGATTTTGCCCCCCCCCCCCCAAAGAAAACCTCAGTGTAGATTTATCGACATTTTCAACATTAGTTTATTTTGAAAGTTCACACGTACAAATTACATTATTATGGCTTGCATCTTTATGTGTTGTCAGCACGATTTTAGTCCAACTATTGTGGTGTCTTTGTTCTGAATGTGTTTAAATGCACATTTGGCTGATGGTGTTTATTTCCTCAGAGGGGAAACGGTTAAAAAAAAAAATCTTATTTTTCCTTTTAATTACAATTAAATGATAAATAAATATTCTCTTCCTCTTCTTCAAACTCGTGCGCGCATCATCGAACAGCAGAGGTCTCAACAGCATATTTACAGTCAAAAGGTGTTTTTTTTTTTTTTCCTTTTTACAAAGCTTACATTCTACGTCTGAATCAGTTAGCAATTTGTTTTAATATAAAACATTGTTAATTTTCTGAATTAATTTGTGTACAAACGAGTGCAGCTTCACCAACGGCAGGAAGCCCGCCAGGCTGAGTCAGCTGGGAGCTCTGACCTGGATGACCCCGCTCACCATTATCTCAGCGAGCCTCTGACAGGAGGGAACCGAAAAGCTTTTAAACTCCTAATTTACACTTTTGCTTCCCTGCTTGAAGCTTAAAATTAGGTGGAGGTTCAGTTTGTGCCTCCCAGTTATTGTCACCAACTCCACAAACATCTCAACGCCGGCGAGATTAACTGATGCACGGCTGTACTTCTCCGACTCCTCCCGTTTTTTTTTTTTTTTTTAAAGTCGTTGTCGTACTTTCACACGAGCACCGGTGAGAAGGAGAGGCGCCGCTGCTAATTTCTACGAGAACCGGCATCTCTGCGCAGCAGCACATCTCAGCTAGTCAGAGCTAAGACGAAGTCGGAAAAATCTATGATAATGAGTTGCAGGTGTGTAATTTCTGTCTATTTTGCCCCCAAACTGGTCCAGATTCCTGAACCCGTGCCATTCCAGACTTGGTCCGTGACCGTCGGCCACACCTACAAAACAGACCCACGTTGCCACCGGTCCTGCGCTGGACCACTGACCGTCAGTCTCTAGCCGCAATCCAGGATCGTCTTCTCCAGTGTTTCTAGGATTCTGTCTGATAATGAGACGCCGTTGTTGTTTTTTAGAAAAGTGGTGAAACAGCGTCGCAAGGACAGTTTTAAAAGTAATCGGTGTGATTCTCTGGTGGGCTGTGCCAAAGACTGCTGGATCAAATAATAAGAGTAAGATGGAACATCCCCTTTAGTTGATGAAAGCCTGCCAGGGATTCCTCTTCGCTGTAGCCAGAGCCCCCGGATCATTAAACTGCAGTGTCAACAAGGCTTTTCAAACGTCGGTGTCCAGGGGGGGAGGGAAGTCCAGACCGGGTGACAGTGAGTCCTGACTGTGTGTGGAGCTAATCCCAGTGTCTGAGTCTGTGTCTGTAATGTCTAGAGGCGACAGGCTGTGTTTGAGTTTCACAGTCTGGGAGGCGCTGCACTGCGTCTCACTTTTCACAGCGTCAGGACGCGCCTCCTCCGTGCTGTCACCCACTTGCAGGGAGCTCAGGTGAGCCGCCAGCTGCCAGCACTCCTGGTCTTTGGAGACCAGCGCAGCATCGTACAACTTCAGCTGCTTGTCTACTTCTGCAGCTTGGTTGTGGAGTGACACGCCGGCGAGGAGGCTGTGTTTCAGTTCCGTCTGCATCCTCTCCAGTTCGGCAGTGTAGAAGGACTCGTCGGGGTCAGAGGGGATCCAGGGAGCAGCCGCTGCTCCTTCCTGCTCGCTGTCCTCGTGGCTCAGCGGGAGGTCGGCCCTCCTCACCTCGACGTCGATATCCCGACACAGCTGGAGGATGAGATCCTGGTGCCTCTGAACCTGCAGCTCCAGCTGTTCCACCCCGTCGCTGGTGTGTAGATACTCCCGCAGCTGCTCCGCGTTGGGTTCTTCCAAACCGAGGCCACAGGCCTGAGCCTGAGGAACCTCCGACTCTGCCTCTCTCTCAAACTGCTCGATCTCTAAATCCAGCTCCTTCATCCGCTGAATCTGTTCCCGAATCGTGTGGTCTTGGTTCAGAATAAGCTTCACCATCCGATCGATCTCCTCGGCGCCGGGAGAGATTTTGCTCTCCTTGTGAAGCTTCTCCAGCTTGCGGAAAGCTTTCTTCACCATACGCTTCTGCTTCTCCACCGGCAGAGACTGGGGATGCTTCGCGCGACTGTGCTCCCATCGCTTCGGCTTGGTGCCTTTGCTCTTTCCCACTTTGGCAGTGTTCTGAGGCACAAAATCGCAGGTTTTGACGAGATTGAACTGGATGAAGGGTCTCTGGTCCCCCCAGGCGTACCAGAGCCTCAGGATTCTAGTGAGAGGAGGCAGGGCTCTCTCAAAACCCTTCCACCTCTCCACAAGACAGAAGTCTTTGGTTTCTCCATTCAGGAGCTGCTTGTTCTCCGGGAGGGACCTGTGATCCTCCAGTAAGGCCTGGATCATGTCTGCACAGGTGGTGTGCTTGGTGACTCCACAGATGATCTTCTCTTCGCTGCAGACGGTGACCTGGATCTCCTTTCCTGCTGTTGGCTCAGCATCTTTGGTCCTGAAAGGACACGAGAGAACTGTGATTGTTTGGTTTGAATAGAGGGTTTTAAATTCTGCCCCGAGTTGCTGCACGGCTGAAAACTCCACACTCCACCTGCACCGAGTACCGATGTCTGCGCGGAAGAGACCAGATGCTTCTTTTATGTGTCCTGACTTAAATATTTCTTTTTACTCTTTAACAAAATATATGTACACAAGGTTCATTGTTAAAACTATAAATATGTAAATGTATCAATAAAAACTGTATATTCTGTATCAGATTGTCTGTGTGATGTTTACACCAAATAAAATAGTTAACTAGACTTTAGCGTGTTGACGTTAAATTTTTACTTCAATTCATTTCCCCTCAATTTAAACCAGGACTTGTGTGTTGGACCAACGTGGAAGCGTCACAAAAGATCTGAATTATGAGTTCATTCTGAATATTTCCTTGTCCCTCACATCAGACGCTCTTCCAGTGGCGCTCCTCACGTCCTCTCCCTCTCCTACGTAGTATATTTTATTTACATAGATCCTGCGTTGATGGTTTTCCATTAGGTCAATGAGCAGAAAGCTACAGCGGCTCACTCGCCGCTCCCCGGCTCCATCCTATTAGACTCATCGTCTTACTCATCGCAGATGATCACCTGCTGCTTCGGTTCTGAGCTATTTAACCCCAAAGCCCTCATTACCTTTTTCGTCTGGACTGCAAAACTAAAAATTGACCTTTGATGGGCCGGCATTATCAATTTTTTACGTGCTTAATGGGCCACCGGTAATAACCAGGACCTAATATCCAGTCATTAGAAGATAGGCACCGGCAATGCAGACATCCACAACAAGTAATCAGATAAGTAGATAACATCGCCAGACATTTCAGTTTCAATTGAAGATAAGGAATGACGTATCATGTTATTATTAATATGAGTCTGATTGGGTTATCAGAGTTAACAAATTAATCACATGAATTGCAGCGTATAAGTGCCAGGTTTCTGCCTCAGAGAACCCCCCCCCCCCCCGCCCCCGACAGGGAAAAGGACATATGATAGGTCCATGAATACAGATACTACAATCTCTACAATAACAGAACAATTATTTTTTTCAAGATAATGAGAAGACCAAAAAAAAAAAAAAAAAAAAGGGTTCGAGCTTCTCCTCACAGACTAAACCGCAGACCGGCTGGTACAGTGCTACCAAACAGGCATGAGTTAATTACAGAGTTTATTAGAGTGTAATAAATCAGAATAACGAGCTAGAGATCCCAGTGTGATTGAAAGGAAGCCCAGGGGGTTCTTTCATTTTTTTTTTCTTCCCCATATCATCTTAAGGCGTAAACCAAAAGTCATAACGTGGTATTCTGAAAAGATCCAGATAAGATAAGATAAACTAAAATAAACTCAGTTAAGCCGAGATAAGACGATCCTCGCAGATGTGGACATTTCAAGTGTGACAGCATCAATAAACAATAAGTCCCCAGTCAGGAAACAGGGAATTAGGAAAAATCAAAATAGACGCAAGAGCAGGAGTTTATCCTCTCTCTCTCTCTCTCACACACACACACATTCAAAGCATAATTCATGTCTGCATTTCAAAACAAGCACTGAAAGCTGATCTAGATTTACCTCAACGGACACATGCAGACTCAACTGCTGCAGGCGCTCCCTCTGGTTCTAACAGGTACGCGGTGATGGAGTCAGATTTGAGCCGCCTCACGTCTTGTAGCTGCTGGGATTTATCTGTGCAGATAACCTTGGCTGGCTGCAGCCCACATTAACCACCGATGGAGGGTTGCAAAGAAGAAAAAAACCCTTCAAAACATCCTCTGAGGACGCTAGTGGCAGCCTGCATGCCAGCAGAAGCAAGTGAGCTGTTTTGGTCAAAAGATGTTAAAGCGTCATTCTGAATGCTGATATCGCTGTGTTTTGGTTCCCACATGGCACGAAAGCTCACAGCTCTGTGTAAACTGGCGGTGAACAAGGCCTCAGGAATGCGATACGTATGCAACAATGCGAGTGGCTGGTTAATGGTTATAGAGACTCTTGGAGACCAGCAAGGCGAAGCAAATACCAGAGCTACGCGCTGGCTAAACGAATGCTGCAGCATTCAGAGACTACGACCATGATGACTTTGACCTCAGGCTTTCCAACTACCGCCGTCTCAGGGACACTGCTGCTGCTGCTGTATGGGAGGCCACACCTGAACACTATAAAGCAACACACACACAAACACACACCTCCGCGCAGCTTAAGAATGTTCAATATTTGTTGACAGTCTCACAAAAGAAAGAATCAAACATGAAACGGATTCCCAAATTGAGGTGAGGACCACCCAAGAGGAAGAGAAAAGGGTCACAAGAGGACACTTCAAGTCCCGTGAAGTGCAGGAGGACCCAGTACAACTGTGCCCCATGAAACAGACACACATTTAATGGTGACGTGAAACGTTTGCACCGGATCTTGCAAAAGGTTATTCACAATTCTTTGCTCATAATCCCATACATTTAAGTGAAGAGTGTGTGTCCTCAAATGTTCCTTTACGTTGTCAGAGGCAGACAGGAAAATGGATACAATTCTCTTTTCTCAGCAGCATCAGGGAGATGAGACCTGGCTAGTTAGCTTAGCACCATGAAGGGCAGTGGACGGGCAGCTTCGCATACCTCTTTCAAAAGTTAAGCAGCTTGGTTTTCCCAAAAGTGTGAATCCTCATCCTCTCCTATGAGGCTGACAGCTTTAACAAAGGTGAGCTTTTGTTGAACAGAGTTTGAGGTGCTCTGTCAAATCACTACGCCCATTCGAGAAAGTAGTTCTGACAACCAGTTTATTGTCTAAAACGACAAAATCATGTACTTTTAAATTGTTACTTCCCAGTGAATGTTTTGCACAACCACAGTTCTGTGAGTAACTGTATTTGACGATTTTTGCAATTCATTGTGCTAAGCTAACTAGCAGTCAGCTGGTCTCAGCTTCTTACACATTTACAAGAGGGGTAGCCAACTTGTATTCCTATGGATGACAGTAAATACAAGTTTATTTTCCCCAAAAATCTGTATACTGACGTATCGTGGATAACTTTTCAAGTGCAATGATTGAATGAAAACAGCCTGAACAGGTGACAAATGGACACGGGTAAACACATTAGCCTCCAGAGCTCATAAGCTAATATGTTTGGGAACCGTGGCTGTAATGCAATAGATATTTCACACTGTAAAAAGATTTCCTGAAAACTTCGTCCTGCCCAAACATGTAGCTGAGGCCATATCTGAGCGCACAGGTGAACAAACACACTCTCTAGACAATTGGGTATTTTGGAAGGGGTGACCCAAGCCCTCAGCTGTGCAGGAAGAGGGTACAACAAGCCGGGGGGGAAACACCTGTATTTGTCCTGAGTCACAATCACCAGAGCTCAAACATCCTGCCGCCACAGCTCAATGTACAGAGGGAGGAAGAGGAAACACGCACCCCACACTGGCCACCACGGTCTGCGTTCACCTCTAACGTGCTAACAAATGGATGCATGTGACAACATTGATAGCATCTCTTGAATGCGTGCTAATGGATGCAAGATGATGAGTTCTCAAGGGTAGAGATGTGGTTCAGTGTCGAGATTTTGCTCTCTGTCGATGCATTTTTCACTTATTTGCATTTAAATACACTTTTTTAGGTGTCAAGTATGCTTTGCTTCATATTTGAGCAACACACTCAACACACTAAGGGAAAAAAATTATATTTACATCATACAACATAATAATGTAATGCCTTCTTGTAGTGATACCTGCCCCGTAAGGTGTATTCTGCTGGTCAAGTACTTGTAAATTGTTGTCTTGAGCGTACAACAGTAAACCCCCCCCAAAACTGCATTACTCTTTTGTAACTCCAGAATGCAGGAAGAGCCAGCCATGTACTTAGCTTGAAACTAACGGCTGCTAACAATGGCTGGCTCCTTCTGCTTTCTGGAGTCAAAAGAAGTAATGCAGGATGAATAAATAAATAAATAAATTGTGAGCTTGAGACGCCCACTGGAGTACTTGAGTGGCAAAAAATACTTCCTTTTAATGCAGATTGAGGATATTTTAACTTTTGCATCCACTAATCGCCGCCATTTTAGGTTCATGTTCAAAATTATTATCACTGGAACATCACCAAGTACTGAGCAGAAAAAAACAATATGTTATTATTTTCTGAAGACAAACACTTTAGCACTTTCACTCTCTTTGCCAAAACCCTCAACACTCCCTGCCAGGAAAAACACGAACACTGCACACATGATTGGACTGATTATATCGCGGTTAATACACTCATAAGGGCTGTCACTTTGGGTGCCATTTCTTATTCATAGTTTGGGATTAAGCTGCAGTTCCAGACACAACAAATGCGGGTGCCCCCATAGGTCGCAGCTTTTGGGAGATAAATGACAAATCTAACACTGATACTGTGATGAACTCAAATTTTCTTGGCAGAAAAATAAATGCATAAGGACCTGGAACGAGGGATGATGTCGCTCAGTCACAACAGAACTGTGGGACATTTCACACTTGAGGGGAGACATGAAACCCGAACGGTCCGCGGTCCCGCTTGACCTCAGCTTGAACTTAGATGCTGCAGTGAGACGTCAGATGCGTCGGAGGAAACCACATTTCAATTACATGATTTTAGCACAAATTACCGTACAGAACAATGACGCCACCGCCTTGCGGTATGGCTCACTTCCACTTCAAATTCTAATGATGATAACACTCCAGTCTAACAATTCTCCACGTTTGACATTTGCATGTTGCCACACAGAAGAACCTGTTGGTGATTTGAACATGTCATAACAAATGAAAGTTACACTGCAACTCTCCTCTGTCCCGGCGTGTCTCCACATATGAACGCTGACACAGTAGGGCCATGCCATATTTGTAACCACAACTGTTGTTACAGGCTCTTACTTTTGGGCCAAGTGATTGAAAATTTTGCTTGTTTTCTATGATATAAAATTTTCAATTTGTTTTTCCACTACTAAGAGAAAAATAAATATATACATAAAAAAAGAAAGGGGCAATGATTTGACACCATCTTAACTGTAGCACGTTAGCTTACTATTAGCCAGCAACACCTCCTGGATGCGGTACTATACAAAACCCTGCTTGAATGTGACTAGGTTGTCAAGATGACAACAAGTCACTTCGGTTACGGGTGCTGTGTGTTTACGTCAATGCTGTTAAATACATGTCTACAGCAGGGGCAGGGAGCTCGCTAATGGTCCATCTACTCAGGGCTGCTGGCCACTGGGAAACGATCTTAAGACGAATGCTGGTAATTGCTTCTTACACAATACAGGTTAAAGTAGCACGTTAATGCTTTATACCGCCAAACAAATCAAATCTATCTTTTAAGTTAAACATGTTTATCCCCCAGCATTTCAATGATGCTTTATTAAGGGGATGACCAATGTTTTTACGATCCTGTCAGGGGCATAAATGTCACAAAACTAAACTGGACATTTTACAAATGTCAACCTGAAGGGAGCACCAGAAGAAAGATGGAGGATCAACGAGGTCATTAGGATTTATCCTGCGGGCATCATGGGTAAATGTTTTAAATTTAATGGAAATCCATCCCAATAGATATTTCACTATGCAATCAAAATGTTGGCGCAAAAGGTTTAGCCATGATTCAAAGACCTGATTGGGAACTTTTATTGCCACTGGGGTCCCTACAGGATGAATGTGTGATTATTTTTCTTGCATCACCATTTAAAATACAATGAAGAAAATCCTGCAGGGATATTTTACATCACCTTACTGACACCTTAGTACTAACATATAGCACTGCTTAAATTAATCACATCAACCACCATGAGTTTCACAGTCAAACTAGGAAAATATTTCTCAGTCATCAACTGAGTTGGTACAGAAGCTGAGATTAAACACACTAGGAATTTATTTTTTACATCATCTCGAGATATTAAGTTAATTAAGTTGTCTCCAGATAGCTAATCTTGTTTTTTTTTTTAATTTACAAAAGCCGGTTGATTAACTCGTTATCTTGAGAAACACGACTTTCTTCTCCTCTATTTAATGAACTTGTGTTCTGGAGAAAATGTGCTTTTGTCAGGCTAACTAGTTAATTAGCTTGTTATCTCTGTTTTAACAACCTAATAATTTCTTGAGATGACGGTATAATTAACCTGCAAGAAAACAAGTTTATTTATCCCACAATCAGGGCTGCTGGATGTTCTGCCCATGCCCAGGGATGAGAACGCTCTCTGTGTATTTTTGAAGAATTTTCAGATTACTGGAAGGTTGAAGGGCATTTTTTGAGCTGACCCTGTTACCCCCCCCCCCCCCGCCCTGCCCAAGATAACGTGATAATCAACTTGTAATCTAAGCTAACACAATTGTAAAAGTAATGAGAAGCACAGCTGTTCTCTGCTGTCCATGTATTTGGCCGTCAACTTGTTTAACTAAATCTAAAGTATGGAAATCATTAAATAAAATTTTTGTGTTTCGTTTGTATGGTGGAAAACTTCCACAAACAACGGCGAGCAACAAGCCGGCGCTGGACAGGAGAGACTTCCTCTGGCCGTTATCTGGGACGGGATGAGGGATGGGCGAGGAAATAACATCACTTTTTTTTTTTATCAGGATGTGTTGATCTCGGGGATGACTCCCTCTCTGATAGGCATCTGTGAGCAGAGACACAACACACCCATTCCCTTCCTCTGTGACGGCCCCGCACCGCCACCCCCGTCTTTTATTTGTCTTACCCACAGCAGCTTGATGAATCATTATATTTGAGTGCCAGTAAATAACCACTTTCAGCACAATTTGTCTCTATTCTTGCCGTTTCCTGCTGATTTGTGTTAACCAGACATTTTCAGTCACTAATTGGTCTTGTGCACAATGCCGTCAAGCTGCTTTTGCCGAAGGTGAAGATTAAATGGAGCATTGCTTTGGTCACGTACATCATTGACTGGCAACCGTTTAATTTCAAACTCTGCATGCTGAGTCACTGTAGGATACTTACCACACCGACTCACTGATGCAAACAATGACTGAGAAAGTAGCAATTAATAAACATTATTGTTACTGCAGTAGGGTGCGGAGTTTCCTCGACCAAATGGATTTCAGAATATGCGGTGAAAGAAATTTTGTCACTTTTGTTTGCCATTAACACTTAGACTGACAGGTTTATGATTTCTGAAGCATAAATGTAACCGTTAGCAGCACAAAGCTAACGTTATGCTATGAAGAGACTACACAGCAGAGGCCTGACTTCCACATCACCACAACAAGCTTCACTGCTGCTTCTGTTCTCGGCCTGATGACATTTAAATGCGACAAACTCCGTGATCTCATTTAGTTACTTGTTAGCGACCACTGCTTTAACAGGACACATAAAAAAAAAAAAAAAAAATCATAAACTGTCGTACAAAGCGTGACATTTTGAGCTTCAGTTGACCACAGACGTCAGTTAAGGCATATATCAGACAATACAAAAGTTCAACTAAGTTTACTTTATTCCAAGGGGAAATATTAGATGGAACTTTATGAACAAATTCCAGGATATTGTACTTTGTTTTCCGCTACAGTCAATTTATTGAAAAGAACACTGACAGGTGGCAAATAAAGGGGGAAAATAATTGCTTCTTAGTGTGAAGCATAGGTCACCATTATTCTTCCAAAAAGTATAAAAAAAAACCTGAAAAACTTAGCTACTATTAAATGAGAGAACCAGACATTCTTTAAACGCTAACTTATGCCTTCCATTCCTGCGCCACAAGTCACATTTGGACAGTTTGCAAGGGTTCTGATGCACTTATAGACTAAAATGTATTATTATATACGTATATATTATTGTTTTATAAGACAAACATCCATCCCCAGACTTCAGCATGTACTTTTTGAAAGGTGCCACAATAGTAATTAAAACACAACATGAAAAAACCCTAACACAACATGAAGCTGGCTCCAGTGGATGTCTCGGTCTGGCTGTTTGAAGTACTCAGAGACTCCTCTCAGTTGAGCCTGACGTGAAAACACATCCTGATGCTGGTGCCACTGTCAAAGGGATTCTCAACCAATTTAGTAATAAAAGTCTGTTGATCATGAACCTAATCCAAACTTTTTTTTCTCCACAGAGTTTGGTGGTAAATAAGAGTCTTAAGAAGTAAAGCTAATAAATCATTATCCGCAATTAAAAAAACAAAACAAAAAAAAACAACCCTTCCAGTGGAAACATGAATCCCGTCTGTGAAGGATTAGATCCTGACCTAGATACTCCAAGAACTCTGTTTACCAACTCGGCACAACAAAAGTCTGCGGCCAAGAAATAGAATTTCTGCGAGGAGATAGCTCTGGGCTCAGTAAATCTAATTTTCCCACCATTTCAAAGCATGTGGCTGGATCCCAGCTGCAGCCAGGGGCACATCAAAAGGCCACGCTAGGTACTTAATGAAAATTGCTGAGGCAAATTATATGAGTGTTGATGACAGGATCTCTCTCAAGCTGACGTGAAATATTCTTTGACTCTGGTGTCTCGGATGGAACAAACATCTCTGCAGTAATTACAGAGCAGGAGGTCAGAGCTCCTGTGTGCTGGTGCAGAACACTGCAGGTCTGAAAGAAGGAGGTTTCCACTACTGCTTCTCAGCAAATACACGTTGTGGTACTTCAAGTATTGATGAAACTGAAGAATCTAATTGGCACTGACCTGTTTTTTTTTTCTCACCCCCCCCCCCCCCCCCCCACTTTCTTAAAACTGGAAAACAATTTACTGAAATTAAGTACTCAAAAGATCCATGTCATATGACCTAGGGGTTAGACTGAAAATACTGGACACTCTATTTAAGTGCAAAATTCAATGTTTTTGCCAAATACTGTAAGAAAAAGGATTGAATATATAAATTCATATTTAATATTATTTTGGGATTTAAAAAAAAAAAATTCCCTTACAATTCATTTTGAGAATTGCTTTTTTTTTTTGGCCCCATTTTTTGGGCGGATGAATCCTAAACGCTATGCTAACATGTGAGGCTTTGGTTAGACTGATAAAGTTGGTTTAGAAGAAGAAGAAAAAAAAAAACCGGACAGACGTTCAAGTGGTCTACGTGGTTGTAAGACGGGAAAACTCTCCCCCAGGAGCTCCAGCCTCGTCCTCTGCTCTGGCTCTGTGGGTGTTGATGCTGAGGAGCACTTTTATCTGCAGTTTGAGGCTCCATGACGCAACTATTACTACAGTCATTAGCGCAGACACTTGCGTTATTCTAACATGACAAACTTCCATTCACATCCCAGCCTCCTCTCCTCTCCCGCAGCTCCCAAAGTGTCCCCCTCCTCAGAAAGTCTCTCGCATTTCAAGACATCTCATCAGGTTACCTGTTCTTCAGCCGAGCTTTCAGGAAGTTTTTTCCAAACGGAGCCATGACTCGGGAGCGCGAAACGAACCACCACCCGAACCCAAGAGCGTTACAGTCCCCGCATGGCACGACGTCGGAACACTTAGTGGTGAGTTTCCCTTAAAAAAACCAGAAAGACAAAAAAAAAAAAAGTTGGGTCCCGGCTGAAACTGTCCGCCCCATCCGAGAGGCAGAGGGAGGTGTTTGTTACTCAGACTTTCTTTTAATGGCACAACTCTGCCCCCTTCCACCTGCAGCCACTACAGCAGAGGAAGAACTGCTGGAAAATTCACTCACAGGTTGTGGAGTGCATTCATTGTAAAAGCATGGGGGGGGGGATTTTTAAAAAATGCACTATAAAAGTTATGTGACCTCAGTTGAGAGGTTAGTTAGAAAGAAAATCCGATGATGTTGCACTGTATTGCCTTGTGAAAACAACAAAAACAACAGCAGCAGTACTCATTAAAACACACATAACATGTAATATTTTGATTTTTCATTATTTTGGGGGGTTACACTTTACACAGCAGAGTTTTGAGAGTTGACCAAATTGCTGGTATGACGACATCCTGCTCCTGCTGTGTTTCTGTTGGCTGTTTTACATAATTTAAAAAAAAAAAAAAAAAAAAAGCCAAATGTTTCTTCCCAGCCGTCCGAATCCCGTCAGACCTCCTTGAGCTGGGGCGGAGTTCAACGCGGCTGCTTTTCAAATGACAAATGTGACAGAAAGGAACCTGCTCTAATTCCACCGTGACTGGAAACATTTTAAATTGTTCCAACTGGGAAATTTAGACTAAATCAAACTTAAAAAAAAAAAAAAAAAAAAATCCCCCCAAAAAATTCTCTTTTGGGACCAATTATGGTCTAGTGTGTCTCACACACGAGGCAGTTTGGACTATTTGAAGTTTTCAATCAAAGATACCGCTTGTCTCACAAACAGTTGGTTTCTGTCCAGTGCTGAATGCAGGTGGTTCTGATCAGACGATGAAACCTGCTCATCCATCCGGTTCTCAATGGGAATTAAATATTTAAAAGTCAAATTTGTCAACACCTAAAATGACAAAATGTAAGATGATCTGGAACTGAGCCCTGCGGAACTTTTTTTTTTTTTTTTTTTTTAAATGATGGAACTGCGGGCGCACCAACAAAAACGCTGAACTTTTACCGCCATAGTGTTAAAAAGTTTCAGTCGGAAACAAAGGAGGGGGAACAAAACAATGAGCTGAGAGAGACAAAAATCCTTGCACGATTAAAGAACTCGAGTGGATTCGTTTTCTTTTTTTTTTTTGGAAGTTAAGAGAAGCAGAGCAAAGGTCTACTCGTGTAAATTTGGGTTACTAATAAAAAAACGATAACACGGGGAGACACATATATAATTAAAAATGTATTTGAGGCACTGGACTTAAATATTCATTGAGGTTTAAGATAATTATTTTTCACAATTATACTGAACATCCCGTCGACCGCTCAGATGAGAAGACAGCTGATTATTTTGACAGTTACTCTTAAAATTTGCTCGACTTTAGTCGGTGGAGGTTTAATCCCTGCAAGTAAGCTGTCCATATCTTTAGATTCCACTTGTCTTTTGGCTGAAAGTGTGAGTCACCTGTTGACTTGAACAGACAGCTTCTCGTCTCTGAAGAGGGAATCGTGCATCCTCCCACCCTCCTGCATCACCCCTGCATCCCCGGGAGACGAGAGCCAAACAAACCTCAGTCTGTGTGCGTTCATGATGTGAAATAACAACATTTCCCGAACGCTGACGTAAAAAAACCTTTCATGATACGACGCCAAGGTGACGTCTGATGACACAGTGAAAGGAAGGCAGAGAGGAATGGGCGGCTCGAGACGGAGGGTGATGTGTGAGTAAGGTGGGTGTGGAGAGGAGGGGAGGGGGCGAGGGGTGATCTTCTGACATCACGTTTGCTTTTATATACCGAGGGAATGGAGCCTGCTGCACTTCACTCCAACCACAAAACTGTGAGAAAGGAGAGGCAGAAGAAGAAGAAGAAGAAGAGGCGTCAGCATCACCGCACATCCCCTCAAGCCTCTTTCGCTCTCCGAGTCTGACCCTTAACCTTATGGACTAGAATCCTCCTCAGGTGAATTCTTCAGCGCGGGATCTTCTTTTTTCTTATTCGAATTCTCATCAAGATGCAGGCGCAGTTGGCGTGCATGCTGCTGCTGTGTTTCACATGCGGTGGACTTTGCTCAGGTAAGCTCACAGAGCTTCAAATCAAACATGGCATGACGCAAAGTGAGACTAACAACGCGCAACTCAAAACTTGCTGGATGCAACAGGTGTAGTCTGGTTCAGAGGGCAACGGCAACAAGAGGGGAGGTGCATGACACACGCCTGTTGTCACGGTAGAACAAAGTCGTTCAAGGCTTCTTCTGAACGTCATCATTTTGAGTGTTTGGTTGAAAAAAAGAAAAAGAAAAAAAGATTTAATTTTTCTTCGGCCAAAACTGAATTGGAATTTCAACATCTCGACATTCTGAAATGAAATTTTGTCATCTTAGATGTCCTGAACCTCACAACTGCATTTCTTCAAGAATTATACAAACATTTGTCAGTCAAAAAGTTTGTCTGTTTGTTTTTTTCCTTGTGATTCCCTGCATAAATGCCAACAAGCTGATCCCTGATCCCGGCCATTTAGAGGACTGGACTGGAATCTTTAAATTCTTCATTTTTAGTGTTTTGAAATACGGTCCAGATCATCTAATGTGGAGTTAAAATACGATTTATTCATCCAAGGTAAAGCTTTCTGTTTTTACTTACTCCAAATTGAAGAGCTGTGCGTTTAATTTTATTTAATCCAGCCTCCAGTGACCTGATTAAAAGTCCAATTTCACAAATACTGGACAAACCTGAAAAGTGAATCGTGTTCAAGTGAGAATTTATCATTTAACAGCCTTTCAAACCAACACAGCCCTGAGTTTGCTCTCAGTTCAGCGGGCTTCCCACATTTAAGGTGGACTGTCCTCAACTTGAGCTCCCGCACGACGACGAGATTGTTTAATTTGAGCTGATACGTCAACTCTTTTCATACCCGAAAGAGATTTCATGGCAGAAATTCGCTCAGAATCGATTTAGCTCCTGATTAAATTGTCCTGATGGTGACTTTCCTGTTCCTCCTCTAATTGGCAGACGTGGACCAGGAGCAGCGGGCGCTGGAAGAGGAGCTACTCAGCAGTCTCTTCACTTCTAAGGTACAGCGGTTCTGTGTCAGCACCGGGGCAACCCACCAGACCCCCCACACGGCCTCACCTTTGGTTGTGTTCATAAATCATTTACCATTAGAGGGTTTGTGTCCCCTGGGGGGGTTCCACAGGACATAAAAACTTCAATTTTCTATTGCCAGGATGCGTCTTGACTCCAGTAAGTGGTATGTATTTGTCTCAGATGTGCAGGGAGATTATTCTTATCCTGTCAGGACCCCCCAGCTGCTGCAGATGCGAACAAGTCATTCATTGAGATCGGCTCAAAAAGAAGAGCTGAGGCAAGAAGCCGGTGAGACAAAGAGGAGCGCGATGGTCTAATAGGATTCAGATGGACCTGAACGCATCATAATGACACATCTTCTACACCTCTCTCTCTCTCTCTCTCTGAGAAATAAGCCCGGCTCTCGTACGAAGATGTGACAAATCTGCCTTGTGATTCATTGCCGCAGATGCTGGGAGTTTGTCCAGGGGCGGTGAAGGTAATAATAACTTGCCAGATGACTGATAGAGTGCTTGAGAAGCTGGCAAGCGCGCGGTTGTAGAAGATAAATAGTTTGTCAGGCAGCTAAGAACGGGCCGAGCAGCTCGTCCACTCTGCCTTTGGTCTGATTAGGAACGCAAGGCAGCGTTTCTCTCCGGCGCTTGATGACATCGTTGTAAACTTCCGCTTCGCCTGGTTCACCTCTGTGTGCTAGAATCATGAACTAGAACCGTACGTTATTATCCTATTATATTATTGTGCTCTCGATGGAGTGGCATTGTGGGGGGGGGGGGGCTCCTCTGTGTGACCTTTTCAGCAGAATGAATCACACAGGGCTCAATCACTTTGTCAATTTCAAACGAAATGAAAACAACTGAAATCTTGAGCCCATCGGTGGCTGGTGGTGTGAATGTCAGTCGCACCTCAGGTTTGGCTCCTGGACTGTTGCTGCTTTGACATCTCAAGCTCCTCTCCCGGAGAACTAATGAAATGTGTGTTTGAGCGGACGCCCCGAACATCAGAGATGGATTGCGGCCATTTGCGAGGCAGCAATTTCCCCTCATCGCCTGAATCCCTCCATCATTCTAATTGACACTTGCAAAACAATGATGGCGCATGATGGCCCAGGCCAGGGGACCCTGAGGGCGGGAGCAGGGGCCCTTCACAATCTTAACAGACTAGATTATAGCGCAACACCTGCAGCGAGATGAAGTTACATATGACTGACACACACTCGCCGAGGAGGGTTTTACAATCCCAATACATCCACTTCCTCGCAGGCTTGCTGGTAAATTCAGGCCAGTCGCACATTGAAACCAGATTTTTGCAGCAGGACCAAAGAATGAAACAACAGCCCAGCAGATTCCAGCGCAGACTCGGATCAGGCGTCATGTATGTTTCTTTTTTTTAAATTTTCTTTTATTAATTCTTTAGAAAAATTTGTGGAAAAATACATCAATATTTCTAATAATGTGGCACGGTGGAGCAGCGGTCCTCACTGTGGCCCCCCAGCAAGAAGGTTCCGGGTTCGAGCCCCGGCTGCAGCACGGGGTCTTTCTGGGTGAGTCTCCATGTTCTCCCTGTTCCTGCTGGGTTCTCTCAGGTACTCCAGCTTCCTCCACAGTCCAAAGACATCAAGAGGGACCAGGTTAATCCAGACTCTAAATTGACCGTAGGCGTGGCCATGGACTGGTGACCCGTCCAGGGGGAAGGCTGCTGGGATAGGCTCCACCCCCCGCCAGCCTTAACGGAGAAGCGGTATAGAAAATGGATGGATGGATTTCTAATACCATAAATATTTCCAGACGTAAAATCCTGGCGGGTTTGGGGTTTTAATTTCTCTAAAAGTGCAAGATACAGCGTTTTTGAGGGCAGTTTCATGAATTTAACCACAAATGATTACTTTTTTAAAAACCAAAGGCACATTTACAAGGTGTCTGATACTTCTGTTAACACATCTGGAAAGGAGGAGGTTTCAGTCATGAATCTGTATGTAAGAGGCGGGTGTCGCGTGGGCCGCTTGTGTTTGATGCTGAGTGGCAGAGATGGGAATCAAAGCAGCAAAACCCTCTTTGAGGTGAGTTGCTGAGAAACACTTTTTGACTTCAGAATTGGAAACTTTTCTCTTTTCCACTCTGCATTTTTGAAACATGATATTTTCCACTGCAGGGGAACCTGGTGCACGAGTGCCGTCAACTCAGATTCAGACCTTTTTATTGACAGATGGCCGACCAGGCTATTTTTTTTAGTTGTTATTTCTTCAACTGGATTTCAGTGCCTCTCACCAGCAGAGTGCAGGTAGAGGAGTATAGAGCTGACAGGACGCTGGATGTGACGGCTGCACCAAAGCAAACCCGAGAAGCTGCGGTTGAAAAAGAGACCCGTTTTGACAAGTGGCTAAATATGTGGTAACTTGTCAAGGAACTTAATGACGCCTCATTTTGACACCACACTTTCTTCTTCGCCCTCTTTTCTGTTCTGTAAATGTTAATCTGTGCTGTTTTGGTTCAAAATGGCAGCTGCACTGTAGTCCAACGAGCCCAGGAGTTTCCTGTCTCGGACATTAATTCTCTCCTAATGATTATTCTTGGTGCCGACTGGTGGCAACTTGTTTGCGGCGTGGAACTTGCAGCAGGATTAACGGTCACGCCAGTTGTGAGCTTCTCTTAAAGGGACCACACCAACTTTTCTGGAAATGAGCTTGTTGTCAGTCAGAGCTGGACAGGAAGACAGAGACCCTTGTCTCCCCTGTGCCACGTCAAAGAGCTGAGACCCACCAAGACCTGCTTGCTGCTAGTTAGCTTAGCCCAATGCACGGCAGTGGATGAGTTGTGAGGCATCCATCATCGTTATCTCTTATCCTGTGGAGGCTGGAGCCGAGCCCCGCTGCCGTACCTCCAGTAGAAGTCACTGAATGTACATAACCTCGCCGGTTGTAGCTGCAACTACTTTCCTGACTGGGTGCAGTGCCTCAAAACTTCAACCAACAAAGAACAGAGCGCCTGCTGCTGAGCGAGGAGGACGAGGGCAAACCAAGAACCTGAACTGATCTATTGGAACCAGAATACACAGAGGAGGAACTGCAGGTACCTAAGCAGGTATAAAATGGAGACCTGTCCACTACTAGTCACTGTGTGTAACTAACTAGCTGGCAGGTGGTCTCAGCCCCAAAATGAAGCGCAGAGGACAGAAGAGTACCCGTCTTCTCGTCGAGGTCTGGGGAGTCAGTGCTTCACCCAAGAAGCTGGCATGTTCCTTTAAGGACAAAAGGCAAAACACAAACATGTCTCATCCAGAGAGTGTAAACTCAGCGCCGCTGCACCAGGAATCCTTCCTGCTTCACGCATCAGCAGGCTGTTTAACAGCGACTAGTCTTTATCATCTGTGGTGTTGCTTCAGATTTCACTATAAATCAAACCTTTAATTCAATCATCTCGTCACAAAGAAGGTCTAATTTATTGCGATGCTGGAATTTAAACCAATCACTTCCTGAATTCAATTTGACAACCCCCCCCCCCTCCTTTTTTTGCAGATGAAACAGAATAAGCAGAGTGCCCCCTACTGGCGCGTGTCTCTGACCAACCTGTGCAGAATGGTGAGCAGCCTGCCACAGGAGCCGCTCAGCGAGGAAGGGGAGGAGGAGGAGGAGGGCGGCGAGCTGAGGGATGGGAGCATCCAGCTGTTAGAGGAGCTGTACAGCCTGCAACACATCTGTCAAGCTCTGCAGAGCCGTGAGGAGAGGGTGAGACACACACACACACACACACACACACACACACACACCTGTCAAGTGGTTGTTTCCACTAAAGAAAGCAAACAAGCAGCGTTAACAGTCACATGATCATAAATCAGAGTACTCAGGGAGGACGCTTCCTTTATTCAATGCATTGCCCCCCCCCAAATATTTTTAAAAGCTTTTTTTGCGGTAACACAAAAGAGAGACTTTAAGTATGATAAACAATTAATAGACACAATAAAAGAAATACAGATAGTTAAAGAAATAAACTAGTCATAAACAGAAAAGCTGATCAAGGTTGATAGAAATTCTATCATGTTACATTATTTTTCATCATATTTATGATAAGATGATTGACGAGGGAGTTCCTTCATTGCTGCAGGCTGACATTAGAACTCATTTTGGAATTAAAAATAAAAAAAAAATCACAGGACCCTCTTATTATGCCTGGAAATTGCAGTTCTGTTTTGGTCCTTATTTTGCTCATCAGCATTAATATTTGATGAGCTTCTTGGCCACTCTGTTTCCAGAACAACAAAACACAATCAGAGACGATACCACAACAGACGTAGCGATGATGAGGAACTGTCGCCGGCTGTACCGGCAGATCATTGTACTCATCACCGGAAAAACAAACAAACAAAAGGGAAGGAATCGGGAATATGTGGAAGAGGGGAAATAATCGACTAGTGATGAACAAATACAGGATCATCTTGTCCTGCTGTTGTGAGATATTTGACCGGAGAGTAAACAAATGTTGTTGGCAACTTTGATTTTTGCCGTGGAACAACAACAAAATATCACAATTAAGTGTTTCAGCTTACATAAAACCCTGAAAACACAGGAAAATATGTTAACACACAAATCCTTTAATATCCTACCACCTGCCCCCTCCACACACACACACACACACACACGCGCACGCACGCATCAACGCGCTCTACGGTAAACACACCTCTTAAATCCCTCTCATCCATCATTTTCCTTTCACGTCTTAAACACTTTTTACACAACGACTGGAGATTAGTTCCTCCACGCACCAACGTACCGAAGCACCCGTTTAATCACAGCCGGACCACCACAGCCCCCATTAGTCTGCCACTCAACACCCGATCCCGCGTCTGGATGACACCGACTAACAGCTGTGCCTCTCTCGCTCCGCTCCTCACAGCTACTCCACGACTCTCTAGAATATTTAGACAACAGTGACACTCCGCTGAAACGGAAATCGCCCTACATCCTGAAGAGGCAAGCGGCGCACACCACCAAGTCCCGGAGGCCGTACATCTTGAAACGAAGTACGATTTACTGACAGCCGTCCCAGAGGCGGAGGTGATGTGAGGGGACCAGACCATCTTCTCTCTGTGAATGTGTCTTTTTGTTTTCTCTCTCCTCGTGTAGTTGAAATGTCTTCTTTCCCTGCGTGTTGTTTTACCCCGTCGGACCCTTCGACTGTGTGTCCAGACACAAGGCCTGCCTGTATTCAGCTCCTTTCAGGTCCTGAAAATAAAATCTTGAGCATCAAGCAAAATGTGTATTTCTGAGAAACTATATTTGTTTATGCGATTTCTTCACTGCACACTATTTTGTTTGATTAAAGGATTCATGATACAGAACCAGTGTCTTTCCTTTGACCTCCTCAGGGATCTGGTTTGAAATCTTCTCTCAGGTTTGCTGCTGGCAAAATGGCTTTCTGCTGCAAGGGTTGCTTTGCCTTCATATTGAGCCAAAATGTGATACAGGCTCAAGCTCGTTCAAAACAAATATCATTTAATTTACTTTATTGAACTACTGCAGTTCAGGGGTTTCTAAATCACATATATTTATATCAAACAGCTAATTTAATAGCCTGAGCCGGTCAGGAGACATGACGTCAGCAACAATAATAAAAGTAGGCAGATTTAAGGGATGTCTGTTAAAACTCAGATAAAACCCAAGACATCTTAAATACTGCAACTGCACATCCCACCATATTAGTCTGACTATGAGATGGTTTTTCTCCTGGAAAAAAAAATCCCTACACACAGTTGTTTACTGTTCAGGGTCTAGAATGTGACACCTCAACACCAGAGGGCGCCATTTCTGTAAACATCAGCTGCCATCATACCCAGGAGCAGCGGGGAAGAAGAAACCAAGTTAACCAGCCGCCAAGTTTGCTGTATGAGGGTCAACATGCATGGTTTTAACGGCCAGGCTCTGCTCATTGCTGGTGGTCTCCACTCTCGTCTTTAAGGACGGGAGACACGGACACTACATACAAAACCCAGGATCCAGGCATTGGGGAGCAAGCAAGGAGGTGGAGTGCAGGACGATTGACCCTTGCGCTCCCGACATTCCTGGTGTTGTCATATCCCTCAACACTCCCCATCTTAAACCAACCTACGGGGAACAGTAGCAGGGGGGCGATGAAGAGGCAGACAGAGAAAATCCTGGATCGACAGCAGCAGCAGCAGCAGGAGAGATGAGGTGATCCCAGGCCTCCATCCTGGCCCCCCACAGCCCCCTGGCTGAGCCGCTTCTGAGAGACCGACAGGAGCGTGTGACGGAACGATGGAATGAGGGACGACCCACCACCAGACCGAGGCCTTGCAACCTGACGAACAAAACCCATTCTTAAAGTTGTGGGTTGGTTTATATTTGGGTGAATACATGCCAAACACAGAAATATCCCAGAGCAGATCAGGACAAGGAGCCTACTGGAAGCCTTCTGACCCTACAAGTGAGAAGTGGGCTAGGAGGGAATCACAAGCATCCTCAATATTTAAAGGAGACGCTGCAGGAGCGCCAGGCCGACGGCCTCCCTCCCCTCAGTCCTTCTACCAGGCCATCAGATAGCAGCGTCGCTCAGCGCAGGCCATTTATTTTAAGTGCACCTTGTGGCATAAGCTAAAACAATGTTGTTTTTTTTCTTCCCCCAGACATAATAATTCATAGAATGGCACCTTGAAACACAAACGGTTCACAGCGGGTCAGCCATCTTGGATGTGCAGCACTGAAGAGTTTTCAAAAGGGCACCGAGGCACTTCGGCTCCTGCAGATAAAACAGACTTTGATTTGCAGATGAAACTGTCCTTTTTTTCAGGCCAAGACTCTCATTTACTTCGCTCAGAATGCTTTGGTGTCCTCCTCTGGAACTTGGTCCTGACAGGTGGGGAATCTTCAAGCGGCACACAAAGAAAAGCCTCCTCCTGTTTCCCCAGAGAGACGCAGCTGCGTGAATCCTCCTCTACTTAACCTCCCTGCTTCAACTTCAGCTTTACTCCACGTACTCACACCTGAGTCGTGGTGAGGTCTGTCTCCGGCACAGGTTTAAGTTATTTTTACCTCATGAAATTTGTCAGTAAACATGTAGACTCATTAAACTCAATTTTGTAGTGTTTTTGTCTTAAAAACCCCTCACGCGTGGCAAAACGAGGCTAAAGGGGCGGGGGGTCGCGGAAACGTTGTCACGCCTAAAACCGAGGATGTCGCAGCAGGTGTGGTGAAGCTAGCTTGCCTCACGTCAGACTTGTAGCCCTAATAATTACATTTACACATTAAAAAGAATCATAAAAACACACGAAAGGATTTCACACATCCAGGAAGCCTGATGTTCATCCCCTTCACGCCATGCACTGAAGCTTCTCTGGTGACTGGAGGTGATCCCTCTGACGAAGGCCTTGTATTGTTTGCTCCTTCATTTGTCACCTGTCGGTGTGACTGGTCATTTTTGTCACGAAAGTCCGTCTCATAATTCCTTGATAAATTTAATCAAAATGTCCAAAAATGCACATCTATGCTAAACAAAGTGGCCAAGTATGTCGTTAACCCTTCCTGGATCCTCGTCTCCGTACCCTTCACGTGTTCCATGAAAACCAGCAGGATCTTCACATCTCCAGGCTTCTGCTTGTTAATTCCAAGTTCAGATCCGGATGCGTTCAGAAGTCTAATGCTGTTCTCCTCCAGCTGGAATGCATTTGCCAAATTCAGCTCAGGGGCCTTTGAATTCAGCTCTTGTGAACGACTAAATTCTCCTGGAAGCTTCAAACGGCTTCAGATGTGTCAAATTCTCTGTGTGGACCAGGAAAGGGCAGCATTTACATAAATGAAGGGTTTAACATACCATAGGTGGTCTGCATCGCTATTCCTCTCATGTCAAGGACCACAAGCGATGTACATTTCCATCACCGGCAGCGGGTGGCAGTGTTGTTCAACTAGAGCCGAGGCCTGTCGGGGACTGAGCGCCACCTTCTGGAGGGCCGGTATGTTTACCTGCTCATTTCTCTGTGGCTGTGCGTGCACTCAGAGCCTCTTTGAAAACGAGACACTGAGTTGTCAGGATCCAGCATTTCCTCCGAATAAATGCTCTCTTTCAGGTTCAGGGAGCCGATTTTCGAAGAGCGAGATTTGTGACATCACAAATATTTCTGGAAGCAAGTCCTGGTCCAAAATCCAGAAAACACCAGTGTTATGCAGAACTTTGGTGCTTCCAGGTCTCAAGGAAGGAAAACGGACTTTATGGAGAAGCGTGAGATGTCTTTTATCCTGCAGTTAAAATCTTTTTTTTTTTTTAAATTACATAATCATGTGATCTAGATTTTTCTGAATGAGAGGGTAAAGAGTAAGCTTTGCTACAAGGACTTAAAGTGATAATTACAGTTGGGAGGGGGTTTGAACAGACAGTGTCGGACTCACAGTGGTGCGAGTCTCCCTGTGTACATTGATAAGCGTGGGTTCTTTCAATGAGCGGTTTTACTCCAAGTGCATTTCCCTGTGGGTTCGTCGCATTGTCAGCCGTCAAAGGAATTCGGACTGCAACACATGCGCACCCACCAACCCAAGGTTCTTGCGATGCACCAAGGTGCGGGCGAGTACTCATGTTTCTCTGTGCTGCTTCAGGATGCTGGAAGTGATCAGAGACCTGCAGCACGGATGTCCAAAGGTTGCTGCACACCAACCAAGCCAGTGAAAAGGTCACACTAATCTGTAGCTGGATGGTTATGACCTTTAGCCTAATTTTCATCATGCACCATTAATTAGAGACAAAGCAATACTGCCAGTGTGTGTGTGTGTACCTTCTGTTTCTACTCGGGATGTGTTGGATGTTTTTTTTTTCCCCTGCAAATTCTGCGAGCAGTAACTCCTGACTCAGAAGTTAAAGTTCACAAAAATGTGCAGATAATAAGAAACCTCTCAGTGGTTCTGATGTCTAAAGAAAAGAAAGCAATCATTTTATTTCCTTTCTGAGCCTGAAGGAAACCATCCAGGCCATTAGAACAGTCAAGACATCTGGCAGCACACGCGACTCGCCAGCGGCAGACGACACCTCACATTCCGTCCTCCATCCAAGGACTGTTTTTTTTTCCACCAAAGTACATTTTCTTACTCACAGATGAAAACCAACAGTGGATCTTCACAATAAAAGAACCGCTGAGACAACCCATCCATAAACGAGGAATGTGTCCTGAACACACAGCAATGTGTGTGTAACAGAGAAAAGGTACTGCTGTCATGGACGAATATGAAACCTTCCACACCAGAAAACAGGCTCTCCTCTCCTTTGTGACAGGCTGATGAATGTGGGTGCATCGCCAGCAGGTGGCAGTACAGCACAGGCTTGCACTGGACTGTTGAAGCACAAGTGGCAAGAGGCAAACGAAGTCTGCCAGGAACAACGTTTAGCTTCCCTTCACCTGAATAAATGACAATCAGGCTTTTCCTGTATCCTGCCAAGACACGATTCATTCCGAGTAGAGACAATTTGCCCCCCTCCCACACGAATCCTAACTCTGTTATAAATGGACCTTGGTTCAGTGCTAAACTGTGTTGCTACTCAGCAGTGACACTGTGAGGCATCACGTTATCTCTGATTAGTTCAAATGTCACCGAGAGCTGCGACGGCGTTCTGTTGGCGTGGCCGTCACGCTCATCCTGAAACTGAGGCTCCTTCATGAAAACATGAGTAAAGTCAGAACGGAACTATCAGACTACGCCTCTCACTGTAGAATCCACCTGGCACAAAGACAGCCAGCCCGTAATCAAAGCAGTCCTCATTAGGGTAACCTGAACTACATGATTGGATCCTGTAGCGACTAACAACTGCCTCATCCGAGCGTCGCAACACTGCAGCGTGTCTCACATCTCAGACGTTCCCAGAGATCCCAGTATGTTGCGTGCTCACCGACGGCCGAGTCCCCAGTTGGAAAATGAGGCGAGCTCCGGCGCTGATTGTTCTTCCTCAGTCGTGGCCCCCGTCTGTGAAGCAAACGACCCCGCCGCATCAGAGCTGCTCCTTCTACTCAGTCCTTCACAGCGCCACATCAGTTCTCTGGCTTTTTATTCTGAATAACGCAGTGATTTCCTTTTGAATCTGACTGATGACCGTCTTTTTTTTTTGTTCTCCTCTCTGCGAACCAGCAGTCCATGTTGAACTTGGAATAATCTGCTCTTTTTCTTGTGGGCACATCGCTCAGCTTGTTTTGAATGTGCCCAAGAAATACATTTCAAATACATCTGACTCGTCATCTTCCTGCCAGGAAAACAGCCACACCAAAGCTCTTCAGTAAACGTTGTCAGGCGAGAACGAGGCAGATGTCACAACGCCGCTGAAAGAAAGATCCACTTTTTATTTTCCTAATCAGTGTCACAGACGTGGAACTGTATCGCCACTGTCACCAGATTGTCTTTGTCGACGATAAAACTAAGACAAGGAAACAGAGATTCCGACTAATTCTTCAACGGTTCTCATGAAAGGGGATTACAGTCTTACGCTGTGGCCCTCAGTGGTCCCACTGCCATCAGAACTCACTCTACAAGCAACGGTGATGCTAACAGCAGAAGGACGACTCCACACCGAGTGCTTTTACTGCTACAGGACAAAGACATGCACAGTAATCTTTGACCATAACCCAGACTCACGGGTCAGTCCCTCAATGCTTCATTCCCAGGGACTCGGGACAATCTTCCAATCGATCAATCAATCGATTTGATTGTCATTTTAGTGGCAGGTGATGGTGAGGTAGCTCTGGGCTGTCAGAGCCGTCCAGTACTCTGTGGTTAGCGTAACTTTCTCAGCTGTGGCTAACTTTTCTCGCAGCATATGTGTCTATATAAATTTGCCTTGACTTATGTTCTCTGCCTGTTTAGCCTGGCATCTCCTCCGTGCTAACGCTGAGGCGGCGCTAGGTTGAGACCGGCCGCACGCATCCACGTCACCCAGGGACGGCTGTACGCTGTTCAAGTGGTACGCCTTTGGTTGTCATGTTGTACTTATACACAGCTTCCAAGAGTTGAATGCTCGGAAAATGAACTCACCGACCACACGCCCAGCAGATTTACTGCCCTCTGCTGGTTGTGCATCTTTATGCATTTGCACTTTTCACACCCAGAAGAGACAAAACGTGACAGTGACTGAGGCTTCTGAGGGTGATTGGAAAGTTAGGCCTCAACTAAGACATTGTGAATCAATCATATTTGATGTTAAAAGGGTTTTTTTTGCCATGTAGTTATGCTGAGATTAGAAAGACCAAAATGTCTGCATTTATTATTCACATCTCTGTCAGTGCAGTAAAGGGAGGTCGATGTGTGAATGTGAGTTCCGTGACGAGAAGACAAAAGATACTGCAGAAGGAGCACTTTGAACCTGGAAACGATGATCAGCAGTTTGGATGTGTTGACAGATAAAACATCTCCCTTGGTAGAATGAGCCAAACACACGAGAGGCAATTCTGCCTCCACAACAAGCCTCATATCTGACCAATGCAATTTATTATTATCTTAACATCAGATCAGTTTTGTCCATTTTTGCACATTTGCAGGCCGCCTCAGCAGATGTCTATCAATATAACGACTCCTGTGACCCTGAAAAAGTTCGGGCTTAGTACGCCTCCCGCATCCACAGGACAAATTACACCCTGTGTGAATTAATTCAACTCCATTAAAAACTTTCATCGACATCTGCTGCCACAGCGATGCTCGGGTTTGCTTGTCTTGGCTTTTCTCCAGCCGGACGCCTTTTCAATTTAACTCCAATTTGGATTTGGTGGATGTTGGCTGACAGTGTAAAACGTCGCAATGGGATCCTGATGAGCGTCTTCACTCCTGCAGAAGAAAAGTCACTCTCTCATGTGGACAGTGATGCAAATTGTGTAAAAAGGCAGTCCGATCAAGATAATGGCTTGTGAGGGAATGAGATTAGCTCCCTTTGTGAGAAATCTGATTGTGTAGCTGGGACAGTTGCATAACAAGTGCAACCTTGTTGCAGGGGCCAGCAGAGAAAGTAATTAGGGCTCACGTATGAGCAGCGTTATCAGAGCCTTCAGCAATGGCAGTGAAGGGACGAGCAACGTCGGAGCTGTTTACTGTCACAGGTAGGGGTGTCCGCGTCCGCTCTGAGTAATGAGCCCTCCATATTAAGAGTCGGAAAGCAGACAGATAAAGACAAAGAATTACCACTTAGCAAAACAAGGGACTTGACCACGGGACACCGCTGTTTGGTTCCCACGTACGGTAAAAGAATACCCCCCAAAACCACATCACCGCCATGTCATTAACTTTACTATCTGTGTGCGTAGCTAAAAATGACTCGGCATTGATGGGATTACTTTCAAGACAGATCGCTTTATAACCACCGCCAATGTGGCTTGTTTGTCTGTCAACATGGCTGGAGGGCGGCTGCATCACGATGGGAGGGAGAATCCACAGCGTCGGCCTTGGCAAAGGCCTCGGCTCTCTGAGTGCCCGTCCAGTTTAGGAAACTGTCATCGTTGCAGAAGCGGCTGTGAACCCAGCTGCGGTTTATTGCCAATGGTAATAGATGGTAGGCACCTCTTAGTGGCCTGCTGATGCGCTGCAGTTTGCTCCATTTGGAACATGACGGGGATTATATCAACATATAACAGCCATTTAGGGGACTGATAACTGCTGCAGACTCTGGCACCCGCAATGACAGCTACAAAAGACACATAACTAAACATGAAATCGTTAGAAATGACAAACCACAATTCACGTGATTAAAAACAACAACAAAAAAACCCAAGAAAGACCACACAAAGAACTCCTTAGGCCATTTAAATAAGTTTAAGTGTTTGGCGTAACTCGCCACAGTAATGAGTTACCTAACAACTACCTACTAAATGAATTTCTGATAAATGTTGGTAATATTATGATGCCTTACAACCCAAAACTCTCCTCTTCACTTACATTCAGAGCTCCCTGAAGCCCGCCGTTGAGCTGTTTTCCGTCCGGTCCTGAGTGAATATTTCCCGGTCAAAAGCGTCACAATCCATCCTGAGTTGTTGCGGGTTTGTGCGCTGTAAACTCAGAATAATGTCGAACGTCGTGTAAGAGTTTTACTCCATTTGTTGTTGTTGTTGTTGTTGTTTTGGCGCTGAAAACGGCCTGTTAGGGCTCTGCTCTATATTGATGCCGCCATATTGTATCACGTGACGCTGAGGACCAATCAGAGCTGACCTGATACAGGAAGCGGGTGTAAGGACTTCTGGGGAATGGAGTTGGTTAGCAATTCATCTATTTTAAAAAGCAAAACTGTATTTTTAATCCCTTAAATGTTGCAACAACATACATTTATCCATACACATACATGTACAACGTATATACAGGACAAAATAACTAAAGGGAATATTTATGATGTTTGTCTTTCAAGTATATAACTCAATTTTTTATTCCTAGTCATATGTCTGCTGGTGTTTTGGTGAAACTAATGCAGAAGTAGAAGGAATATTTTAGAGTATCATTACTTTCCAATTAAAGTAACTAATAATATCAATATGATACATTTTGGAAGTAATTTGCCCAACACTGTAAGTCACACACTTCTGTTCTGGTCATAATCAATTTAGAATTATGTGTCTGTCCAATTATGACAATCCCTGATATACAGAATCTCCTCTTTTGACACATCCAGTGGATCTATCCTTTTCTCTGCTTTATAAAAGTGCCTTGAAGAATCTTTCTGATTCTCGGCAGCTCGGTAGGCAGATTAAGGTCCAAATTCTGAACTTTGAACTCTCTTCAAGCCAGAAAGATCAGATAGTATAACAGTGCACAAAGCCTGGGTCAAGCTGGCATCGTCTTCAGTGTTCTCCTCATTATTTGTCTTGAGTTAATGAATCGCAGCCGTTCCTTTGATCCTTTGGTAATTGTCAATGTTGAAACAGTGACGATGCCCTCTGAGGGGTCCTGATAAAAGAAAACACACTCACTTTGCATTCTGAAAATCTTCAGCTCTGCCTTGTCAATTAGGCTCCTACACGATGACACCTTGTCATGCGTTATTGCTCATTAAACAAGCATTATCATTGTATAAACAGTGACGCCCATTTGCAGTTAACCTGCATAAGTGGCTTAGAGTCGATGAAAATAAAAGCTACCTGACACATTAGACGCTGTTGAAGAAATCAATCCTCCTTTCACAGAAAATGGCTAACGAGAAGGCAGCGCCGGACTCAATCAGGGACTGAAACTGCCATTCACCCTGAATATCAAGCTGGAGATTTGCTTTGGCTGTTGCCCCCAGAGACGCTTCATGGTCGATGCTTCAGATGGAGAAAGTCCCAACCTGGAGGTGCAGAAATTGCTAAATTACAGACCATTAAAGCATCCTCCTTGGCACCTTTGCCGAGCTCTGTCACGACAGGCATTATTATAGTGATTGTAAACATGGACGCTGATGTCTGTGCTTAATGTGTCACTGACTGTTTTTCTCAGGAGAAACCAAACAGCCTTGAAATGCTGCAGGAAGGATCTGGTATGAAGAGACGCTGCAAGAGGGCCTGGTGCAGCGCTGCCCTCAGCCCTTCACTGGAGTTGGTCAGATCTCATCTATTTCCACAACACACATGTTCACATGAAGGCACGTACACGCGGATGCCTCTGCTTGTTTGTACATGCAATGCATCTACACCTTAGTTGTCTGGAGAGGAGTGAGATGAGTTTGATTCCCACCGACAGATGCTCCACTCTGTGGCATGCCCTGACATTATAAACAGGATGACGAGCATCGGTAATTGTCGCGAGGGGTGGAGGGGACAAGCAGCCGTGCGGTGGGCCTTCGACTGGCTGATTGTGTGTCTTTGCCTGCCTGTGATAATTAAAATGACTCCCCCCGCACCCCCCCACCCCACCCTGCCTGCTCCAGTCACAGTGGTGGCATCGTAAAGGCAGCAGCAGAGCTGTTATTGCTTGTCCTTCAGCTGAAAGGATGCCGTTGGCCAGAGAGTTGAGGGCTTTTGTTCTGAGAGGCTGAAAAATCTGGTGTCCAGCCTGGGCGGTTTTTAGCCATGCGCCCTGGGAAATGAGCTATCTAAGCAGTGCATGCAAGAAAACCCTGACATTAATCTTTAATTAAGGCCATTACAATATCAGGCAACATGCCCGGGAGTTACTGTGGAGGATAGATATAAACAGTGGGCAGTGGGGACTGGAGGGACAGACAACATATTATATCTTGTGGTGAGCTCATTTTGTCTTATAAAAGTCAAGACTCTGCTGATCTGCTTCGACGTCGCCTGGCTTTGCAGCCGTGTGGCGGATCATGGGACACACGGTGTAAGGTAAGCTTGGCCCAGTCTTTTTTTTGAGACATCCCTGAGGATGTGAAGGTAGTGGAACGTGCACTGCAGTTGCTTTGTTTTCCACGCCATCTTCCAGGTTGTTACTCTTGATGAGAGAACGTCCTCTGACAACTGAACACATCACGACTGCATTTGCGTCACACATGGGTTTTTTTTTTCCTCCCTTTTTTTGGGGGGGGGGGGGGGTGTAATTGGTTGAGGATGATTTTGTGGAAGGAGCCAAGTGAAAACCTGCTGGAATAACCAGCATGCCACTGATGCTTTTGTTGTGACAGCTGCTGTCTGTGTGATGTTCCACAAAAAGCCCCCAAGACACAACCTGTTTCATACTGGCTGAGGATTCACTTGGAAAAAAGAAAAAAAGAAAAAGAAAAGAAGACAAGTCTCCTTTGGAGCAAAATGGGACTTAGGTAATTGTTTTGATCACCGCTTTCCCTGTTCCCACTTGGACAACGGCATTACAAAGCTGGAAATGGAGGATTTGGGAAGACTGGGCTGTGGAAAAGCAGCGACACTTCTCCCTGGTTCACTGGCAACAATAAGACACAGGTGGGGAGGGCGTTGGAGAGGGTGCGGGTAGGTCACACCTTTGTGAGGGGAAGCATTTGGGAACGATTAAACCCTCATTGGCCGTAGGGACCATCCACTCTGAGGCAGGAGCTATCTCCAACAGCGCCCGCGGCACCATTCCTTTTATCTCCACTCCTCATGAAGACCCGGTAAATGGGAGTAGTTAAAGTGAAGCACATTCTGTGGGGCTGGCTCACTGTTAATGCTCAGCAGCATGACGGCATGAAAAGAAGGCTGTCACACAAGAGCAGTGCATCATCTGTGTAACAAGAGAGCGGCTTAATTAAACTTCTGACCTACATACTTCTACCTCGCCTCCTTTACCACGTGGGGAACCTCAAACGACTACAGGGGCGTCACCCACGAGGAATTTACTTACTCCAGGGTTCATACACACTTTTACTAATAATTTCTCCCCCAGGCCTCTGAGGAAAATATCCATGAACATTAATACCATGAAATTAAATGAGAATATAAACCAGCATGTATTCAGCTAAAATGAGTGGTAAGTGATATGTTTTGAAACAACACACACATGTATTTAAAGCCAATCCGTCTTAAGCAAAAGAGATTTTTCTGGGTCTTAACTGAGCCTCGTCGTGAATATTAGCAAATACAGGTATTTGTGAAGCATGTTACTGTGACACAACTCTTTGGCTCGGATTGTGAGATTGGCAGTGGAATCAGGCTCCTTCCAATAAATCGTCAAACTTGGGCAACTCAGGGTCACCCCAACTCCCAACCTGCATTTCCTGCACATGTGTGCAGACTCACCATGCAGAAACAAACCATGATTGAATGCTCAGTGTGCTTTCATCCACACCCGCCGCCATTTTCATCCCAAATTTGGCAGATGAGAATTCTTCCTTTCCCATCATAAAACTGGTTCAATACCCAGCGGCTCAGGCTGGCTCGGGCCTCTTGGTATCCACTGCTCATCAGCCCAAGAGCCTCAGAGGGCTGAAGAGCCCCTCCATCACCAGTAGACACACAATCACAGGTTCGTAACCAGGTTATTAAGAGTCATTCATCACCTGCACCTGTTTCGGGTTTTCCTGCCTTCAGCTTTGCTCCAACTTCAATACTTTAAATCCCCGTTCTTACCCATTTGTCTGTTTATTGCACTTTTCTGTTCCTAGTTTCTCAGCACCCCCCCATGCACACACACACACACACACACACACACACACACACACACACACACACACACACACACACACACACACACACACACACCCTTCCCCCTTTCTCCAGCTCACGTGTGCTGCCAACATCCCAAATCAAAATGTTCTAACCAAAAGCTGTGGCCAGGCTTTGATGCTGCGCTGGTGTGCGCTTGGAAACATACGTGCCAGCACCTTGAAAAACGACTCAAACGGACCGTGTCCATTGTTCCTTTGATTTCCTTCACACCGCTGCTGCTCCTTAATAAGCAGATAATGAATGGGAGGCCGGATTAAAATCCCGCCGCAGAGGCAGACTCCCCAAGGCTCACACTCAGGACAGATCAAAAGGCAAAATGAAGAAATCAACACAATCCATATCAGGCTCGTATCATGTGGGGTTTGCCCTCCTGTGTAGGTACATGCTGGCAGCACCATGGCAACCGCAGCAATTGATAGGCTGATGTCTCCCACTGTGCACAGTGCAGGTCTTGTTATGTTGGATATTGGATTTTTACTTGCTACCCTGGCCTCCTCACAGCATGCATTAGCTAAGGTCTCGCAGGTAGCCAGCCTTCATGTACGCTTACCTTCCATTTGGTTCTGGATGACTTTGAAGGACAGGAGATGAGGACGGGTGGCGACGGCTGTGACAAAAGGCTCCTGGAATGGTGTTGACACTGTGAGTGCCTGAAGGTGATCATATGAGTCCATTATCAGGAGAGAAAAAAAAGCCTGTATTCAACATGATATGGAGTCCTCAAAAGCTGTGACTTTGCTTATTATTCTAACACCGAATGTGTTTAATTTCCATTTTTATGTGAATATTTTAAGAATAAAAAAAAATTGTTCCCCTCACACAATAGCTTCCATGTCATGTGACCCCGGAATGCAAAATGGTGGAAGTCTCCATTCAAACTTCCTCTTCAGTACAAGAAAAGATGTATTCAGTAAGTAAGTAAGTATTAAACTTGCACATTGGACATGACATCTGCTTATTCCGGTGCGCGGGAGCCTTCAGTCCATGAAACACTGACCTTTAAAGGTCAAGTGGTGTGTGTTCTTGCTGTAGATCCCAGAGCTTCGCCAGGCTGTGAGTGTGACAGAACTTCATCTTCATCGGCTTTTTCACCGCGTTTCTGATGTTTAATCTTTTCCTTTAAAGTAACCGATGAGTTCAAATAAATGAATGTAAAAATACAGAGAAATAAAACGTACATTTTCTTTGAAATATGGCCAAGGAAAAGTACAAAGTCCTCTGAAGTGCAGATAAAGTACAGGTACTTTGGCAATGTATTTAGTAGTACTTAAATGCAAATACCATCCACCGCTGCATACAGTACAACGCAGGTGTGCGGCTGCTGCAGGAGAGTCTGTGGAACGTGACAGACACTGAGTGTTCAACCGTTAACGGCATCTAAGGAGCATAAATGATTGTTGATCAGAGAAAGAAGTGATCATTTCCTTCCCACCCAAATTAAATCAGTGTGACACGACTGCACTGCTCTCCCACTCCACAATGAATACTAGATACTAGAAAACATTGCTCAAAACTTACATTTATTTACTCAAAAACACAACCAGAATATACACTGCAAGAAAATGTATTAATCAACAATAAGACCAAGACGCGCATCAACATCGAAATCTGTGTAAACTACGCACCCTGTTGTTTGCCATTATTTTTTAACTCTAAATTTTCCAGCCCAATTTGGAAATTCTGCAGCCTGCAGATTTCAAAAAGGCACCGATAAAATAAGATGCAACAAAATGAAATGTTGATCAGCAAATCCCGGAGTCGCCACTCCTCGGCCTATTACGTTCGACAGTGTGGACCCTGGCTTGATTTTTACTGACACACATGTTTTTTGAGATACTACAGACAATACTGCATCGAGGGGGGGGGGGGGAACAAAATCTGAAATTTCGAGGATAAAACTGTAATATTATGAGAATCAAGTTTCTAGTGTAGAAGAAGTCACAATATTCCAAGAATAAAATACAAGCAGTGAGACAGGTGCGCAAATGGAAATATTCAATACATTCAGACTTACAGTATAAATTACAGTGTAATGTCTGCAAAACAAAGACTTTGGCATCGTTCTTGGAATTTTTTATTTTTATTTTTTTTAATCAGTTAAAAAAAAAAAAAAAAAAAAAGTCTGGTAAGTTTACTCTTGTAAGCCGGCTCATGACAACGGGATTTTCTTCTCGGAATCTCTATTTTCCGTTGTCCTCACCGTGGCCATAACACCCTGCCGGAGGTATCACCTCCCTGATTGCAGCATCATTTCCATCCGTAGATTCATTAATTTTTGACACTGAAAGGTGGCGTGATGTCTCACTCTCAAAGTGTGGGGCAGTGGAGGTTAAACACATACTTGTAGTCGTGGTAGCAGGGGGTGTCGTGCACCCCAGGACACAGGAAATGAAATACACAGTAACTTGCACTGATTAGACGGCATTATTGACAGCAGCGTTTCCTCCAGAATGCTGTTTATTCTGCTGTGTACGTCCCCAGGTGTCTGACAGTGGCCTTCGTACGGAGGAAAGCATGACCCTGCTTGACAAATACACACAGAATGCATGAAGCTTCAAACAGTACAGAAACCCCCCTCGAGCGTCATCCCAACACCTTCATTAAGTATGCTCTTAAAAAAGCAGAAAGCATATGAATATTGAAATGAATAATGTATGTTTTTTGCTTCTGGCTACCGCAAGATGTGAGTCAAACAGCCTTGCTCTTGCTGCAAGTTTCAGGGAACTGCAAATGTCAGTTATCTCGTTTCTTCATATCAGACGACGCCATGATTGTACCGTCTACTTTTATGCAGAAACCTTTTTTTTTCTCTTTCCCCTCCACACTGAAATAAAACATGTTCAGACAAAGACACAGAAACAACTGCTTGATTCAGGGCCGTGTAAATAGTGTTTTGTTTTCCTCAAGGCATTTAAAACCAATAATTCAAGCCCCGACACTGCAGACACATATTCAATATCGCGTGCTCTCTTGAGCTCTCTTGTACGCGGCTTTGTCGCCACAGTCAATGCACCACACCGTTTGCATTCATTCATTTAATCTAAGTTCATTTTAAATACAATATATGCAATACAACATTTGAAATGGTACGAGTAAAAAAATATATGTCATCTTACAATACAGTACCATTAAAGAGAACAATGGAAAGAAAAAAACGAACACAGAAACATCTTAACACACTCGCTCAACTTAACAATATACAGCTGCGACTGTAGTTTCTGTAGGCTTCTACATATAAAGTACAATTTCATTAGCAGAAGCTTTAACAATTTATAGATCCTGACGTATAAAGGAGTTGTTTATCCACTGAAAATGCTTCTGTTCATGCACTTTGTACATGCTCCACTGGGACACATTTCAAAGAACTCAGACCCAGGCGTCATATTCACAATCGTCACGTGCTCTGATCTCACCGACCCTTGAGCCGGTATAATTAAGACAGATGCCTGTTTGCACGCAATTTACAAATCCCTCCCTCTTTTCTTCAGATATTTGCTGACGAAGCCCTGGAGAAACAGACAGGTCAGATGGCTATTTATAATGACGACTGAAATATTTCAGCCACGGAAGGAGAGAACAGTTTTTCTTGAAGCGATACTTCACCGATAAAGTGAATTTTTAATTTCAAGTTTGTTGATCGCACAAAGATGCCCCCCCCCCCCCCCACCTCCCCACCGGCAATACTTCTATTTGACTTCAGAGTACAAGCTAGCTAGCTATATTTAGCTTGAAGCTAATGGAGACAGCTAGCTAACAGCTAGCAGCAGCAAAACTGCCCAAAATCGTTCATTCAGAAACTCGCAAGAGCGTCCGGTGTGATCCACTTCCTGTTATTCAGCTGTCTGCTCAGTAATTAACAAAATAAAACATCCAGTTTCATTACAGTGAACCAGTAGGTCCAACTTAAATGTGCTAGCTTGCCAAGCGCAGAGCCCCATAGCAGCACTGAAGCAGAGTTTTTAGAGTTTGTTTGTTTCAGCTCAAACCAAAGTGTTTGTGAACTGTTAATGATATGGCTGGATGAGGAAAAGATGTGAATCATACCAGACTGTGCATTTGAGAGACTGTAAAGGGACACTTTTGCTGTTGTTAGCCTTCAGTCTCAATTAGCTTCAAGCTAAAACTACGTGGCTGGCCCTCTCTGCATTCCGGAGTCACAAAGAAGTAATGTGGGAGAGGGAAAAACATCGTTTTGAGCTCAAGAAATGTAAATGTCAGTATTTGAAAGCCCAAATACACATTTTGTGTGAAATATTGCTCCATGTGGTGGCTGTAAAACTGATCATTGGCACACTGTTCACTCAACAACCCAGTACAGATTGTGGCTGCCAATTGCAAAGAATGCTGCGCACAGCAGTCTGCTGACATCTACTTGAGGAATTTATGCAGCTTTTGTTGTTATGCCCAATATGTAAATCTGTCTATAAATCTGCAGTGAGCAGCTAGTTTTGGCTTGCATCTTATTTCAAGCAGACAGCAATTTCTCCTCCAGAGATATCATCCCACAACGCCGTTACTCTACTTGGGCACAAGGCGTAACAATCCATTACACTTGTAAAACGGCTGTGGTGACATCATGTGGCAGTAGCTCGTAAGCAGGTAATACCAGGTTGAATCGGCACCATGGTGTGTCTCACAAAGAATAATACGCATTCAGCCCAGCGTCAATTGTGTTTCCAAGCATCATCCATTGAAGCAAGATCCCGTCCAAAGAGCTGATCCATGCAGGTCATGGAATCATTCTCAAAAATGAACAGTGACATTCCGAAAGGGAACGCTGAGGGGCAAAAAAAAAACAAAACCAAAACAAAACAGTGTGCCATAATGTGAGTGGTGTGTTCTCTCGTTCTCATTTCAGAAAGCACACGGGGGATTCGCTGAGGTGGTGAGTACAAGCTAATATAAGAAAGGCCTCGATCTGTGACACTGAACAAGACCTGGAGGGAAAACACGGAACAGGTGGCAACAGTGGAAACAAAGCAGAGCACAGAGCCGTCGCCGCATGCTTAATGACCATCAGCCTCCTGTTCTTAAAGAACCTCAGGTTTATGTAAACATTTACCTATTTATTGCATTGTTGAGGGATTTTTTTTTTTTTTTGGGACGCCAAACACGGCTGCTCGCAGACAGTTGACACACCAGAGTCTGAGTTACTTGGTGAATGATTATGAATTCTAATTCTTGCACGTGTTAGCAGCGGAACAACATGAAACAGGGAGAGGAGTTTGAAAATTATCTTCAAAAGGAAAGCAAGTATCCCTGTAGCGGCAGACTGCGGGAACCGAGAGCAAAGATCTCAGACAGGCAACCACGCAGGAGCAGAAACACTGGAGTTGTGAAAGTGCAACGTTGGGGGAAGAACGAATTGAGATCCTATAGCTCCAGGGGAGATGTTGTTTTGCTGGTGTAGAGAGTGAGGCAAACACAGACCAATTTACTAGGGGAAAATTGTGCTGTGGTAGAAAAAAAAGAAAAGAAAAAAGAGAGAGCTAAGAGCAGACCTGGCTCATTCTTCACTGTGCAATCTAATCTCAGCTATTGAAGGAAGATGGGTGAAAACAAACATTGTTCTCTTGTCAGCAGCCCTGACAGAACATACAGTGCCAGTAAAAGAGCTCAGCCGCCTCGCACACCTGCCTCATCTGCAGCCCAGATGACGATTTTAGAGGGAAAAGTTAGGTGTGGCGTGATGAATATTCAAGGCAACAGTGACCTCTGGTACCTTCCTGGTGGGCTTTCAAGGAGGAAAATAATTAAGGGCCAAATGGGGACAGGGAGAAATCCCAGAGCTACACTTTTGCAGGCTTATTATCAGTCATGAGAAATAGCTGAAGACACAATAGCTTAATTAGCTGACATTTTCAAGGAGAGCCTGTTTCAAACACATATGCTACCCCTGCTAACAACTTAGCCCCCACCCAGCTGTAAATAATTTGTGGTTAATAACATATCTTAGTGCTGCATGAAGGCAATTCTTGACATTCTGGAAGACAATTCTCCTCTCTTCTGAGAGAGTTTCTCCAATTGTGACTGGTGCACAACTGAGCTGTTTAAAGCCATACGTCACCAGGGGCGTATTTTATCTTCCAAGTTATTTTCCATCCTGCATTACTTTGTGACTCCAGAATGCAGCAAGAGCCAGCCACGCAGATTTCGCTTCTACCTCTAACAGGGTTAACAAGAAGGGACGAAAAGAGGAAATGTCTTCCAGGCCGTCCAGTTGTCCTCAAATAGCCCCAAGATACACAATCAACTGGAGAACTCAGAATTTTCAGACACGGTTCATCACAAAAAAAATAAGTGAATGACAGCAAAATGAAAGGAACACAACGCTGAAGAGCTTTTTTACTCGCTCCTCTTTAAGACCCTTCAACGTCCTTGCAGAGCTAAATCTTGAGTTGAAAGTCAAGAAGTGGCTGCGAACTTAAATAACACAACATAAACATCAATATGAAACTGTTCCAGACATGAATACGCTAGTATATCAAGATGTGGTAACTGAATGCAAATTTAATGTAAAACTAGACAGGGTCAGTTGCCCGCAACCGCCAGG
Organism: Aulostomus chinensis; assembly: GCF_037954235.1. NCBI lineage: Eukaryota > Metazoa > Chordata > Actinopteri > Syngnathiformes > Aulostomidae > Aulostomus > Aulostomus chinensis. The sequence continues at coordinate 28,504,781 of NC_141326.1, read as the reverse complement.
CTGAATGTGGCGTGTTCATCCTACCGCCTTTATTCAACCGCCTCTCCCGGCTCCTTGATCCAACAAGGAAATGGCAACAAAAAAAGCGGCATTCAGAGTCACATTTCTGAAATGAAGCGCCAGATCTCGTTCACAATTAACCAAAAATATGAAGCAAATCCCTCAAGGGACGCAGTTATGGTTGCGTAGAAGTCACTCATCAGATATGGATGCCACAGAGAAGTTTGTAACGCCACTAAAAAGAAGAAAGAAAAAAAAAAGACGGGGATCCAGCATTTTGAAAATGTGCAGTTTCTCAGAATTCCGTGAAGTGTTGATGAAACCTTCCATACTTCACCTCACCAGGCCAACATTTTATTCAGGGAATCATTAACGGACCAGTGATTTAAGATCTAGTGGCACCTAGTGGCGAGGTTTCAGATTGCAGCCAAACACTCTCATCTGCCCCTCTACTTTCCAAGTATGACAAAATGCACAAATTCAGATTCTGTTTGTAGGGTTTTCCTGCCCCCCCCCCCTTTTTTTGTGAAACTTTTCTTGTCACAAATGTAAAAATAAAGTGCTCCGGGTGACTGGACAGAGCTCCAATAAATAAAACTCCCAATTTTATCGAACATGGAGGCAAGGAAAAGAATCATTGAACTGAGGACTGAGATGCAGGAGTGGCGTTACTGAAAGATTACATAAATACGACAGAGCAGTGTCATGTGGCAATACTTCCACACCCACGGTACTGTTTTAGACATGCTGGGGAGATGACGGACAGCCAAGAGGACTGCGGAATTCGGTTTGTCTGCTCTGGCTAACAGCAGACACACTGTGGAGCAACAGTGCTGCTGCCAGGATCACGGACGCACATTCATTCATTTGAAAGATTCTCAGATGGCACATGAAGCCAAAAAAAACCAAGTTTGGCTTCTGGGTTTAAAGGAAACTTCTGCTGCCTGAACCTGCTAACTTTCACTTTTTCCTCTTCGTTAACTTGAATGGGGATGAAATGATTTAGTCTTCACTTCCTGTATCCAGGTCACCCACGCTGAGGAGGAGGAGTCACTCCCTATGTAGATGCAACATGCTCATTCCGAGCAACAGGGAAACAAAAAAAAGGGCAATTCAGTTCCAACCAATAGATGTCCTAAATCCTCCACACTGGTCCTTTGAGGCTGGTGTCATATTGATTTTTCTTCTTTTAAATTTTAGTCAGTAAATCTCATGGAAAGAACAAAACCAACAGCTTGCACCTCCCTGTGCTGTCGAGCTGCTCAAACCGCAAGAAATTTTCTGCCGTGTGTCAATAAATATTCGGATTTCCAGTCAGTATTAATGGCTGAGGGACAGTGTTTCCAGACACGAGCAACTTTGGGCCTGATTTTCATGCAAATGAAAGCACAAATCACCGAGTTCAACAGTGTGGCTCATTCATGCGTTACGAGATTTAGACAACGGCGCACAAAGAATAAGCAGACACTGAATAGTGGATTCAGTTCATTGTTGGTTTGGCTCTTTCTACGTGATTTGTTGGCAAAAAACAACAACAAAAAAAACCAAAACAAGGCAATACGTCACCATCATACTTTCATCGGGAACCTCGAATCGTGTTTAACACAAATCATGACATACAGTACCGCTTCAAGTCAGTTCATGGTCGCACAGGTTCGTTATTCAGGTTATAGTCGCTAACTACAGTTAAAACCAAGGCTTATGAGACACTTAAAGTGACACTTCTCTCAAAAAGCACGTCTCAAGTCCTCACAAACGGCCGCAGAAAGAGCCGGCCACATTTGCTTAGCTTGACGCTCACGGCAACCGGTGGCTAATAATAGCCAAACTGTCAGATAAACGCATTTTACAAGTGCATCCTCTGATATAACCTGCACGTTCTTTTTTCCAGCCATATGCTCAGTAATACACACACGCACGCACGCGCACGCACGCACGCACGCACGCACGCACGCACGCACGCACACAAATTGCCCCAGAACTATAACGGTTCTGGCTTCTTCATGGAGGTGCCAGACGCAGTTGAACCCACTCACTTGTGCTCGTTCATTGTGGCGCTGAATCAAGAGGGTTGTAATTTGCAGTTGAGCGAGCAGATGATGAAGGACGACGGCTTGAGAGTTCGTATACTGATTTTTTTGGGGGGGGGGGGGGGGCGATTTCACTGTTGTTAGCTATCGGTGTCTGTTAGCTCCAAGCTAAATATACATGGCTGGTTCTTTCTGCATTCTGTAGTCACAAAGAAGTAATACAGGAGGGAAAAAAAAACCTCTTTATGAGCTCAAGACACCGATTTTGTGAATACTTGAAGAGTAAAATACACTTTTTGGTTCAAGGATCACTTTAAGATTGAACCCTTTCATGAATATTCTGAGGTCAGTTGAACAGTCCTGGAAAATGACTGGGAAGATGCTCCACGAAGGTGACAACTTGCAGGTATATAAAACTATAGATTGATTTAGCAATCAAAATGTCAATCAATAAATACATACAAAATGAATAAATAAACCTGGAAATACATACATTTGTAAATAATAATAATAATAATAAAAACTGTTGCCTCTGTGTATTACTAAGAGTCTTTGTGTGTAGTCCTCATTGGCTGGGGGGTGGCGTAGTCCATAGACTTATACTTCTTATAATGAGCCATTCTTTCTGACTGGCCGTCACCACGATGCGCACGCACTCAATGTCAAATGCGATTTTGTGGTCTACATCTTGGACCTCGATGTTGCCATTTTTAAACTCCCCCAATGTGATGTAGGAGGAGCACTGCTTCCCCTTCTTAGTTCCAACAAGTTTCTCCCCAACCTCCAGAGCTCCGTGATGAAGAATGTCATTCTGTCGGTCGTCAGAGCCGGTTGCAATCCTGATTTTACTAATTTTGGTAGATTTATTAAAGACTATGACAAAGAAGTCCCCAGTCGAAGGAGGCTTCCCCCAGAAGTACTCGTCCACAGTGCTGTAAGCCTTGGTGGCGTCATAGTTCTCAAAGACGTTGATGTTTGTGTAAAGGCTGGCAGGAGGGTTGTCAGGAATGTCTATGGAGTCCTCCTCAAAGTCGTCGTCTTTCAGTTTGTTCTCCGCTCCTTTGTAGGAGGAGTAGTAGCCCATGTGCTGGAACAGCGAGGGCTTGAAGCGGATCACATCCTTCTGGGCCAGCAGACCCCTGAAGTGGATGAGGAGCCAGTCGCAGGGCATTTCCTGGTAGAACATGAGGAGGAAGTGAGCCAGACGCGGCAGGTCTCTGGAGTGGTACAGCTTACCGATGTAGCCCAGCTTGGAGAACTCCAGCATCACCCAGTAGGAACCTTCTCGGGAGGTGATCACCTTCTTCAGCGCCGTCAGAAAGTTCCTGGAGCATCGCACGTCGTCTTCTAACATCATGTAGAAGTGAGAGAGGTTTGTGCAGAAGTTGAGGAGGAAAGCGTAGTCTACGTTCTGCTTGGAGCGGAAACGGACTCGGTCCTCGGGGTCATTGTAGTTCCTTTTCAACCCGTCCAGAGATGGATAGTACTCCTCTGGAGCCTGGATCACCAGGAGGCGCCCAGCTATGATGTGGTGGGAAAACTTCCTGGTGATTTCTTGTACCAGGTTCTCACACCAGACCAGGTCGAAGTCTGCCAGGTGGACCACAACCACAATCTCTTTCAGTTCCTCGTAACTGGACTGATCGAAGATGGATTTGATCGTCTCCATGAGGTAGTTCCCTCTTTTTCTCTTGACTGAAGACAGTCCAATGGTGAGATACTCTGTCGACAAAAATGAAGACATCATGAGTACAAGACCTTCATCTTAGGAATATGTTAAGGAGATGAAACGACAGGTTAGCAAGGACAAGGCCTTGTGTCCACCACAGCATCTTCCCACCAGGCTTCAAACGACAGCCGGTGGAGTGGTGAGCACTGTCGCCTCACGTTAGGAAAGTTCTGAGTTTGAATTTGGAGAATTTTGTGTGGACTTTTGGAAAACTACAAAAAAGACATGTAAAAACATAGCGATCCCACTGTCATGGCCTAAAGGACGTAATATGGCTTCAATTGGTGCATGGTTGCTCTTATTGATGGGATATTACTGACGGTGAAGGCCAGAAAACCAACCAACCACCACACCAGGAAACAGTTGTGTTGATTTGTACGGAGAAAAAGGCCTCTGTGGACTTGTTGCATTTCATGGCTATGCTATGAATCCTAACGTCACAGATTTTAAGTTTTAGTCTCAGCGCCTGTTTAAAATCAAGACTTAATGTTCCCACACTCGTGAAAAAAAAAGTGGGCGTAAATTCCTTTTCAAAGAAAAGCCTAAACTTACTCTTGCGATTCAGCGGGGTTCCAGCAAGATAACGATACGTGACATTAATGGTTCCGGAGAAATTACTGAGGTCTCTGAAGGTGTGAACGTATCGCTCGGAGCTCGGGGGGTGGGCCGACGTTTCCCTGAGCTGCCTTTTATCCTCTTCCTGCAATACATCACAAAAAACAGAGCATAAGTTCACACTGAGAGCATGTACAAGGTGTCATGTCTGTTGAAGAAAGGAGAGAGAAACCTGAGAATAATTAGAGTCGAGCGGGGGAAAAAAAACAGACATTTGCGCTTTCTAAATTGTCACGTGCAATATTTACACCACGGGCGTAGATGCAGCTGAGCGAACCTTCAGCGTTTGAAGACAAAAGGAATCTTAAAACTCTTCTCAGCAGTTTGCTTAGTCGAGCAAATGGACTCGAGGAGAGGACAGATAATGTACTCTGGAAACAAACTTTTGATGGCATCATGAATAAGAGATAAATCATCTGGATGATTTCAACTTGGGTCCATGTCATGAAAATTTGAGCGTGTTTAGTTTGAAAAAAGAGGCAATTAAGAACGAGATGACTTGGGCGGAGTGAACAAATATAAAAGTACGTTTGGTTTCATTCATTTTTTAGACATTGTGAAAGAACGCAGAGTGAGTACTGAGTACTGAGGCCTCACTTTGAGTACTGAGTGCTCACTTTGAGTACTGAGTGCTCACTTTGAGTACTGAGGCCTCACTTTGAGTACTGAGGCCTCACTTTGAGTACTGAGTGCTCACTTTGAGTACTGAGGCCTCACTTTGAGTACTGAGTGCTCACTTTGAGTACTGAGGCCTCACTTTGAGTACTGAGTGCTCACTTTGAGTACTGAGTGCTCACTTTGCGTTGAATCTGACTGGTCAAGTCTTGCCTGTCTTTGACTGATCGTCCATTCACACAGTTCATGTCCTGGACATTCCATATTCTCAAATGCCACACTGGCTTTCTTTTTCTTTTTTTTCCCACACCAGACATGAGCGCTGATGTTGGGATACGGGCGCCACCATGTTTGTTTACACCGCGCGCCATCGGGTGACGTGCCAGCACAGCAGCCTCTGGCCTCATGCAAATCACCCAAGAACTCCTCGGTCCTGGACTCCTTCCTCTCCACCGTCTCCGTCACTGTCGGACGGTGGACCTGTGTGGCCTCTAGCTAACTCACTAATGCTCAAGCTAATTTAGCTCCTGGCTGTTTTGCGTTTGTCTTTTGCTAAAGTAACTTTACCTTTGATACGAGTGTGGTGTTTCACGGATGAGGCGGAAACATTGCAGCAGACTTGGTTGCAGCTTATTGATGCAATAATGAGCAGTGGTGGTACGGTCAGAGGAAGCCCAGCTACACGCAGACCGGGCGTCTCACGCCCCTTAGCCCCGCCCATAACACTGTTCAAATCAGGCTGATTCCAACAAATCCTTGAATCTTTGACTCTTCAAGGTCACTGGGAAATGCTTGATATATCTGAGACAAAAACGTGGAATGCGGATACACATCAGGATTTACTCACCAGCACATAGCCATCTTCAATGTAGAGGTTGAGGAAGAGGAGGAAGGTGATGAGGAAGCCAAGGAAGGGAATCGTGGAGCGTTTCCTCAGACACCTCATCTTGTCCAGGTATTTCCACGCCAGTCTCATGCTGCACGCACTCTGGCTGAGATCTGCATCGGAACACGAGAGAGAAAACACCTTAAAATTAAGGCGGCTTTGTCTCTAACGTGACAGGTAAATAACCTGCCCAAGCAGGGGGAGGGGTCCTTGGACCGTGCAGCCGTGTATGACATGGCGTTTCCCTCTAGCATCATCATTAGCCTCATAAATATACTCCAGCACACTCTTGTGTTATTAGTGTCTTCATTCCCTTGACGCATTGGACCCACACACACAAAGACAGGTGGAAAATATGCACTGCATGTAATTGACCTGCAAAGTGTTCCTTACCAATGTGACTAAAATGGGTCACTGCTAATAAAAATGGCTTCATAAGTACCCACCATGTGGTAGGTTGTTCACTGCGCCCCCACCCCCACCCAACTAGTGTCATTAGCTGTTCAGTGCTAATGGACGCCTCGTGGTTGAGGGCCGGAATTTTGAATGCCGCCTTGTTCTATGAATGATGAACACAAACAACAAAATCGATGGGCTCTTTTCAGCTGGCTCACGCGTCTCTGGTCTGGAGGCTGGGCTTGTTTTAGAGAGCTGATCATCACGTGCATACTAAGAATGCTATTCCTCCATCTTTATGAATGGGGAGCCCATACGATCCATCTGTGAGTGCAGGTTCTGCGCTTGGGATTGAGCTCGACCACAAGGTTACGTGACCCTGGACCGACGGGTTGAGCAACGAGGCTCCAGGAGGAGAAAAAAAACAGTTCTCTTTCAATGTCAATTACAAAATGCTGCAAATACGTTATTGTGCTTTTATTGAAAAGGCTCTGACACTCTGCTTTGCAAACATTTATGAAGAAGTCAAATATCAGTCAGTGCAGCAAGCAAGAAACACCCTTCTCCTCCCCTCTCCTCTCTCCTCCCCTCTCCTCTCCTCCGATGTCCGTTTCTTGTTGATATCTCGGACAAATTCATCCAGACGACCTATTTTGAGGGTGGGAATAAAACGTGTGAATGGGTTTCGATGTAATGTTGGTCTTCTGCCTCAGTTATGCGCTCCCTGAATGCCTTCGAGTTATTGCAGGTATTTACTACAATCTGAAGCCCCACTTGGCCAATAAAAAAACAAGCCCTTCCGTCTACCAGATAAATACGACGTGAAGCTTTCAGCAACGGCACACACCAGTCAGTGTCACACCTGTGATGACTTGGCGAGGGAGGAAGGGAGGAAGCTCACGGACAGCAGCAGAAGTAACAAAGCTGGCAATCAGACATCAACATAGGCTTTTGTTCTGCTGCCCCAGAGGTAGTACAAACTACCTCTAAGCTCAGTTCAATGACCACACACGCATCGATCAGCAGCAGCTGGAGTTGCCTCGCCTCGCCTGAGATTCAGCTTGTCAATATCTCTTTGTGCACACTGGAAAACTGAATTTAACATATCCAAGCACTGAGCTCTGCTCTCTGGAAGCTTCAACCAACTACGTTCAGGGTTCTCCTCTGAACACAACACACCCAGAGGGGTTCACAATAGCGGATAATACTCTTTCTGCTGGGCAATTGTGGAATCGGAGAAGTCACAAGTTATTTAGCGGACGATGTCGGGTGACACTCTTCTCAAATAGAGCCACAAGAGCCCTCTGAAGCGATCACACTTGCTATCGCCCGCCCCCTGGAAATCAATGACCACCTGAGGTCAGGAAACCCCCGAGTGGACTGAGATTCTCTGAGTCAAGCAGTCAAGAAGTTTCCTCAGTTCAGTTTGGGCGCAGGATCATTTGAGTTTCTTCACCGCTCGAGGACAGAAGTCCACAAATGTTCACCTCAAGAAAAGAGCGCTGCTGCTGCTGTCGTGCTACCACTGTTTATGCGCATCCCTGTCTCCCTCTCGGCGTTCATATCAGTGTTCAAACCTTGGATTTGTGCTGATTTCATCTAGAGAAAGCCTTCAACCTGTGGACCCACTGTTGTGGACGGCGAGCGTGTGCTAAGTTAACCTTTGAACATGTCATGCCCGTGAGCGGTGAGGCCCAGCTAGCATGGTGAGAGGCCAGGTAAGCTCAGTGAGGGCTCATGGTTCATGGTCAGCAACAGCCCACATCACCGCATCCTCCCTGAATCCCCACTCGGCTTCCTTAGCTGGAATGTGACGAATGGGACACGCTCAGCTCGGGAGTGGCGCCATTCCCAGTTCCGACCTCAGAGTTCCGAGGAAAACGGAACGCGGCGTTACAGTCGACATGTCTGCTTTAAAGGTTTTCAATCATATTTTACAGTACCGAGAATCCCCTTTTATGCATTATTTGTACATTTTATGCGGACAAATGCTTCCACATCACAGAGGGGAGAGCTCTCCACCATCTTTGCGGCACTCCAATTGTCAGAACACATCTGGCATGGTCTCTGTTGTACGTGTGGCAGGTCTTCTGCAAATTACAGAGTTTTGATGAGCAAAACCTGCAGGCTTTTCTTCAGGAATCTGGCTTCTTTCCCCTCCGAGCTGGCGGCTGGTACCAGAGTTCTCCTGACACCAGGACTCAGGTATTTAATGCATCTCAGCACCAGCTTCCTCTCCTGGAACGGGGACTCGCAGCGCTTCTTTCTTTTTGCAAAAAAAAAATCTACAGAGCATTCAGAGCATCTCCTCCCACTCTGAGCCCGCACTGAATTATTGAAATTAGAGAGGCGCCTTGCTTTGTCTGGTATCACTGGAACACACACACACACACACACACACACACACACACACAGGTCTCCAATCTGAAAACTCTCACCTCCTCCAGAATGAAGCAGAAAAGTACACAAAGAGGCCATCCAGTCCAGTCACAGGTCCAGCGTCTCACATTGTACTGCATTTAGGAGGTATTTCTACCTGTGACATCGTCGTTTACTCTGATTACTATTGCTTATCCTATTCCTCAGTCTATTTTAAACTCATCACCGAGCAAGCGCTGTGAGAACAGACGGGTAGAATGAGTGGCTGTGACGACAAAAAGTGGGTAAGTTACCAGCACCAAACACACTGTCACACCCATGTCCAATGTACTCTATATTTTTGGAATATAGAATAGATGAAGGTGTATACGTATGGTGTGATGGCATAGTACTTCCAGACAGCATCCATTAGCTAAAGGGAGGTATGTGTGTGTTGCTGTGCTCGTTCTTGTGGCGTGCATCCAGAGTGGAACTGTGCAAAGTGAAATGGACTAAGTGTGTTTTAATGGACGTGTCATCCTGGCAGTCACACACTCTCTCAGATGTCCAGGACACAGCACACTTTCAGCAGGCTGGGGCTGTTAAATATCCATTATGCACTCTGTGTGTGTGTGTGTGTGTGTGTGTGTGTGTGTGTGTGTGTGTGTGTGTGTGTGTGTGTGTGTGAGTGAACTGGACCAAATAAACCACAGCACTGCCTCTCTGCTCACCCAGAACTGCACTTAACTCATATCAACTATCTGGTCCCAACTCTCTCGGAAGGCTGTGTTCTCGGTGCGAGGTTAAATCCTGTTAGACTGACACACAGGCAGTTTGGTGGTAGCACAACTGCCAAGTGTTCACGCTGTAAGAACCTCACAAATCCAATTACATTTTCATTCTCGTGGCTAAATGTTAAACGTGATCACAAATTTTTGAGCCTTGCAATTTTTAAATTCAATATACCGCATTAAAATATTTCACTGTTTTGGCTGTAGCATCCAGTCGCAGCTGGCTAGGAGACAGAACTCCTGGAGATTGTTGCTCCCAGAAGAGATGAGATAGAAAATACACCAGGAACTCTGCAAAAATCCTCAGGGGAAAGGATCACCTGGGTGTATCTCTCTGTGATTGGGGCCTTGGGGTTTGGAAATGGCTCTCAGCTGGAAATCTTCTGCCCATCAATCCTTGACGTCAGAACCTGCTGAGAGTTTTAACACTGCTTGTTTCATGGAGTGAAACAAGAGTGTCAGAGTTACACAACGGATTCTAATGCAACTGGCCAAAAGATGGAAAACCTCTGAGTGTAAATGTGTCCCATACATGAATCGATCCATCTTAATCGATGCCACAGATTATTGGTTTGATCTTATGCTGATTCGGCATGTTGTAGTCCCACAATGCTGTTTTTGTAGTAAAATGAAGTCAGGATTTACAGAAATATGCCCATCCCAATTCCTCAGAGCTCAGGAAGCAGCTCTTAAACCAATCCAGACTAAATATATATCTAATTTACGGGATGACAACACTGAAATGTCGTGTAACTGTTTGTTTGTTTGTGCCAGACAAAGAACGCTTTGCTGGCTTGGTTAATGTGAATGCTTTTGGTTGTCATGTCTCCCAGCCAGAAGCAGGAAAACCAACAGGCAGTTGAACAGGGTAAGATTTAAAATCCACACAGGACCGATCAATAAGCAGAAACCACCGAGGACACGTTGGGACACTTTTAACATCCAACATAATGGAAAACCATCCAAAACGGAAAAATACGCAGTGACAGGACGGTGACATTGATGATGCGTTGAAGTCTCTCAGCTCACTCACTCACACACACACACACACACACACACACCCTCATCTGGCCTCCTGCCTGTCCATGTGGCCAACAACACTGCAGAAATTGGGATTGTAAATGAGCACAGCCTTCCTTGCTTCATGTAAATGTTGACGCCGCTGTTTCGCCTTTTACCCCGTAAAGACGTCATCCGTGCTTCTCTCGCGATCCACACGCGCTCCTGGAACCGTCTCCATTTCTCCTTGCTGGAACCCAGACCCACTGAATGGTGACAGAGGCAGGCTAGAAAAACAAGGAGCTCCACAGTGATGAGAAGGTAATTACGTCTGCCCTGATGTGCAACCCAGTGCCAGGAATTCTATATCACCCATGAAAACAAAGCCCAAACAAAACAAAAGTCCTTTCATTCCCTTATTTGTAATAGCTTGATTACTGGCGAGTGAACGGAGGCCTCCTGCATGCCAATGAGGCCTCCTGCTCTCAAACGCTAGCGGGGAAAATCTCAAAGATTGAGGAGACCTGCACTGACACGCCACCGACATGAGTTGATTTCCACAGTACTTTCACATCCCTCCTTCCCAAGGTTGTTCCTTTCAAGTCATTCCTACAACAGTAAAACCACAATGTCAAGACGCCTCGGAGAATTCACACTTGCTAACCGTAACCCAGAGTCTCTAAAATCTGAATAGAGGGCTTTTCAAAAAACGTGTTTATCCACATATTGAATTAATTCATTTGAAAGCTGGCAGGGAACTGAGGGAGGCAAATGAATGAAGATGAGATTTGAAAATAAAATGCTGTCCTGTGGGAGTTTCAGGTGCACGCAGCGTCGAGCCCCACCATATGTTACTGGGAAATCAAAATAAGCTCGAATACTTTTCTTGCTGGATTGAATCAACTCTCGACTTTCCATTCAGCCGTTTTTAAAATGTGAGGCTGCATTTCTGTAATGGGAAAACCAAGATGGGAAACTCATTGTGAATAAGAAAAAGGGGAAAAGATTAATAAAATGGGCAGCAGAAAGCAATTCTCCCACATTTCATCTTGTTATCTGTTTTACATTATTTCCCCTGGGTATCCTGCACCTTGCAGATATACAGCGCCGCACAAATAATCAATTAAGCCTGCAGATTTGCAGGGATTCAGCAGCTGCTTTGTGTTAGGCCTTCAGCCACTTTCAATGGATTTTCTCTCTTGATAAAAAGCGGAGTAACTAAGGCTTTTGTTGATAACACAATTGTGGTGCAGAGAGGAATAATAAATCCCTTTATTATGAAATCGCTGTTTTGTTAATAATTCAAATTGGTCAAACAGTTTACCAATTGCTCCATTCTTACCGCCCGGCACACAAAGGAATCTGTCATCTACAAAGATTTAGCTAACCTTGTCAGACGTCCACGCCCCGCGCAGAAGCACAGGAATGATCCTAATTATCAGGATGCGACGGGGAATTGTCTGTGAGTGTGTTATCGACGTGCGGTGTAGTAAATTGGAGTCTGAACGCTGTTGCTGTGAGATTCACCATGTAATTCCTGTAAACCCTGTGTGGCACGACAGTCATTTCTGAGGTTGACGGCCTGTCATCTGCACAAAGGCAATCTTCCAAAGGGAGTCATTTTCTTATTTGAGGCAACAAACAACAACTTGCATTTCTCCTCTTTTTTTTCCAAGCCTGTAAAAGATGCCAAGAAGTTTCCAGATCATAAAATGGTCCTGAACCGTGGCGTGTTCCAATGATCCGGCAGTATAAAAGTCTGCAGGCCAGACGGCTGCACCAAGAGCCCCAACAGATGTAGACCCCCCCCCATCCCCATCCCCATCCCCCCTTCTCCACGCGGGGCCTGTCACCGCTGTCAGCAGCTTGAGCTCACTCACTCTAATCGGAGGAGGAGGTGTTGTGGAGGTGGCGGAAGAGGGAAGAGTGTGTGTGCTGAATGTGATGTGTTCCCAATGGACACACTGTCCAAGCCCAGCAACCCCCCTCCCTCCCTCCCCCCACCGCCACCACCAACTGCTCCCACCGCTGGGGCCCTCGAGGGAGAAACAAGCAGTCCAGTGACAGTGCCACTTCCAGCTGTTCTCCCATAAGAAAACGGTGAGGACGACATGCCGCCGAGCATAAAAACCTGAAATTGTCTCAGCTGGTCAGGCTCACGGATACGAGAATATTTCTAAAGCGCCGCCGCGGCTCCAGTGTCCTTGTCTTGTTGTCATAAGCTCTCATACAGGGACAGGACTGGCCTTTGTTCTCAGTCCAAAATGTGTTGGAGACATCAACAAGGCTTTTCAATTCATCACCATTAAGGCTTTTGGCACAGGAGGTGCAAGCTACTGGAGAAGGTTCTCAAGAAATATTGAGCTCGTGCCACCCGTTGATGCTCGCTTCAGAGTGATCAAGCATCAAACCGGTGCAAACGGATGCACTGTATGTGCTTAGGTGCTGCATCTCGGTCCGTACTTGAAACGTGATTGTAAAGAGATGTTTCAGACCCGCCTACAGGCCCCCCCCCCCCCTCCCCTGTTTGACTTGGCTGGAGAAAAGATGTCCTCATATCTTTTATAGCTGCGGGTGGACCGGTGCCACCTCCGCACAGTCGATTCTCACCTTCATCACTCAGGGAAGGAAGTGTCTGCCGTGAAAAACAAACTGAGACGCAATTAAAGAGCGTACTGTGCTGATGATGTGGCGATACGTTTGTTCATCTCCGAGAGCTGCTGAGAGGCCGTAGGACTCGGCGGTTAAGCGCTTCAATGAAACTGAGAGTCGAAATGTGAAAGAGATGGAAAGATGCGATTAGTCAGGCTGGGCTCATTCACGCTTCCTACTTCTACCTACAAAAAGCAATGCGTCATCATTTGAGCAACGAGTGAGATGTCAGGACGTTTGAATTTGTGTTTCTGGCAGCAAAGCGAGGTTTCGAGGGAGATGTTGGGATATTTGCAGCCACTCCTATTTATATGGCTTTTTTGTATTTTATGCCAAACCGTCATCTTTGCCTAACCAAGTGGCTCTCGTGTCTAAATCTGGGCATACGCTTTACAATTTTAGCCCCATTTCTGACCCAGTTTTTGAGCTACGTGACTCACTTCAAGTTGGCCAGCATTTCAGCCTCGTCAGGCATCGTCTGCTGTGCAGCGTGCAGGAGACCACGAGGAGCGACAGCAGCCCCCCCAGTCGGCGTGGGACTGACTTCCTGACGCCGGAGTTTCTTCACGCCCTCGCACAGCAGAAGCAGAGACTTGAGTGCATTTAGCTCGTCGAGCCACGTGGCAAAAGCGTCTGGAAACGCTGCAAAGACACGCCTTGACATCGAATGCAAGTTTCCTATTCTGTGCGTCTTCCATCTGAGATCAGGACAGATATTCAACAACTCCTACTTTCCTTACTTCCTTCCAAGGTGAAAACAACTTCCTTGGAGCTTTCAAATGAAGCCAGGATGATCCGCAGGCGACCGCGGCGCAGTGTCACCACAGGAATCCCGAGCTTTGGTCTTACATCCAAACAATCTACACACACAGCGAGTGAGTTCAAGAACGCTTCTGAAACGTAGTGTTCATATACACTTCATCATAACCACAATGTCGTTGCAACTATCTTAAAATATTTCCACTGATAATAAAATTAATATCTGCCACTTCATTTTCCACGGACGCTCAGTCAGCTGATCTGCTTTCAGAGTTTTGTCTGCATGTTTATGTTTAAGGTCAGAGGGAAAACAAAAAATTTCCTCTGTTCCAGCTTAATGAGGACAAGAGGCACAAGAAACTCTTCATCTGCACGTGACCTTCTAAGTGGTTGGCACTTTGACCCGGATTAGCGCTCCACCAGAGGTGCACTTGGAGGGAAGAGCAACAGCCGTCCTGCCTGCCACGACCAGCCCACATACACGCACACGCTCTCACCTGCTCGTCACGCGTGTGAGATACCAGGACGCAGAAAATATTACCTCCATCTGAGAGACTGGACAATTAGTATTTGAAAGCTGCGAAGAATTCCCCGAGGCAGAGAGATTCAGTTAGTCTTCAGTTGTAGCACCTTGGACTAATGGACTGAGGTGTCCCTGACTTCAGACCGGCCCTGTCCCTGACGTCATGCGTCTTAAACATATGCTGCTGCTCCTCGGAGGCCATTTTCTACACTGAAAGAGCAAACACACGAGAATTAGCAGACAACAGCCGCTGTCTTCATGTCAACTCAGTTAAAAAAAAAAAAGCATGGACAGTGGGTGCAGGCATGGGCGAGCATGAATAAAAAAAAACAAAACACACACACACACACACAAAAGAAAGAAGACCATGAAAGAAAAGACCGGAAAGAAGTCCTCTCTTCTTCTCTGTCTCCATTTGTGAGACAGGAACAAGGAAGGGAAGACTTGGCTCTGCCTTAAAAGCACTTTAAAAAGCCAAGGTCACCTCCTGGTCAAATCTGTGAAATGAGAAAATGTCTGAAGGGGCAAGAGGCCGGTGGCAGATAACATGAGAATGCACTATCTCCTCACTACACATGAGGTGCAGGGGAGGACAGGACACTGGCAGGCTTTTCAAAAGGCTCGGTGCTGAAATGAGGGCTGGAAACACAATAAGGTGGCCCAGTTTCACCCAGTATAGCGCGTACATTGAAGTGCTCTTACGGAATGAGCTTTTTGGTCGAGCACACAGCCGGAGAAATGAACCGCGCTTTGCATTTAACCATCAGCGTACGAAGCAGGTGAATCTAGCTGCAGTCTCCTGCCTCACTCTACTCACCAATCTCAAGCATCAGTAGGAAAAATTAATCTTCAAATGGAGGCGATCCAATACCATGAAGTCAACACATGCACAGAACGGTCGGCTCTCTCCCGCCGGTGAGGTGCCAACACTTGACGTTGTCTCTCGAATCTTCTTAAAAACTGGGTCAAAGCTGAGATAAACCGTGTTGCACGAAGGACTAAAAAATTCTCTTCTGGGTGGAGAATAATGGATGTGGTATTCAAATTATTAATAAGGGCTTTGTTAGAATATTTGGTGCATATTTATGAGTTTCATCTCGGTAAACCCGACCTTCTCTGCACCACAGCTGCTGCTGAACTGCAAACTTGTTATCCAGAGTCTTGCTCTGGAGTTCCTCCACTATCTAGAGGTCGTTGCTGCTTTAACTTGCTGCGCATTCGTAGCGATGCTGTCCCTCGGTGGTGGACCAGAGCTGAAGCGAGGAGCAACAGCAGCGTGGAAGAATCCGAGCTGGAGCGTACAGCACGTTTCAGGAGCGGATGCAGCAGAAGGAGGATGAACTCAGCGCTGCGATGAGAAGGACAAGGGGAACAAGCTAGCGAGACAGCGCACCGAACACATCCCACACCAAGTTGCGCTTTGTTGGACACACGACTACAAACTTCCATCCTTTGTGTTGGGATTACACTCGATTGTAGAGGAAGGAGACACAAATTATACATAAAACCTTCCCCAGTTAATTATTAAAGTTAACTTGTGGGGGGGGGGTGCGGATAAATCAAGATAAAGATACTTTGAAACTGATGCTTAAATGAGCAAACAGCTCAGTACAGAGAAGGAAATGCTTTCATGATTTCATTCAATCTTACAGGTCGTGAGCTGCATCCCGCTTTGGTTCTGAAGGCGAACATTCACCAGAGATGCAAACATGTCGATGGATCGCGCCAAGAAATCCATCATTTTTTAATAATTACACCTCCAAAGGAATCCTCACAATCATTCAGATCACACATTCTTTCCTTGAAGGCAAGAGGGTGAGCGGGAAGCCCAGATTGAGATGAAGAGCACGATACCTGAGTGGAGGAGCCCACGTTTCCTGCAGCAGCCTTGAACAGTGCAGCTCTTCTGGAGGCGTCTCTCTGCTGAGACATTGACTACCTATCCCACCGCTAGACTGATGGGAGAATATCCTATATCCCCGCATACTCAGGATTCTCCCAAGTCTCCGGCATGAATATTTGATGAGAGACATGTGGGACGGCCAATCACTAAAAGACATTTATCTCCAATACCCCTGACTGGGCAGCCCTCGCTGAGCCTCTCCTTCGGTAATCAAAAACAAACAGTTCATGGATGAAAAGGCCCTTTCAAGAAAATCCTTTATACCTCGGTATTGTATGTATTAGGGATTAGCTCGGCTGCTTGCTCAGCAGGCATCGGGATTCGAAATCTGATACAATCATGAGACAAATCTTATATTTTCCACCACCAAGGACAGTGTGGAATAAAAATCATTTGTTGTGTTTTATTTTGGCCTCTGAGCCGTGCCTCCCACGAGTCTCCAAGAGCACGTTAATTAGCTATTCTGTGCCTTAAATCTTAAGTCTGTTTATTCAACCCTAATGACCCTGTTGGTGCCACAGCCGCATCCCAGAGTGCTGTGCAGATTCCTGCAGTCGCGGCTCAGACCTTGAAATCGCCATCATCAGCCCATTACTTCATAACCTTGGTTATGCAAAAACGCGGTGGCATTTGTGACGATACAAATGAGCTCTGGGGTCCTAATAACAAACCCATTCAGGTTCCATAACCCCCTAACGATGATGGAGCCGCTCAATCTCTCCCCTGCACTTAAAGACCCTTCTATCCACCATCATGACATCACAAGCATCTACGGTTTGGATAATAAATCTTTGAATCAAAACTTAATCACAGCCGAAGGCCACGAGAGCCAGCACCTGTTAGATCGGGGTCATGCTCATTTTACAGGACGATTAAATAAAAATTAAGGGGCCAGTTTTACAATACTTGGCGGAGGGTTGAAGTATCCACCAAGGAAGAAGCCATTTCATTCAGATTAGTGACAGTGCCACCTAGTGGTGACAGGAGATAACACTTTGACTTTCTCAGCGAATTTAAAATTGGGTCAGAAATGCCTCAAGATCTCAGCGATGGGTTGTTTTGAAGACTGGCGTTTCGGCACAGCGAGGGTGACAATTTTGACGTTTTGCCTTACAACAGAAGACTTTTAGCACAGTGCACCGCACTGACAGACTGTCCAGACTTTTGCTGAAGAGTCCCAGCCAACGACGCCACCTGGTGGCCACAGGAAGGAACAACCCTAAATTGATTTACATCAAAATTACACCGAGCTGTCTGGACATGATGGACAGCAACATAATGTACATTGACTGTGTGCTTCATGCCACCACCTAGTGGCCACAAAGGGTACTAGCACCACAGTTCAGCCATACAAGCGCCAAATTAGCATCCGAGCATGAAAGTGCCCGAAAGTTCCTTGGAGGAGTTGGGAACTTGAGTTCTTTCTCTGCGACTCACATCCGGGCCGTTGTGTGATTTGTCACTTTCTGGTACGCAGCGGGAGAAATCCTTTTAATTTCACGTTTAACCTCCAAAAGGCCTGCGGTTGAACACTGACTGTAGGTGATGTATAATTACGATTATTTGAGTATGATGATAAGTTCATATCACACGTATCTGAGTTAAGTGTCTATCAATTTATTGCTTTGATCAAGTCGAACAAAATGAAGCAGCGAACCCACAGTAACACAATTACACTTTAATTAATGAGTATTTTAATGTTCAGTGACATTTATGCTCAGAGCTCAAGACTTACAAGTTGCCACATAGATGACATTGGCTAATGTCCCAGATCAGATTCCACCTTTTTAATCCTGCAGAAAATCAATTAGAATCAGGGTGAGGGCAAACGTACTCACCACCGTATCTGGAGGATTCAAGCACATCAAAACGACTCGTATTTCACGTGCTGCCTCGTAGTGGCTGTAGTTACTATGACCGGAACAAGGGAGGGAATGAGATAACGTCTGTATAAAGCCACAAAGTCTGCACCAGTCCAGAGTACAGGGCCTTCCCCCTGTATTTACTGCTGGCTCCTGCCCCAGACACATCTGACCACTTAGCCCAGTTAACGGTCCCCCCCCCCCCCCCCTTTTTTCTCCCTTCACTTGGATTTTTCTCTGTGTGATAACCAACTGAACTAAAAGAAAACACTTATGATCTCAACAGAATCAGACCACAGCAATCGATGCCCTTTTCTAACATGAACCACAAAGTTGATCTGACCATAAATAATAAAACACACACCAATGAGAGCGTCGAAACATCACGAAACACAAATTTCACTGTTACGGCGGGGAAGGGCGCAGAGAAATCCTACTGATGAGTGTAATTGGGCGTGTAAGATCAGAGTCGGCGGCTGCCGTAAAGCGCACAGACCAACAACTTAGACGGTACTCCCCAGAAAAACAAGTAAATAGGTTGTACATTCTCAAGGAAAAACAACCTACATTCTTCAGTAAGTGACAGATGCCGTCTAGGACCGTAGTAAGGAAAGTAGCAGATAAACGAATGGCGGGAAACATCCGTATCCGGAGGTGGAGGGAGCGGGGATGTAGAAGGTTAGCCTGTGCAGTGAGCGCACATTCAAGGCTCCCAAAGACATGAAAGCAGTTCTACGCTCGCCGGTGCTTTGAATGGATATTTGAATACTTTGCTGACGGGGAGCTCGAGTTTCAGGTCACCAAAATGTCCGCACTTGACTCGTATGAACCCAAACGACGAACAAACGTTAATCAAACCTGAATTCTCGTGTATCGAAGCGTCCACACGCGACGCTAAAAACGTGTCGTATCAGACGTGTGGCTTATTAGCTGCTTTTCTCTGCATGACTCGTTTGAGCTGCTGCATGTTCCGGTGCACATAAACACTGCGTGATAAATACCTGTACAGAAACACCTGCGAGCTTCTAACACCGGCCGCCTTTATAAGAGAGAGTGAAAATGATTCTCCAGTTTTTGAATGTGGAGCGGACAGGATTGTCTCTCTCTTCTTTTTTCATACAGTCACAATTACTCTCAAGGTGGATCTCCTGCTGCCAGTTTTGTGATGCTGACAAAGGATGCCCTTTGCCTTTGAAGTACTTCATCTTGCCTCAGGTAAGAGTCCATTACTTGGCGAAAAAAAAAGAAAAGAAAAAGAAAACTTTTTGTTTGCTTCCCAGCCTAAGGCAAGCTCTCAACCAAGTGGACTTCTTTGATGCTGAAATGTACACATTGCCCACACAAAACAGTACGTCGTCAAAGAGGGGGGGGTGGGGGGGGGGGGGTCATCCCTGCTCATTTCCTTGAAAAAGTAACTTGGGAGAAGCTGCGCATTTCCTTCAATCTTTTGAAAAAGCAAATCAAAATCTGGTAAAAGCTTGTCTCTGTGCATTATTAATGCCACTCGTGAAAGAGGTAGCCATGAATACACCTTGCAGGCAAATCCTCTGGTGGCATGAAAGGCAGTAACACCTAGCGCCGACTCACCGTTTCTGTTCTGAGCAATGTTCTGTGGAAATGTGGACTATTTACATGTTTATTACCGTAGTTTCTATTTTAAAACATGTACATTATGCTAATTTTTCAGGGCCTAGTCACATGAAATAGAAAGTTAAGCAGGTGAGTGTCTTGTTTTCAGTGCTTCTCCAAATCTATTCCACAGGCGCAGCTGTTCTCCCTCACCTCCAGAACGCAGCCTCTGTTGTTTGTTATTCAGCTGTAGTCGGCACACCAGCCTGGCTCCACCTTTGGCTCATTTCAGAGCAATTTTCAAGCTTCCTGTAAAATGAATATGCATTACGTTTGCAGCGAATCCATTTGCAAGACAGAATGATAATGAAGAGAAAGAGCTTAAAAAACAAAAACAATTAATCTAATGTAAAATGGCTGCTCAATGCTTCTAATGAGATTCCATTTTAATAAGTGGGTATGTTGTACACCGAAGCCATTTGGTAAACATTATTGCCTATTAGTTTGATGACAAGCAGGCAAAGGAACAGATTGGATTTGGAGGAGAAAAAAAAAACCCCGAATTCTTGTTTGATGTAAAGAAAACACTCCTTTTAACCGCTATTGACATCACACAACTGTATTTATGTGGACTTTGTTCTTCAAACAGCTTTTTATTAATTTGAGCTCTGAGCGATCTCCAGAGTACAGTAAAGTAGCTCCGTAAAATCAAGTTTGTTTTGCTATGAAATTGACATAAATCATTCGTTCCCAAACAACACTGCTTTCACGGACAGACAAATCTCAGCCCGCAGTGATGCAGGCTGCAGGCTGCATCACTGCCTGGTTGAGTGCATTGACTTATTCATCAGGGTGGCCAGGGCCAGCTACTCTCTCAAACTCGGGGCCCCAGCAGTTATCACTTTCCTGCTGCTGGACAAGAGAGGCAGACCCGATTAAAGATGCATGGTGGCCAGTGAGTTGATCTCAAATTTCTCCAAGCTTTGTGCTGCCCTTGTCAAATATTCATGGCCCCTGCTGTGTGGAGTCTTTGGTACATGGATTAATGTAAGTACTTCCACCCATGTGCATCTCTGTTTGGCAGAGTACACATCTGTGATATTCAGAGAAGAGGCAGGGAGGGAGGGCGGCAGGTTTAAGAGGCTGTGGAGGGTATCGTCACATTGTCTTTGTCTGAAAGAAGAGCTGCACGGTACAGGGCCTCTGCCACTCAAGGTTGACGATGGCTGTTGCCTCCAGAGGAGATTAATCACTGGCTTTTTCCATCCATTAATGAAAAAATCCATAAGAAAAACTACAAAAACCCTAAACAATTCCAGTTGCCCGGGCAACTGCTCTGCGAGGCGGATGTGAGCCTGGATGCAGGCTACTGCCCATGCAGGACGTCCCCCCTCTGCACACCACTGCTGGATCAAAAGGAACATCAGTGCTGTCACAGGAGCTGCCAGAACCAGGTGAGCTAGACGGGCCTCGGCCTGAGCCTCGCTAGCTGCTGCGGTGCGTCTAGTGCAGCACGCTAGGGATGGTGAGATTCACCGACTCCTATCGGTGGTCCGGTACAAATGTTTGAGATGCGACTGCACCGGTGACTTCCGGATGCATGGCCTCTAGCCTGCCTGCATCGGTAAATTCCACGGTTAAATCGATTATGTCGTGTTCTGTTCCCTGCCCTGTGGTGTTTCCCAGGCAACCTGAATCACAGACGTAGGAGAAGACCTGACTGTACCGTTGCTTCCTCGTGCACAAACGGAAGCCAGAACTACACAACAAATACGGGAAACGAGGACGTCAGCAGCGAGGAGATATTTAATGCCCCCCAAAAAAGGCACACAAATCAAACGTGTGGCAGTATTTTTTGTTTCTCAAGCAAGAAGGTAGTATTGACAAGACGCGCACAATCTCCAAACTCTGCCGTGTAATAAAATCGAATGCTCTGTCTGTAAATACTGAATTATGTCTTAAAAAAAAGATTTAATGGTTTGCTCCATAAAAACCAACCAAATATTAAATACATCCCTTATCGAATCATTTTTGAATCACATTCCATTCACCAACACAAGTTGATTGTATGGCATCGTCAGTGCATCGTATCGGTGGACGCGTATCGAATCGAGCTCAGTGGTGGAGATACGCATCCCGATGGCCGGAGGGACGGCTGCCAGACCGGCCAACCTGGAACTGCAAGGTTAAACATACGTATGTATGCACGTTAGCAGCGGGCTAACCTGCAGTAGCCACCTCTGGTGCTCACTCCCGGCAGAGCCGGAACGTCACCACAGATACAAACTCCCGAGAAATGCAGAGCGATTTACGTGATGGCAATGAAAATAAGGAGTGAACTCCTGAGGCGATGGCTTGATTTACAAGTTCTCCCTGGGCTGCAATTATCATTATTAGTACGACTCCTATCAGTCTCTCGATACGCATGTAAGAAATCAAATGCAATGTCATCTTGCTACTTATTTGGGGGCTTGAATGGAGACGATCCAGACACTAGAATAAACAGGATGCTGCATGAATCTTAAACGTGACCAATTAAAGCACTGAAGTGTCCAAAATATCACCCGAAACCAGCAAACAAGCAAAAATACAAAAACGACACATTCCATGAGACAAAAACAATAACACAAATGTGGAACATAAGCTCCATCAGATACAATGATATCTTTAACAATGCTCTAATATTTGAGCAGCACTTCCAAAGTTAGAGCCTTGACTCTGGACTGAAGAGTTTATATTAGAGATCTATTTAATCTGACAACCCCGAGAGCAGCCGGGCCTTTTAATAAATGTTCCTATAGCGTTTCTATAACGTACTTAAGAATTTTACGTGCTGTGTCTTGTGTGGAGATGAGAGACATTTTTCATAATGAGGGCATCCATTCCATTCATTTCCATTCTGTCAATGCTTGTCACCGAAAGTGCGATTCATTCTGGGGTCTTCGCCATTACGGTGGTATACTTATGCTTGCGTTGAAGAGAGTCACATTGTTCCAGTCCAGCTAATAAGCCATCAAAGAGAATTTAAAAATATCCAGTAAGCCTCTTCTCTCTGCTCCATTCATGACTCAAAAGGAAATATGACAAATGGCAGTCAAATCTCACTGCAACAGCTTTAAGTAGCTTCGACACTGCCACTGTGCTTTAAACCCGTATTTGACGCTCTGGGCTTGATCTCCCGTCTCTGTGAACGCTCCACTCTCTATATGGCCATCAGGAGGAAGCTGGGCTGTTGTCTTTAGTGGCATTACCTCAATTGACTTGACTGTCCATAAAATTATATATTATATCTATATTTTTATATCTTCTTTTTTCTTTTCGGAGGTGCGGTGACACTGAGTGTGTTCGGCGTGTCATTGAGCGTCCTTTCACATTTCCTCCCCCCGCAGTGCTGCTGCGATGCTCATTTTCTCACCTTGCTTCACTCTCCGCTCAGATTGGAGATGCATGACCGATTATTGCCTTGTGTTCAGGAAGAGTGACAATGGGCTTTGTGTCTCACCGGCTGTGAAATGCACCCCCGTATGAGCAATATGAGCGACGGCACAGTTCAACCCATGATGGATGCTCGAACTGTTCCAGAAAGGCTCCATCACATAGAGATCAGATTTACAACACAGCATAAAGATGCCGTTTTCACACTGGAGGAAGAGTATAAAGATGAGAGCAAATGGAAAACAGTGATTAGGACTGTGTACTGGAAGCCATCTTTTGCAGTTTCAACTGACCAGCCAGAGCTGAAATGAGGCTTTACCTTCATTTTCAAAAAGCCATTTTCATTATTATGCCCCACTTATCAAACTGGGACAGAGTATCTCTCCTATGCGGTACGGTCACCACTCTTGTGGAATCATAAAGCAGAAAATCACCATCCATCTGACATTTTTCGCTAGGGAAATTGTGGCGATAACTCCTGACTGGGTTGGCATTTAAGAGTTCGACGCCTGCACCCCAGGGACAGGAGAAGAGTTGTGGTTTGAGAGTTGAGAGGGAACTCTGGTGAAGATGATCTGACTTTAAGTCACAGCTACTTTGGGGTTGGCCCCTTGTCGTATTGTGCACCCCTGACAAGGAGGCTTGCAGGAATTCACCTCATTTTTATTCCTTTTCCCCCTTTTTTTTCCCCCTCCCAGTTGTACACTGCCGGTTCAGCTGTTCTGCTCCAAGTAGTTTCACCAGGAGGAGGTTACACGCGGGAGGATCGGCTCTACAAGGCCTCCTCATTTTTGACACTCAAGCTCTCTGGTCCTTTATCTCTTCATCTGTACAAGTGTCATTATTTACTGAAGTAACACTATTTTTGTAAACTCCAAGAGCCGAGTGCAGCTGACAAGGATTTATCTGACAACATCATTTCTGGGTAAAGAGACGGAGCTTTGTGAAGGCTGGACTTAGATGACGGATCCTTCTGTTATTCAAAAAACACCACAATGTACACTAAATATACACTCAGTTGCGTTAAGCTCATTTGTTGTTTGAATAGCTTGTTCAGTCTGTCCCATGCTCACTCTGTTGCAGTAGGTAAGAGTGAAAATGTGCAGACGCCAGAAGCAGGACAATGACACCGGACGCCAAACTCTTAAGAGGAACCACTGTGTTTCAAAATATAAGTAAATGTCCTTGTGTGGTAATTTGACTTGTAATCAATGGTGATGTAATGGAAATACAGCATGTCGCAGTAACCCTTTTACCATCGTCTGATAAACGAAATGCTCGGTAATGAAAGGAATCGGGTGAACGCCTCGACTGTGAACAAGGGTTGTACGTGCAGGATTGCTGGAACTCGTATCAGATACTGCAACAGGGTGTTCCTACACAGCTGACCTTAACCAGGCTGGGAGATGCTTTGGTACTGGATACTTCAAGTCTGCAGTTAATACAAAATACCAGGTTTTTCCCCCATCCTGCAGTCCAAACTTTCTGATACACGCCACAAATACATGTATGTCACTCGATGTGCCTGAATACTGTAGCGTTGTTCCCTTTGACAGCCGATGCAGTAAATACTGTTTTTCGCAGCCTCCCCCTCAGCCGTTAAATTACATTAACATCTGAGGTTTGGGTCAGCTGAAGAAATGGACATTGATCCACTTAACCCTGCCCATGACTCTCCTTTCATTACACAACACCCTTCCCCCCCTCCTGTAAATTATCACGAACCAAACCCTGTCGTTGACCTGACTGAGGCTCGTTTCCACAAGAGAAATTAGCCCACATTCGTCAGAATCGCAGCACACAAATAGTCGAGGACAAGATGAGTGTTGTTCTCTGTCAAATGCGGAAAATTACAGTCTTGTCAACAGAACTGTTCAATGAGAAGCCGGGCTCTCTGTCCTTCAGCCTAGCAGCAAAGCAGTGATCCAATCAGGGGGACAGCGGGCTGCTTAACACGGCTCGTCACGTGTGAGCTCCCTTATCTCTGGGCCACCATTCCAATTGATTTAAAGAATTAAGAACTGGCCCCCTAACAACCTCGCGCCTGCAAATCCAAACAACCCAGCACCTGGAAAAGTACCCCAAACTAGAAAATTACCAGTCTGTTAAACTCTTTTTTTTTTTTTTTTTGAGGCATCCGTCTTTACTCTGATTCTGTCAAATGTTACTAGCCTCTCACATGAGTTAACTTCAGGCTTTTAGTCCAGTCTAAATGCAGACAGCGCCCCCTGCTGGGTCCAAGTTCAACACAGACTATTCGCAAAGAGACACACAAAAGTGTGCATTTTATACTCAAATAGGTTTCTTGAGCTCACAACACGTTGCCCTCACTGCACCGCTTCTCTCCGCCTCAAGAACTCAGAAACACCTATTTAGCTTAGCTAGCGGCACCACAGGGAAACCAACGACTACCAACAGTAAAAATGTCCGCCACAAACCCTCAAGTGCATCGTTCGGTGTCATCCAAGTCGTCTTTATCCAGCCGGACGCTCGATATTCATTTGAGTTAAATACAGTACAAACAAACCTTGACATTTCTGTTTGTCTCAATGCAGAGTACAGACGAAGTGGTACTACTGGACGGGCTGGAATGGTGCGAGCTGGTTCAGATTTCTATCAAATGTACCAGAGGAAACACCAAGCTGATTCAGGTACTTGGTGGTGGAGACGGGGCTTTGAGCCCACAAGCTCTAAGCTGCCAGCATCGCTTTGAGACACCAACTGTTGACATTTAACAAATACAAAGATGTGACCTCCGGGGCCCCGCTCCCAAATAAAGGTCCAAAGTTGGGCCTGGGCTTCCACAAGCTGGGAGGGACCAGCACAAACCGAAAGCGTTTTGATAAATGACGATGCTGGTTATGCAATTAAAGGCTTTTTTTGACTCACACTGCTGTAAAAACAGGCAAAGCCAGACGTAAAGCGGTAATCCTCTGATTGAAGTGGAAAATGTTAAACGGTCTTCAAATCAAAGCGTTCGCTCACATGCTTCCTCTGTTCTCTTTCATCATATTACAATTATTAGGCTTTTACACTGATCTGATGACATTTCCATTTCCGTCTTTCTAGCAGCGTGTTTATGAGTAGGCCGGTGAGAAAGGACAGCTCCTTCAACTCCACCTGTGGCTCACACGGCAGCCCTATCATGATGAAGGAGTCGGCATCTCCGCTCACCGCCTCACAGGGTCTGATGTTCTGCCTGTTGAGCCAGTGTCCCAGCATTGACTGTCGGTCGTAATTCCCTCAAGAAATTGGAGCTGACAATCTTGGGCTTGCCAGACACAAAATCCTGTTTATCTGTCAAGAAGAGCCGCTGTAGCACACCATTCTCTCCCAGCTCTGCGGGTAAGCTCTCTGGGCAGACGAAGTCGTTGACAACACGAAGACAGAGACACAGACCTGATAATAAAAACGGTCTGTGCCATCAACACTTGTGACACCAACACCTTTGGTCAATTGTGGCGGATGCCTGGTGCACACTGGAGGATTTTCAAATCGATTCAAAAATAAGGCGCGAGACCACTGACAACAGATTTAAACCATGTTTTGTTTTTTTGTTTTTTTAAATGTAATCGTAAGAAATCACACACCAGAAAACGCAGGACCCAATGATTTGCTGGAGCTCACAATGTCACTGAAACCTGCACGGTGCGAGCAGACGTTCACTGGTCGTACAGTACTTGAATAAAAATATTCTGTAGAGAAAATCAGAAAAAGACCGAAAATAAATATCTTATTGTCAGTGAGAAGACCAAGAATCTAGCGTACGTATTTTGCAGTGTGAACTGGAGGTGAGTAGGAAATAATGCTTTTGCCAGCCGGGCATTTTGAAGTATCACATGAGAGAAGTTTGACTTTGCAGAAGCATTTATATAAAGATTGAAGGGTCGTCGTTGCCTTCCCAGATATCGCTGACCTCTGTCTTGGTGCAGCGGCCGCACGTCCAGCACCAGCTGGGAGCGGTACTGGTCCTTCCTGAATGGAGACTTGCTTCCTTTTCCTGCTACAAGCTGAAGCACACGACATCCGGTCGCTGACGCTTCCCAGCGAGCAGATTACCATAACATCTGTGAGGCCGTCACACTGCAGGAGCGTTCTGGGAGGTGATCTGCTCTGATCAGCATCTAATCACCAACACCACCGTGATTGGCAGGAGGGGCGAATGGGCCCGGTCATCCTCTGCAGCGGGTGGCCGTCTTTACCCGGGTTCCAGCTCAGAGGGCTTGATTTGGATTGGTTATCTCTAAAGAATCGGCGCGCTGACAAAATGTCTTGAAACTACTTCACACGGCATGTTCCTAGTGGCTTACACACAGCTTGTTTATGTGAGACGGACTCAAGACAAGGAGGATTACAGAGCATAAAACATGGCCAAAAGAGGGCAACTTGGAGAGAGATGGCAGCTGTGGAAGGCTTCTGAGCCAAGGTGTCATCTGAGACTGAGAGGGGAGTGCTGCTGGGCTAGCTGGGTGGAAAGGTGTGATGTGAGGCTAAAGTCGGGCAGATGGTGGTTGATAATGAGGGTGTAGAGGTGTATGGAGGAGGGAGGTTCGCTGTTCTGAGGCTACAGGGCTCAATGGCAGAGGCTCAGAACTGAGTTCAGCACCAAGGAGACAGCGAGTGTGTGGGTGGTGGAGGGAAGACTCTGATGAAGGTGAGTAGCTTTGTGCAACTTTTAACAAGCGCACCCATCATCCCATGTCACAAAATGTTAGAAATATTTCAGCATTCGCTCTCTTGAAATTCTATAGAGCTCCACAGTGAGGTTCTGGGTGTAGAAGTCCCAGACATATTTTCTATGCAGGGTCTGATTATTAAACACAATGCTGTAACCATCCAAGGTCGACTAACCACACGCCAGCTGATGGTGAAATGACGACGTCGACGCTCTTCACCTTGTATCTCATATTTATAATCTCATGGGGAGAAACTTGACGACTCACAATGGTGAAGTAGAATTTAAGAGCTGACTTTTAAAGAATGAATTTTGCTTCGGGTCAAATCTTTTATCTGGTCGTTGGTTTGCCAAGTTTGCAGCCTCAAAGAAAAACACAGTTTTGGGAATTATACCCATTATTTGCCGTCCTCCCCAGAGTCAAACAAGAAGATGGACACCCTTCTTTCATCTGAGCTTCAGAGCAGCTGGCGGCTAGTTAGCGTAGCACAATGAATGATAGTGGGAGGGAAGAGTTAGCTTACCCCTGTCAAAAGTCACCATATGGATAAAGGGATGAATTTAGGGTCGAAGGTAAACTCGGACAAGTTAGTAGCATCAGTTGCTTGTCTAGCAGTCCCGGTGACAGTAGTAGCCCCACCTCTGATTCTTAAATTGCCAGAGCTTGTAATTAAAACGTAGTTTCATAATGTTATGCAGAACCTACTGCACCTCTTATCCATTACTATTCAAGGCGCTAAGCTAACGAGAGTCTCTTTGTGAACTTTAGCGGCCTAACGAATGCACAGAGGAGAGAAGGGTGTCTATATGCTCGTCTGACACGGGAGGGACAACCACTGAAGAAATTTCCCTATAAGTTGCCGTGTTCTTTTAAAACTCGATACGAGGATTTCCAGTGGAGAATAAAAATGGGAAATTAGCCTCCTGAACGGGAGCGGTGCAGGAAGTGGGCGGTCACCGTGGAGCTCTGCAGCTCTTATGGGTGCATTCAATCTTTTCTCCAATGTCTTGACCTTGTCATCATTAGTGGTTTGACATTTATGCATAATTAACAGGAAACAAATGAGTGTATGCTAATAGAGCAGGTAGAAGTGTAACAAGGGGAGTGCAGGTTTTTGTGGTCTGACCAGGAGAACAACATCTCCTGCCCACATACACCATCAGATTATTTACAGCGGATGGCTACAGCTGAATTGTGCTCCGTGAGATAGCAGGACATGGAGTACAAAGAGCAGACAGAGATAACAATGATAGGAACATTAATAGGCCAGAGGAATGGGTCTGATTTTGTTGCAGGGTTTTCTCTATAAAAATAATCAATATCGAGCCCTCAGAAGCACTGGAGACAAATCACTGCACACTTAAACTCCCTTAGCCAGTCGAAAAATATGAGCTAGAAGGAAGGAAGACATAAAATCAAAGGAAATAATGAAAGCACACGTCTTAATCCGCTTTGGATGTCATAATTTGTGTTGGGAAGGAAAAAAAACAAAACAAGCTTTCGCAGTTTCACGTTCTGATTTCCTACTGGCGGTGACAGCAGCGCTGTGCTAATTCTTTTAAAATGCTCTTTTTCTACAGACGCTCTGATTAATCTTCATATTTGTTGAAGGAGAAACTTGTACTTTGTTAAGACCCCTCCTCCCACCGCTCTCCCTGCCTCATTTGGTCCTAATGACAGTTGACAAGCCCGGCTGATTTTTTCATTAACAGCTCGCACTGTCACCAAAGCAGTCACCGAACACAGGAAATGAGCACTCGTATCAATATTCCAGATGACGGCTTGTAGCGAATTCATCTCAAGCAGACACTTGCTCTGCCACATGCTCCCCAGGGTGATTATTGATCCCTCTGAATTATCGTTACAAGCCAAATTGGGAGGATCTAAACCGGCCACAGCTCACCTGTGTGTGTTCATAGCATAGCGCTGCATACCTGCAGGTGACGCTGGGCTCACCACGTAGCTGGGAGAATGGGACATGTAAGTATCAACGGGAGCGACATATTGTCATGATTCCCATCTTTTGAAAAGTCAGGTGGAATTTTTCATACAGCTCAAGTGACCAGAGTGTAAATCCCTGCAGTGAGAACCTCCAGTTCAGACAGTCTGCTGGAAAATAAAATATCTTAAAAGACGAGCACAAAAAAACACATGGGAAGGATCACGCAAAGCTCATCAAAACATGCAGAAGCACGCGCCGATGTTTTCTTGACAGTAACACAGCTGCAAAAGTCCCACTGTGACACTGAAACCTGGTTTTGTCACCAGAAAAGCGGCTGCACACGTCCATTGGTCCTCGTAAAAATACCTGGTTTTGAAAACGCGCAGTTTCCTCCTCAGGAGCTCTCACTAACAAAAAAAACAAAACATGTTTTTGCTGGCGGAACAACTGCTCCATGCACCCTGGCATCGCAGCTGTTCCAAAAAGCCTGATGGGCCAATGAGAGAAAGGAGGGATAAAATTGCTGCCCATTTACCTTTTACAGGAACAGCCAAAGACCATCAAAGGACTCAACATTTCCGTTATCATGTTACACCATCTCGTCTACGATCTCACAGGACAATAAACATATCATTGGAAAGGAAAGGAAACTATAATCTCAGGACTCACCAACGCCATGCTTTACGGTGCTTTCCTCTGGGTTAGCGTGAGGCGAGGCTAACAGGGTTGTTGTTGTTGATTTATGACAACATCTGATATACAGACACACTCCTGGGGCTTCCACAGCAGTATCAGTTTAAACCCTTTCATTAACGCAGGTATAACACTTCAGTGGCTACCTTATTTTTGTCCTTCATCTCGGAGGCTGGAGGAAGGAAATCAACACAAGAGAAAGCCTGAGCTCCACATGGGATAAAATCTATTCTCTGTTATTGCGCTGCCATTGCTTGAGGGCCGTCATGCTAAAGGTAATGGCATTGCCAGTGATAAATTTATGGCCGGCTTGCTCCAGGTTCCGTGAGGGATATAATGGGCAGGGAATTGTCCAGATTGTTTGAGTCACAGCTAAAATGACAAATGGCCCTCCAGTGACGAATCAACAACTTCATTTACAACGTCATTCAAATGACTGAGTGTGTTCCAATGACTGTCAAAGCGGCGTATGTCTACACAGCGCTGGGTTGGTAGACGGGCTGTACAGTGAGCTGTCAAACTCCAGAATGACTGTAAGGAGGAAATACAGGCCGAGCTGGTTTGATGTGGGCGCCTGAATGTAAGTTGCTCGGGGTTCAATCTGAGGCCTCAGTGGAGGCTGCATGGAGCCCATCGGAGAGCCTCCATCTGCACGCCTCTCTCTCAATGCACCGGACACAGATGCTTTTCCAAAAATCGGTATCCATCCATTTGTTCCCTCCTTTCACGCCAATCCAGACAGCCAGAGCTCCATGCCAATGAATCAATAATGGTGGTGGAAGACGGTTGGCAGTGTTTCAGCGGACTAAGCTAATAGGGCACTAAAATGGCTCCACATTTCCAATCTTTTATAGGGCATAAGACGTCTATTAAAACAGGATATGGCTCCTCTAGGACATAACTTTTGTCATCACGTAGCTACTAAATAATAATTGGTTTACCAAAGGTTAATTGCTCAATAGATACTATGCCATTGGAATTTAATTGCGCTGTTAAATGCCCTCAGTTGTAGCCCATGCTTTTGTACTAGCTCATTTGACTTGAATTGAAAAACTACTTGGATCCCAGACTAAATGTTATGAAGCATCTGGTCCAAGCGGATCTGGATGTTTGCAACTGTGAAAACATCTCTCTTTCATTAAGAAGCGGATCCCCCCCCCCCCCCAGTTGTTTTCAGCCCCCGCATCTTTTTGTCTCAGGTTAGCATTGGTAGAGTCAGCGAGATCAGCTACATGTGGGAGATGTTTCTCTCTCAGCAGACAATGGAAACACTGAAATGCCAATCTGGGATTATGTGAGCACATCAGTTCTGCATACTAATTCTTACATTCCTCAATAAGATGGATTGTGCGGTGGAAAATATGTTCTCAGCAAACACTTCACCGGAGTCATTTAAAGGTGACCTACATATTATAGCCCGCTCCCATTAGTTTATATAAGCATCCAAGGTCTCTGAAACACAACAAGATATAATTCTGACCATGACACCGTGGACACGCCCCTCTCCTGAACTGTTCATAGCAGTGGCGTCTCTGCTAACGACTCGTTTACTAGTTGAGAAACACGAGGATTCAAAAACCCGAAACCCAGATTTCTTTTACTCAGAAATTAATATACAGAAAGAGGTTTCTGAATACACAATTGTGCGTCCCTTTGTATTCCACAGTTAGTCAACCCATGTGTTTGCACAGAGGCTCAAATGCAGCGAGGTAGCCAGTTGTGTAGTCTCCGTTATGCCTTCCATGTCCTCAGGCTTGTGAGGGCCCTGTGATGCAAAATTCATCATCAGATGTGAGGGTCTTCTGCAAACGTGCCCGCACTGGAATCTGTGGGATCACGTCACCCTACCAAGCTTTGCTGGCCATTGCTCCACCTCCTCTGCCGCTCTGGGGAGCGCCACGTGCTCCACGTGCTCCCTCTTTCTTCCTCCATCACATGTGGAGTCTGTCAGATGGATCTCTTCAAGGCGACTAAGAGACATATCCTTAGCCAGCTTCCCACCAGCAGGCCCACCCAATTGGGTTTGCAACCAAGCCAAAAGCAATACAGGGAACCTCACCGACAGCCCGCGTTCACTTATAACCCAATAGACTGCAGCATTACCTGGGTGCTCATATATCACCATTATTATTATAATTTGGCTTGTAGGCATGCATTCATCTTCCTGTCCTCCACGTCCTCCAAGCAGACACCAGAACATAATAGAAGTTGAAACACGTCTGTTGATGCAGTTTGTTAACATCCATTTAGTGGAGAACGACAAAGGTTTAACAGCTTCGTCCTCCTCTCAGGATCAGGATCAAGTTCCATCAAAAAAGGGGCGCCATAATTTGCAGGATGTAGTTACAGCTACAAGAGTTAAGAGGTCATTATCTGGAGTTGAGGACTGCCTCGCACTGCTTCTAAATTTTAAGGTTAAGTTTTCATTTTTAGAGGAAAAATCAATCTTGTCTCTAAAATACCTCGACCTTCAGGTCTCCAAGACCAAGAAGCTCGTTATCGATCCGCAGTTCACCATCCCTACACCAGTGGTCAACGGCTATAGAAAGTGTCAGAGGCATACAAATACCTCGACGCTACAAATGACCACCGGGTCACCTCCAAATCTGACAATGAAATCATTTTCTCCAAATGTCAGAAGAGCATCTTCTGTCTGAGCAAACTCCAGGTCTACCCATCATTTAGCCTTCTAAAGTTGTTTCATCAAATCCATCGTTGCCTGCAACATCTATCAACTACCAATAGCCTCAGATACCGCGCGCGCACACTCTCTCACTCTCTCTCTCTCTCTCTCTCTCTCTCACACACACACACACACACACACACACACACACGGCTAGAGCCGTCAGGCAACAGATAAGTCACTCACATTCAGGACCAAGCGAGCACCACCAAGCTCTGAAATCTATCACATTGGTTAGCTAGCTTGAGGCTGGAGCTTATCCGCTTAGCATCATTTATTTATGAATATTATCCTGTGACTTGTTCTCCTAGTTTTGTCCAGCACGACTTGTCTTCCCTGTCGTCTTTTTGGCTACATGTCGAACCAACTTCTTTCATTTACCTAAAACGCACTCACACTTGGCTCGGCTGCTTTGTACCATACCGAAGCCTGATTGACTCCCCTGCTGGCCTCACGTTGCTCCAGGTCTGAACACGCCTTCGCCATCGCTGACCTGATGTTTGTTCTATTTGAATCCAGCAGATCTGATCTTCAGTATCACCCTGGGAGAGGAGAGTGACAGCCTTTCACCTTTCTACTGTAAGTCAACAATCACACGTTGTACCGAAAGTCGCTTGCACTCGAAACTGTTGGCTACCGATCAGCGAGAGACTGAGCTGCAGGCGGAGGACGAGGAGCACATAAAAAATGTTCTCATGCCGTGGTCGTGCTGTGATTTAGCTCGGTATTGATTTCTGCCTGGAATATTCACCGCTCCATCTACAGGAGTTGGCTAGTTTGCTGTATATACTGCCAAAACACACTGAGCCACTCAATTATACCGTGTTCCTGCATGTCCAAGTACACCGTGTAGACTCCACCTCTTCCGCCTGTGCCGGGGCCAGGGAACCATACCCGGGCGTGGTAGAAAGACACACGTGCCTGGGTACGGTGCCGCCTACCGAGCGTGGGTGATTCTGAATAGATAAATATATTTTGATTCAAACTGATAAATAATGGCTGACTGATTTATAGCCACTTGTCTTGAAAGTATCTGTTCCCATCTTTTATTCCATAAAGAATTTTCTTAACTAAATATTGCCTTAGTCATTCACGGGAACGTGGGCTTGATTCCCCACATCACCGTTCTCGTTCCCCTCACTTATGCTTCTATTTGGGTAAAGTATATTAGGTATTTTACACTGAAATGCACATGACAACGGAAATGAAAAGGTAAAATTTGACATTTGAAAAATAGGCTTTCGACGGCTGAATCAGCGCCGAGGGAACAATTTCAAGACACGTTCTGTCAAGAACAGAACCCAGTGGAAGTTTCTAAATGACGAGGATAACATCCGTTCGTGCTATCAGCTCATTTCAAAGTGGAGTTGGTGAGGCAGAGCTGCATCAAATGAACCTGGAGCAGACGTCTCATTGCTGTTTATCAAACATCCCCTGGCAGGTCTGCTGGAGTAGCAGACTATATCAACTCAACTAAAACATAATTACTATATTTGTGTACTTGCTCTGCCCTGCCTCCAAGGGCAGATATGACCCAATTACGACAACTGTTTGACAACTGACTTGCTGCCGTTTTATTGCTATACAACCGAGATGTATAGATTTTTCAAATAATTTTGTGACAACTGCAGGGGAGGAGAAGTGCAAGAACACCAGCACACAAGCATGTGGCTGCTTCTTGTTGCTGTGGTTGATATCAAGCTGGAGCACATAAACATTCTGACACTGTACCGGCTTTGTGTCCCTGCCCGCCTGTCGAATGCAATGTTTCGCCCCCACTGCACTGCGAGAACCAACCTGGACCTTAGCATCACTGTGGGCTCACTCAACCAAAAGCCAACAGGATTTTTACACTGGATTTGGGAGGATTGTTTCCAATCAATTTGCTTTATAAAGCATAAATGCGTCCGTTTCGTACAAATTTGTTGCGTTGGCTCGACAAATGTGGAACCTCTTCGTATCAGTAGGCAATGAGCAAACTGTATGACTGTATTGCTCCGCAGCGGCAGCCTCCGATTCAAACCGCGCAGCCGCAAAAAAGCAAAAGTTGTCGGATTTAAAAAAACAAAAAAAACAGAAATACTTTGTTTTTGCAAAATACCACATTATTGCAGTGCAATGCTGTGCGTCAAGAGCGCCGCTGGAGAAGGTACGACCCTTACGACCTCAGACAACCCATCATCAATAAATCTGAACCATCATTTGAAGGCGTATCAGAGCTGGTATCAACTGCTGTGTATCAAGTTTCAAGATAGCCAGTGAGACAAATCCTGCAGTCCTGCCTTCTCACTCACGTACCACTCCACATCCCGCCTCAAAACTGTTACCTTGTGGTCTCTGCTACCACCCCTAAAAAATATCCAACTGTAAATATGCAATATTCCTTTTTGTCCATTTTGCTTCTTGCTGTTTTGCTAGGCAGGAAGCATATAATTAGTTTATTATTCGTTTGTGAGAACAGCAGCCTGTGTCCACTAAATTATAGGGCTGTTCAGAGCTTTGAGGCTGAACCACAATGAGCTAAAAGAGGCTATAAAGCTCATTAGAGGTGACTGGGTGATCATTCTCAGAGGGTTTCTCACTGGAAGAGATTTCATTGAATTCAGCATGGATATTTAAATAAATGAACTCGCGCTTCTTTGAATATCTCAAACACTGTGGAGGAGTTCACTCCACAGATCATATAAACGCCCGACGTTATTTCACGTGTAATCATTCCTCTCCACTCTGCATTTAAACAGCAATTTCTCCCCCACTGAGGTTGCGGAACGATCACGCTGGAGTTGCATCCGCCTCACACTCCGACTGCAGGTAATTTTCTTTAAAGTATTCTGCTCTAAGTGACACATGTCATGTGTTTTGATCCCTGCATTGTATCGCTTGTGGTGTTTTAATGATAAAAGCCTTCTTCTTCTGTGGTACCAAAACAGTCTGGAATACCAGAGTGATATCGGGTGCATTTTTTATGTTACAAACTCCATCTTGCTATACCTCTGCTACCTCTTTGTTTTTCTCTGAGGGCTCCAAGAATCCCAAACAGAATTTCTACTTTGTCTTCTGTAGCATGTAGAGGCAGAACCACCCCCCCGAGGCCCTGCACGATTGGGGCCAGTGAAAATAGATTAACCGTAAACTTCCTGCTGTGTTTGTTGTGGGAGATTCCACAGCTGAATGTTTGACAGGAAAGTCATGCAGGAAACCGCCACCTCTCTTGCAAAGCTGTCAACCCCGGCCTCTGACCTCTCGCAGCACGTCGAGCGGCTACAAGTGCTTTCCATCTCGTCTGACTGCTCAACCTGTCAATCTGCCTATTCAAAGGTTTCTCTTTTCCTGAGGAAAAGCTCATTTCCCCCTCCCCTCGGCCCAGTCAGTAAGTGTCACTTCAGTTTAGATTTCACTGCCTCCCTGCAGCCGTGCTCTAAAGCTCCTGCAGAGGGACTTCTGTCTGCTGTTGTGGACCTGCTGTCCAATTAACACTGTGGGGGAGAAGGGATTAAAAAAATAAACTTTGGCAGTGGAGCCGTCTACATCAACACACAGAAACTGAACTTCCAATTGAGACGTTTCAAATGTGCGCTTAAGCTCAACACATTTGGAAAATAACATTTAAACAAAGCTGAACAAAACAGAGAGCTGATGGGGACAGATTTTCATGGGGTTCTGAGTGGATCAATCCCCCCCCACGGTTTAAATACTTAATACCCAGATGTCTTCTGGTGAGCTGCCTGTTTACAAGAATCCCATTAGGCCTGGGGTCTGCAACATCACGAAGGGTTTGAATCTTAATACAGCCTGATGCTTGTCTAGCTTCCAATCTGCTACAGATTGCAGGCCTGTCTGTGAGAGTAATGAGAGACCAGTTCTGCCACAGAGATTTCCTCAAAGACTGCTGGATTAGGAATTCATGGGAGCCACCGCTTGTGTGAGACACCCCCCCCACACACACACACACACACACACCACCACCACCAACCCTCTGCAAATCAATTCTAATTTTGCTTTCCCTGTCGATATCCCGCTCATGGCTCTCTTTCTTTCAGGATTACTAGCTGTTTCCCATCAACTGGTCCCTTTACTAAACTACTTTGGTTAACTTAACAATCTCTGTGTTTCTCAAGAGGTGGGATGGCACGTCATTACATTAAATAATAGCCGAGCTGTAGCGTCCACGACAAATAAAAAGGCCACCGAGAAAAAACCCAGCAAGAACTGTCTCAGCGAGGACGCCGTGCAGGGACGCTCCTCAGCTCAGGCTGAACGACTCGGCTCAGCTGTTCCCGAGTTACTTCTCTAAATCTGTGCTATCCATTATTGAGCAGTCCTCCTATAGATTTCTTGCATCATTCTGTTGCATCTTTTCCAGGCCTCATCATCAGTTGTCAGGTAATCAATGTCAGAACATGTTTTTGCTGCAGAGAAACTGCCAAAGGCAACATATTACAACGGGTCACGGGTTGGCGCTCCCCCAGGTTCCCTGTCAAGTCTCGGGTTTGATGTATGTATACATCCTTCCCGTGAGGGTGTCCAAAATAAAGGAGCGAAAGAATTAAATGAAAATTAAAGACATGAATAAATAAATCTCGCTATGCCTTTGTCCGTTTGCTGTGCGCTGCAGTCGGTCGTTTGGTGAGGTAACCTTCATCTACGGGTGTGGAGAGTTTCTGGACGCTGTTGAACTCAGCATCTATGGGTACCCTCATCATCCTCCTCACTGTCAGCCTGCTGAAACCTGACATTCAACCACCCTCACGACTGCACCTTGTCCTCCATCATTTACTTCCTAAATTATAGAACTGACTCACTGATGGGCCGCATTTACAGGATGAAAGGGTGTGCAGCACATTTAGGAGTGACACCGGTGGCTGAGAGTCGGCCAAAGTAACCCTGATGCGCCTGCTAGGATGTAGCTATCGTCTCCATAATCACAAAATTGCCCTCAGCCAAGGTAGCCACATGCTTTTTTGTAATTTCCTGTATGTTATGAGTGGCCAAGTAGAAAATTGCCTGGCACAGGCTCATAGTTACATACCTGCGTCCGTATCTCCTCTGCTCGATTATTTTGTTTGCTGAAGCCCAAACCCGAGCTTCCGACTCACCGCGTTTTATCACATTTTCTGGATGGAGGCTTTTATCAGAATAGTGCTAATCATGCCTGGCTCCTCGTGCTACGGTTTTGTTACATCGGAGGATCATAACGTGGCTGGCAGGAAATCTCCAAATGGATGGAAACAATACGAAATAGCCTCACCTTTACGCTCCACGGTCACAAGCTGGACGCTTACCAACGTCTCAGTGCGACTGAAAGGTTGAAACACTGGAAATGCTTTGCTAAAGATCTTTGAAAAGCGGTGAAAACCAGACCGTCTCCGTCGAGGAGCTAAACTAGCGACCTCTCTCAAAGGACCAGATTTCCTCGACAAGAAGAACAGCACAACGGACACACAATCTGTCCCAAAAGCTTTGTCTCAGGAATACCTAATGCAGCGCTCTGCTGGATAGAGGCCAGATAATAATACTCAGTCAGGATCAGTGAGGCTGGTCTCCACTGACTCAACCCTCATTGTTGGATGCTTCGTTCCCTGGGAGTCACTGCGCGTTATCAGTGATCATCAAAGGAACTGTCAGGAAAGTGCGGAACTGGGGCTTCCACGGGCCGTCCGAGACGCTAGACACATCTAAATGAGACAGGCTTATTAATTCTTCAGAAGCCACACAGCTTCCTTTTCCCCAAGACTCATTTTGGTACATTTAAGGATGATAAAAGCTCAGCCAGGGAGCTCCCCCGCCTCCTTCCGCTGCGCCCCCCCCTTCTTCTTTCTCACACATACATCATACATAATGCAGGCGCATGCATTCCGTTGATCTCAAGAAGATATGATTTCTTGCTCTGAAATAGCTGTCGCGTTTCAAAGTCTTTTGTGGGAATGGGAATACGTCCATTTCAGGGACAAAAAATTTCCGTGCTAAAAGCGCACTCAGGGAGAGCTGTGGTTAGCCGCCGCCGCCGCCGCCGCCGCCGACTGGTTCTCATGGCTTGTTTCTGCTGTCAGGGACCAAATAGTAGAGTCAGACAACTCAGTAATAAATGCTTTTAAACTGAAATGTCACTGCTGGCAATCCTGCACGTGTTAAAAAAAAACCTTTCACACACACACACACACACACACACACACACACACACACACACATTTAAAGTTAAAAGAATCTCACTGTTTGGTGGAGGGTGGCAAGGTGGACATGGTTCTTGGAAACGGGACAGAAGCATGGCAACTGGAATCCGTCCAGGGGAAGTTATGGGATTTAGGACATTCTGGGCTAATTTGACTGCATTTAACTGAGCACAGATAATTAGCTTCTCCGCCCTACAGGTAAAGTCTGATGAGTTTACTGGGCTCGATGTGTTTATTATTTAAGTTCAATAACGCTAATATAAAAGGCTTGAGAGGCCTGACTAAACACATTCCGTCTCATGGGATTTCCGGCAGTTTTTGGTAGGTGGTTTGATTCTATTCAACATGAGTGTTTTGTTTTTTTGTCGATTTACAAACGCATCATCCGGTACAATCCACCTCTGCTCAATAATCCATCACTCCCATTCAGGAACGACCGTGGACAAGCGTGAACGAGCTCACCTGAACGCACCAGCCGGTGGCTCCCTCATGCTTCGGAGAGTTCTCGTGCTGTTTGACCTCCGTTAGCTTCAAGCTGAATAGAAGTAGCTGCTATTTCCAGAATTCCGAAGTTACCCAGAAGTCACTCAAAAGGCTAAAAATGTCTTTGTGAAAGTAAAACTCCAAACAGTGAGAAGCTGAAAGGCAATTATGGCGTTTATTTATTTATTTTATTGGGGGGGGGGGGGGTGTGAAGTATCCCTTTAAGCTGAAATGACTGCTATTCTGCGGGAAAGTTAACAAAGTTGTTAATTCTCCAGAATGGAGCATCCAATTCCTCCCTAATTAATGAAAGAACCATTTTACCAGTCCCACAATGTGATCTGTTTTAATGGCAGGAACCAGTAGAGGACAAAGCCTTGAAATTCATTACAACTCCTTTGCTTTTTCCCTCTTCTGGAGAGCACTGGATTATATGTGGGACATCAAAAGCTTTAATTATCTTAATTACTGCTACATTTGCGAGTGGGGAATCTCCTTGAAACCAAAGGAAAACGCAACTATTTCTGTGGCCAAACTTGTCGTTAAAATGCACATAATTTGAACGTTGCATGTGAGGCTTAATTGGTGAATTCATGGTTATCAAGGGGCCTCCTTCATTATAATTCAAGAGACTTCTTCACGGCGGCGGTATCCTCACATAATGAATTTCACTCTGGGTTTTTTTTTTTTTTCCTTGCTGAGGTTTCCAGCTGCACAGAGTGACGGACACCCTCACATGACCCGAGCGCCCAAAGTGAACACGCCAAGTTTTCATAACTGACAACTTCCGTGCGTGGCAGTGTGTTGGGAAGTCTTGTTTGCAGTGCAGTGGTGGAAAATTTCCTCTTTCGGCGGAATTTATCACGCAGTGTTGACCAAGCGAAGCTGAGCAGCGAACGTCCAGCTCGTCCAGTCGTGTTCAATGTGACATATAAATTTGACATGAATGATAAAACACTCTCACGCCTTAATTATGCACAACAACATCAAACCTTAAAATCAACGGATCAAACAGATCTGTTGATCAGATCTGTTTGATCCGTTGCTACCATCTGCAGTTTCTCGCTACGTCAGCAGTGCTGCTGCTGCTAATCTGGACTGAGTTAAACTCTGCTCAACTTCAGCCCGTCCTTCTTGCTGCCGTCCCCCCGACGCTCACCACTGCCACAGCATCTGTCATTGAAAATGAATGGCAGCCGGCTGCTTTTGTCGCTCATGAATCTTTCAGCGTGAACACACTCTCAGAATCCAGGATCCTGTTAACTAAAAATCTAAATGGCCCGGTGGATTATCCACCACATCCTACCGCTGATTTAATTCTGCTGGTCAGAGCCCATAATTGGCAACGAGGGGTTAGTTCCACCTGTATGAAATAAACTTAATTAACTTTTCACAAAAGTTCAGGCGGCAAAATACGTGTCTCAGGTCGCTGCTCCTACAAGAATGCAAACCTGAAAACTGTAGGAGAATAAAGTAATTACATCTTAAAGGAATGATCTGCATATAAATGTCTGTACTGGAGAGCAAGCACTGCTAAATGGACCACGAGCAGCCGTTCTGTGCTGTGCCCCCATGTCTCCACAGTGTGTTGGGTCATTGGGGGGGGGGGGTGTCAACCAGAGGTGCAGGAGCTCACCAAAGGGCCAGACGATGCTCGTGCAGGTCGACTCTTTCGGGCACAAAGCCCAGTTGACTTGTTCGTCAGAGCTAAGCCAGCAGCAACTAGCTGGGGGGGTTGGGGGTCAGAGTGAGCGGCTCTGGGCCACCGCAGCCCACTGGCTCAGAGCAGCGGGTCAGCGGAGGGGCGGCCGGACACCGCTGCGAGGGAGAGAACAGACTGAACAGAAACACAAGCAAACATGACGCAAGAGGAAAAAAGGTAGGAGGGAAGCTCTTTGGGGCCTGCGATTGTTTGACTCCAGCGTAGAAAAGAGGAGAGACTCCTCAGAAGTCTCAGCGCCAACAGAAGTTTCACAAGCACCATTTTGCTAATGTGGTCAACGCTGTGGTTTGTGAATCTCTGTGTGATCCGGGTTTCAAAGCAGGCTTCAGTTATTCAGGAGGCATGACAGCCCGCTGCACAAAGGAAGGCTTTGTTCCAAGATATTCTAAACAAAAGCACAAACATCGCCGGCGAAAATAGATGTGAAGACCAAATATAATGGGAACTGGACTTTGATAATGAATCAAGAGTAAACACAGTTCACGTATGGGCCAGGTGAAGTTGCCTGCATCATTAGTATGTTAATGCCAATATTGCTGCATTAATAGAGCTAATATGAGACAAAAAACCAAAGCAAACAATTCTACCAACTACCTTTTTCAGATTTTGTCGACTAAAATTGGACTAAAGCCAACAGTGACTCACCACAAAGAGTCCAGAAAGCCTAAAACTCAAAATAACTTAAGTAGAGACCTCTGGTCAAGTTTTAGTTGACACAAACAGGGTGAGACGAACTAAATATGACGGAAAAACAAGAACCAAAGACATTTGACGCAGGATGGAGACAACATTTCAAACAAGCCGACCATTCACATATATATTCTGCTCATGCAGGTAATCAAACTGACACGACTGCTGCGGCAGAACCACCACCAACATGCATCTCATTTCCATATCTATGCAGCGACCGAAAGAATTCATAATAAAATGCAGCCCAAACACATGTTTGCAGACATGTCAATGGAGCTGTGGTTGCCAAGAGAGACGGCGCAGCTACACTGATACTCTTTAGCCTGGAGCATGCCAACAGCGGTGTCAATTTCTTGACTGAGTCCCTGAGGGCTGCTGGTACAAAAGGCACTTCAGCGTGGGGAGTGGAGGGGTTGGAGGATGGAGGGCTCCTCCCTCAACACCGCCTCTCTGCATGAAAAGATAATTGTCTCCTCCTTACCCAGAGAGATGGGTGTATTTCTCTGACCTTTACTAGGTACTCTTCCCCTCTCTTGCACAGCCAGAGATGTGACAGTGGTTTGCCATAATTACTTCTGCTGATAGAGGTGAGAGAGGACATTTGCATCAGATGAGACGCCCAGTAGTTGGGTCTCGCCACTCGCGTATGCAGCTTTTAATGTCATCGTAATCTGGAAAGGTTAGCGTTAGCAGCTTCACTGTATATCTCAGCTACTGGTGAAATCAGTGACTTGGAAGCAGCTTTGACAGTGAGTACGTGTGTGTGTTAGCGTCTTTACGCAGTCATAAAAACATCTGCACACACCCAAACGCAAAGAAAACATCTTTGAGGTGAAATGAGCACCTCGAAAACTGGCAAACTCCGATTCCTGAGCGCAGCCTCCATCTGTTTAGCGACTCGCGGTCTGAGGAGACACAGTTATGTCGTTATAGTTTTGTTGTCGGGGTTTGTCATCTTTAGTATCTGCTGCCTCATTCAGTGTTGGGCAGCAGCAGAACGACCAAATCTGTTTCTCAGTGGTGTGATTGCAGCGTCGCCAAACAGCTCCTCCACAGCAAACTCTTTTACTGATTAAGGAACAGGCAGACGCGCTACAAAATGAAACCGCTAAAGATCTGCACCTTTATGTTATGCTGAGACAATCCCTTGGGCACTATGACAGCAGTATTTCTGTCAGTATTTGTTGAGTTCTAGTCAAGACGCGACCGAATGGATTCAGTATTTGTGTTGATGGGATCGTATTTGGTGCAGTTAACTAGTTTTCCCATGTGTTGGAGCTTAGCTGTGTAGACGCTTGCCCAACACTACAGTGGATGAACTTTCCATATTTAAAGCTGCATATAGGCAGCAAAGAAACTCGAACAGCTGCCAATCTTAATGTGAAAGCCTGAGTAGATGATATTTGACAAAGTAACAAACTTAATCAGCGTGAACAGTCACCGCTGTCATCCACACATGCATCATCTGATTCAGCTGCTATCAGCTGCTGTTAGCGTTGCTGTCCACCCTGGGACAGAAGGGACATGCAGCAGCACTGACACAGATCAAGCTCCCTGTGGTCGAGGAGGAGGCAGCGTCAACCTGAGTGACACAAACGGTGGAGGCACCGCCGTCTCCGGGGGCTTTCTTAGCATGCTA
The DNA here is from genome assembly GCF_037954235.1 of Aulostomus chinensis. Lineage (NCBI taxonomy): Eukaryota > Metazoa > Chordata > Actinopteri > Syngnathiformes > Aulostomidae > Aulostomus > Aulostomus chinensis. Next base: position 28,460,960 of record NC_141326.1, on the reverse strand, counting down.
AAGTCCCTCCATCCACCCGCCTGTCCAGCATCTGCATCACTTTATTTCCAGTGCACTGTAGATGGAGGAATGTATTTTGCATTCGCAACATTTCCAGAGGCGCTGCACTTCCTGATGTTGGCCCCAGTGGATGTTTACGGGAAAATGTGGATAAATTCCTTCAGGGCGTCATTGCTGTAGCAAGAACAGTTTGGTTGTTTATGGCACAGTAACACTTGATCTGGAGTCATGAAGCAGATGTTGAGTATATGGGCTTGTAATTTGCGACAGCTGGAAAAACTTGAAATACACCTTAGAAGTGCTTCAATATTAAGGTTGTAAAATGAGGGGGAACCCAGTGGGGGCGCGTGTGTGAATGAGGATGATCAATGTTGGGTGGCTGAAGAGAAAACTGAGGCTCACTTAGATTTACTGTGGTTTTCCTTTTTTTTTGTTTCTGGTCTGGAACATTAAAGACGGAACCTTCAAAGCAGTGACGGAGTGAGCGTGTCATCACTGATTTGTTCACTTGATGCGTCTTCATCATGTCGTGTTATGCATGTGTGTTGGATTCCAGGAAGAATACTGCAGCACGGGGGGGGGGGGGGGGGGGTCCTACTTAACAATAAACATTCCAGAGTTATTGTCATTATGTGAGGTGACAGTGACTTTGACCTCTAACCGCCAAAATCCTCCCCGTTGATGCTCGACTCCCTGTGGAGATTGGAGGTACTTCGAGATGACACATCAGCAAGAGCGGGGCAGATGGACGGATAAACAGCCTGAACTCATACTCACCACTCCGGAGGACGAACACAAATATTCTAGTAACGGGGTCAGAAGCATTACTGTGAAACTCAGCGTGACTACAACCGAGAGAGAAAGGACGAGTGAAGGCGCGGCATGCAGGGGTTCACAGGTTGAATTTCACCACCAGCCCCACAAAACTGACAGATCGTGCGGTGGTCATGTAACATAATCACAGCAGATAATTGTTCTAGACTGGTTACAAATGACTCAGGCGGTTTTGTTGACAATTTAACAACTGCACAGTGAACCAACATATTCTCCCACCATGCCAGTATCACAGGAAGAGACGCTGCAGCCTGCTGAAGGCTACAATTTAGTTGTGTCCTTGAACCCACTTAACAGTTGTACACGATGCTGCAGAGGTGTACAATCAAGCAAGCCAGCGTCTCTTTGTCTGTGTGCCATTGTTCCTATTCCTCCCGTCTCCCACTGTGAGAGAATGACTCTGCCTTCCATCGCCTCTAAATCCCACAACCCCCAAAGCATACGCGTCTGTTCATCACACTTTCTCCATTCTCTTGTTGTTTTGTTTCTGGGATTCTGGTGACATTTTCAAAGTGCCAGATCCTTGCCTTGAGACATTGTGCATGTGCCCACACCTCTCCACCCCCAAACACGCGCACGCGCACGCACACACACACGCACACACACACACACACACACACACACACACACACACACACCCTGCCTGGAGCCAGGCCCCTCTGCTCGTCTACCTCAGAGAAGCTGGAGCTTGGCATAGCGAGGAGGCTCTGGTGGGTTCTGTGCTCCGCCTGCCAATGCTGCTCTTTTGATCTGGAGCCAGATGATGACAGATCTACATTAAGCTCATAGTCTTCTCTCTTTCGCTCTGCTTCTCCCCTCCTCTTTCCTGACACCGAGGCAAAATGTTACTGTACGTCCACAAGCAACGCTGGGTATCTGCACCCTGTGGGGTCATCACTGTGATTCTCCTCCAACACCAAACTGAGAGATATACAGAATGCCGAGTGGGTTTCCAGCTTGCAGAAAAATACCATGTGGGTGTGAGCCAAAGATAGTGCCGTGTCAACAATCCACGGCTTTACCATCTCTGATGTGCACCTTCAGATTTTGAAGGCAAAAATCACTGTTTTCAAACAGCTAAAAGATTCACTTCTACTGCTTTTTTTTGGTGGGATTTAAAAAAGAAGCACATTTTTGGTGCGGCGGAGCCACTTGTCCTTGTTCCTTCTGCTTTGGTCTCTGTCTTCTTGAGGGTTCTGGAGGTTACAGACTAAAGCCTGATAAAGTGCAACAGGAATGACGTGTTTTTGTTGGCTGACCCAGAAATCCACGTTGCCACAGGTTCTCTGAACAAAAGCCAGTGCAGCCGTTACCTTGGTCCTAGGATTGGTACTGAAAATAAGCAAACTAAATTATGAAACTCGCACATTTTATGATTTTTGAAGCATAAATGCAAGAGTCAGTAATAAAAATGCTGTTAGGCCATGAGCAAACCACTCAACGCATGACATCAACATCACCACAACTCATTTAATGCTTTGACAGTTATCGCCATGATGACGTTTAATGTGCACGTCACCCTCTACAGCCTCCTTCAGCCTCTCCGAATAGCGACGTCATTTTAAACACAAAAAAAACTTCAAAATTCAAAGTTAAGGTCTTCACGATTTGACGCTGCAGAACAAAACACGACCATGCGCCACACTTGTGTTCCTCGGGTTTTAGGACTCATTCCTGCTCGACTACTCAGGAAACAAGGGACTTTCTGGTCTGCAGCACGTAACCGCAGCGTGAGCTGATCAGTGGCCCAGCAACAGAGTTTTCTAAGTTCAGCTAATTCTGGTGGAGCAGAGGAGTCTCAGGCTGCACAACTTCACGCTACGGCTTTTTCATTTCATAACTGAGTTTTATAACCCGCATGATCTCCATGCACACAGGAGTTAAGCGCCATGACCGAATCGTCTCAGTCTACTGTAACAAACCTGAAAATACACTGTACAATGAACCAGAGGTGAGCTAATGAAGTCGAGAAAAAAAGTCTGTGTTTGAATGACAAGTAGGAGAAAACCTATTACCTATTACAATGGTTCTATGCCAATTTTCTTAAAAAAAAAAAAAGGAGTAATTATTAGGGTTTGTAAGCAATTAGATCCACAGAAAAAGCTGCCCAAACACGGAGCGGATTGTATTCAACACCACGCACCCCCTCCGGTACGCTTGGAAATTAATTAGAAAATGAAAAGCTTTCGAATTTGAGATTCATAAAAAGCCAACACATCAATCAAGTTAACATCTTTTCTAATGATGTAAAACAGTGTACCTAATTACCATCGTTCAGACATCTCCTCGCATTCTTTTCAGGAGGCTCAAAGTTGTGCCTGTGACAGCTGCCAGCGTTCTCTAGCTGACCGAACGTCTCCGTGATCAGCCGACGGGTCTATCAAGTGCACAAAAAAATAAACAAATAAAAGGAAAGGAAAAAAGAAGATGTCGAGGAATTGTAGTCAATTACCTCCGTGCGTGCTTGCATGAAGCCTACTGGTGAAGAAGGGTGCACACGGCAGCAGAGTGAGAGCAATTAGGACAGGATGCATGGCTAACAGCTGCTGATGAACGAAGAGTGACATGCAGTGATGGAGCTTCAAAATTATAAAAACACCACCAGCTGTTATTTCTGAAGGGGATTATCTGCTTATTACTGTGATATCCAGCAGGAATAGCTCGGCAGTGCATTATCTAGCATGGCGGGAAGCTTTCTGAGAGGTGAGACTTTGTGCTGAGAGATAAAATACTCTCTTTTTTTGGTTGCATCCACTGCTATTTTCAATCATTCTTTTCTTAGGCGCCGTGATCGAGAGTGTAATTTGAAGAGGAAGGACAAACAGCAGAAACTGAACTTGCTGTAGCGTTTGTGTTCGTCATGTCGGAGCCGTCCTTTTATTGGTTGGGGCAGTGCTGTTGTGTGGGCTGTGAATTGGCAATCAGTCTGTCACATTACCATTCCAATGGTTACAGTACAGCTGCAGTGAGGAGGTCACGGCCTGGCTCACCGGAGGAGAGCACGCTATTACGTTACACTCTTTGAGGTAATTGACGTCATTTTTCTAGTGGCAATGAGATTCATAACACACACACACACACACACACACACACACACACACACACACACACACACACACACACACACCTCGCCTCACCTCAGTTAAATTCTATATGTTGAATCCATTTCAGTCTCATACTGATGTGGATTTAAAACAACATCTTCTGCCTTTGGAAAGTCCCCCCCCCCCCCCCCCCAAACAAACAAAAAAAAGGTGCAGAGACTGAACGTGGAGATGATGAAAACGAGACAGAGTGCAAACAGGAGACAGACGAGAGGAAGAGACGGCTCTTGGTCGCACCCTCACGGGGAAGACGCAGCTCACAGCTCACACATCTGAGTCAGGCGCCACCCTCAGAGGCTGGAGGAGGGCGGCGCAGGACTGCAGCACGATTGGAGCTTCTTCATCAACATAAATGACACACTATAATGTAGTTACTTGATGCTTATGGAAACATTTATTAAAAGCTAATCAATTTTAATTTCCTAATGGTGAAGTTGGGCTGAAATACTGAAGGATATTGGAGGCTCTGATGCTCTTTGTCTAAGTTTTTTTCATCACTTTATGCAAGTTGTTTCAAACATAATTGATGAGTACGCCTTCCTTCATTTACAATATGGCTTTAATACCTGTTGTACTGCCTTATATTAACATTTCTCTGCATAATGCGATGAAATAACTTTCATAACGTACACAAATTTCAGGATATTACATGATGAGTGGAATGGTGACAACCAAAAGATTCCAGCAAAAACAAGAAACTTGATGACTTGTGAAACCATGAGTTTGTATTCCAAAATAACAAAGCAAATATTTAATAACCTGACGCCACGCGCTGAGATGATAGCGACTCGTCTCCGTGCGGCTCCACACCTCTGCTACTTTTACTCGAGCCTGGATACAGCTGTCACGCTTGTTGATGGAAATGTCAAATCAAAGTGCTGAATGCTAACGGCTAATCTGACCTGTCGCAACTCCTCCAGCTTTGATAAGCTCTTGTTCTGGGTCTGGTGCGCTGCGAGGTTCATTAATGGCTCTGTTAAAAATGTGGGATCAGCTTCACCGGAACGGCTGATATTGATGTAAACGCGAGGACTCTCAGCCGGTTTATCACCTTTTCACACACCACCAGGAGCAATAATATTTATAGCATCTCCCAGACACTAGGATGTGTTTTTAGTTTCTTGCTGTCGTCTTTCTGACAAGCATGTGTTAATTATGTTCCCTCGTTTAGTCAGCCTGCAGAGTATGTGATGCTCTTCCAAGCCCAGCTCTGCGAGGCTTTGCTGATTTGAAATCTAAGCACAGTCTCAGTCGGTGCCATGCTGTCCTGTAGAAGAAACAGCTGTTTGCATGAATCTTTAATGCACGCCCACATTGGCATGCCACTGAAGCAGATGAGGATGTTGAAGATCACCTCCATCCCCGATTTAAGCGGTTTCAAGTCCCCGCCGTTCCAGAATGTCAAATATCTCATTCACTGGAGTGCGCCACTTAAGAATGTTACAGGTTAGAAAAACAGAAACAGTGACGGCAGTTTAACCGCAGTGAAGCGCCATCACCAGCGCGGCGGCGTCACGGCGTGAGGGGCTCTGCTTTAAAAGCAAGCCACGTTAGCCACGACGTGCGGCTTGGAATTCATCTCACCATTATGTTAATATCAGTGAATACAAACACTGATGCCCACGGTGTGTGGAGGTCCTTCTGTTGTACAACACTTGCACAAAACGTCTCTTTTGTCAGACAGCAGTTTAGAGGTTCTCTACATGAGATCAGGTGTAAATAAATGAAGGAGAACCTCAGTTGCGACCCTGAGAGTGACGGTCAGCTGGTGGGCAGCCCGTCTGGGGGGGTCGTGTACATCCACGGCTCTTTCTCTGGGCTGTGTCTGTGTTTTTAGTTGATAACTTTAGAAAAAAACTGATGATCGACGTCTGAGGGAACTTTGTGGACAGATAATCTGACTGGAAACACAAGCGATTAATATTCGCAGGCCCTGTGGGTCAAACGGTAGGTTGCGAAGACGGTTGACTGGTCCTGGTGCAACCATCAGACGTGCCTCCGGACACGCTGAGCTAATTCCTTGAACCGCATCTGGAGAACATCTGGAAGAAAATAACTTCCCTTTCTGGAGAACCTCGATCAGTGATCCAGAATAACTGTTCTTTCTCATGGCCGATATCTAAAACATGAGCATGATTTAATTAAATTCATTGAGCCGATGGTTTTTGTGGAGGGGGATGTCTTTATCCGTCTATCCACAAAAACTTTTAAGTATATTTAGAGCCATCAACATAGATATTAAGGACTGCATGCTGGACCGCTAATATGGAAATCTCAATTTTCCACAGATATGAATTCAGTTTATCAGCAGTATCGAGACATTTCACACTCACCTAAAGTTCCTCTGAGTACCTTGAAAAACACTGCAAATACAAATTCTTCTCCCGCCTGTCGTTATTTCTAATATGAACTAAGTTAGCTCAAAAGTAAAAACATCTCGAAAACAATTACATTTTGCAAAGTCAGATTAACTTGGACAAAATCATTTTGTCAGTGTTTACAGTAGAATATTAAAAATAAAATGATAAGATGCGGTTCCTGCCTCAGAAACAGGATATTTGTGTGTGCGTAATGAAAACGGCGGTGCCACACGCAGCTGCAGGAGCAAAGTCAGGGGTGATGAAGTGATTTCAGCTGTTAGCCAGCCAATATTTAGAGAAGCTATCACAGCAAATATTGTCGGACACACACATTCTGCCGCCGTATTCAAAGTGTGTTTTATGATCTTCGTTAAGAAGGAAATTTACAGGCTCCCCTTGATTTTGCATCCCAATAAATGTTTTCTTCTCCCCTCGTTCAAGTACTTTTTTTTTTTATTTGTCTACAAAAATCACTTTGTAAAACAAGCTTAAGAGTAAACACTGTAAGCTGGATATGCTGCCCTGCACACAACAACAATACAGGCTGTCAATATGGCTGCCGCTTTACAATTGTTGGGCTTGGCGACTGCTGTCTGTATCACACAAGTGTGAAAAGCAATAACGGCACCAAAGTGCAACTGTTGCCGGTCAATATTTTCCCTCCCTGATAAAGCCTCTGGGCAGGAGTACACCTCCGTGTAGCCAACACAAACACAGCTTTGCTGCTTCAATCTGTCACAGTGTGTGAATATGGAGCCTAAATAAAAAGCTCTCTGCACAGACCCTCGTCTTGCCTCTCTGCATCCTCAGTTTCACAGATAAATCATCCAAGTATCAATGGTGGGGATTGCCTGAGACTAAGTCATCGTCAGAGTCTGCGGGGCTAAAAACAAATCACTGCAAGGATCCAATTAGCCTTCCTGGATGTAGAGCAGCAACATGGTTTCCCTTTGCGAGCGTCCCTCCTCTGCATTTAATGAAAACTTTATCACGAGAATGCATTTCTCAAATCCAAAAAATAAGCAACAAAACGATTACCTTATAAAATGTCAGATGTGTTTGTGGGAGAGAGTCTTCAGGGTGACCTGGGAGGGGGGTACAGGAAGGAGTCTGCCTCAGCTGGATCTGTGAAGCAAAGAGAGATTCACACATAATCAAAGCCTTCAACAGAACGCACGCTTCTGTTTCAAACTGGGAGAGACCCACGTATATCGGTGCCGACGCAAGAGTGCGTGGGAAACATGTGATATATATGAAGTTTGCACACATGCTGACAAACTCTCACACACACACACACACACACACACACACACACACACACACACACACACACACACACACACACACACACAGTAATCAAGCCTTGAATTCCCAAAGCAGCTGGAGACTCACCAGACTTTGCTAACCAGTGGCTTACTTTTGAAGATGAATCTCCAAAGCCCCCTAAGGAAAACAAGCCACGTCCAGGAATGTTAACTGTCGCCGTCTCTCGCTCTCCACGCCTCGACACTGATGGGCGTGAGGGGAAGGAGCGGTGCGCCCGTACTGAGGCAGGGTAATTGGCTAGAGATGATGGGCCATAAACATACATCAGAGGGGCGGTGAAGCGCCACACAGATAGCAATCTAAGGCTCTCTTTCTACTGTGCGCTTCTCGTTTGTCACATGGGTGCAGCCACACACACAAACACACACCGCTCATCGTCGTCATGCCCTCCCAAGATATTCACGCTCTTTGAGCACATTTGCTGTCTCGCCATTATTACAGAGAAGAACCTTGTCAGGTTCCTCATCCAGTCGATCACTATGATAGGATGATGGCCCTCCGTGTATATCCAGCATGGACCTCTTTGCCGTTTCTGTGGCATCATGGCCACAACCCGGAGGTTGCTCTCTCCTGCCATTATCACCCGCTGATGTATAATAGTCAGCACCCATTCAAAATGCATCATCACCATAACAGATGGGCTGCCCTCTCTCTCGCCATTATTATCGCCACACAGTGGCGGATAACACCACGCAGCGGTGGATAATAGGCTCCCCTTTTCTGCAGTGCTATCGCTACAGTGCAGACTTTCCCTCCATTACCATAGCACTTCTGTCATAATAAGCAAGGAGAGCCTCCCAGTCATGACCACAGCTCACCGAGAGGAGGTCAGTCGTGTCAGACTGCTCACACGCTGGTAATTGGGAGAAATAAGGCTGGCCAAGGAGATAGCACAGGAGCTTCCCTTTCCACGCTCCGGTTTGCTGAGTGAAGTAGCATTCAGTGGTGTCACACGCCGGGATTAACCCTCGTGTACCTGTATAACAAGTGTCCCCTCCATTTACATGCCATAAAAAACATGAGGTATCAAATATAATTTTTGACTTTTTTGGGTCAAATCTTTTCACCAACTTCAGCTGTGATTACGACTCCCAAATTTATATAAAAAACCCAATCAAAAAGAAAAATGCAATTGACTTCCTTAAATTCCACATTAAACTTTCAATCCACTCAACAACTTTCACAGTCCAGCAGGTTTTTTTTTTTTATGGCAACTGAAAAAATGGGGGGACGCACGACGTGTTCCTCCCTGTTTGCAGAGAATTTTCGCAAACATGGAGCTGCGAAAGCGCATTTTTCATCTTTATTTCCATTTCACCACCATCTGCACTGATAATAGCAAGGAAAAGAAAAAAAATGGACCTTAAGGACAGAGTCAGAGAGGAATGAATCTACAACCTGAGCCGAGGCAAGGCCACGAAGGCTAACGCGAGCCTCTTCCTCTGTTTTCATTTGCTATTGATGGTTCCCAGTGAACACGACTCAGTGCGTCCAGATCAAAACATTCCTGATGCTCCGACCCACTTGGGGAGGCTCCAACTCTCACTTTGATTTTCATGTCAACTTCTTGCATCGACTGGATCAAACCAGTCGAGGGCAGGCTTGGTGTGATCGTGTATCCTAGAAAAACCCTGCATGGTGGGGCTCATCGCGGCCTGCAACGTTAATTTTGATGCATTTTTAATTTTGTGGACGTCAGGTTGTTAAAAAGTGTCGCATCCTTAGCGCCGAGGTAGAGGTGTGGGGTGCCGTCGCCACACGTCCCACTCTGCTACCTCTGATGCTGCAGCATGGAGGTGATTGTCAATCACGTCCACTTCTTTCATCCAATCTTCTTTTTGAGGGTTTTCTGGATTTATTTTGACAGGTCTCGCTTTACCACTTTTTTTCTTCAGGTACCAACACTAAGACCTCTTCACTCTACACCGCCTGGAACGTTACGGGGAAGAGTAAAATGAATGGCAGGGAACAAGGGGGACAATGGGGGGTCCAGGCGATGCTGCTCATTATTCAGGAAGACACTCGGGGCCACAGGAAATAGCACGCTTCATCTTTCTTGTCAAACTCCTGCCGGCTTAATGGCGTGTTCTCAGCAAGCGTTGAGACAAAGGGATAGTGCGGCCAGACACGGAAGGGTCGCCAATCAAGATGGAGGCCGTCATCATGGTGGCAGCTGCCCTACATTCTTCTCTAAGGTAGATCACTCGAGGTGTTAAAGCTGCTGAATGCGGCAAATAAATACGTCTCATCTTTCAGGAGAGCAGACAGCAAGTACAGCACGGCTTGCTTTCAAAGAGAAAAATGAAATATGGTCTCAATTACTCTGTAACTGTAGAGAGGCACAGATGTTCCTATTGTTCCACCTATTCAACATCCTCCTAAACCTTCCCTCGTTATTGCCTTCATTACTGAAGCCATCAATATGGCAGCCGGCTGCCAGAAAACCTGGATGTATCCACAACTCAACAACCAAACACCAATTAATCATCCATCCAGCAATTTTACAACCTGCTGTACTCCTTCCATTGATTTAGGAGACTTTTTCTATTTTATTAGACGGTATAGTGAGTCGCGGCGCATGCAAAGCAATCTCCTCTTGCTCCATATACTCACTGGACTGGAACTGGGCTTTGATCAGAGAGAGATGATGGGGCAGGTGTTTTGATACAGCTTCATGTCAGCGAGAAACCTCATTCCATTGCCTTCTAATCTCCAGGCATGGCAGTGGGCTGCGGTGTCAGACAGCCTCCTTTGTTCGACTCCTAATTGGGGTAATTTATTGTCCTAACAGGCGGAGCAGCTGTGGCTTTACAGCGTAGCACCAATTAAATCCAGATGCTGGAATGAAAAGATGAGGCTGAACGTGACTTGGGGACCAATCACTAATATTAACTCTGACTCGGAGACGTGGCGGTGACAAGCTGCACAGGGAGATTTCTCAAATGCATCACTTTCACACCGATGTTGAAAATGCGCTGTTTTGATGGGGGGCGGGGGAGGGGGGTTCGTGAAAACAGGCATGACCAGACGTGACGCTTCATTTCTGATGATGGATGCAATTATCCGCAAGATTAATCACTGAAACGAAAATCTGCGGGGACACCTGTCACAGTGTAATCCACAATGGAGTCCAAAAACTCTCGTTCTATTTTCAGTGTTCGAACTATGAAGTTCCTCCCCGACAAATGGCTCCGGCGGAGGATCAGGTGAGTGTGAGTGTAAGATCTGGGGAATATGGGGAGCAAGGGAAGGAAATCAGGTCGCAGGGAAGATTTCTCCAGGGCAGGGCTAACCCTGCCATACTGTGCCTGGCCCGGCTGCCTCTTCAGACAAAGAGCCCTCGGGACAAACACAAATGTGAGTAACACGGAGGACGGAAGCAGCATGAGGTCACCACCCCGGAGCTGCAGCTCACAGAGACACTGGAGATACACCGAGACTTCTTTGGCTTCAAATTGAAAAGGAAAAGTGTAGTGAGATAACCCCGGAGAGCTTCTGTTGTAGCCGCCTTAGTCTCAATGAAAGCTTTATCTGCTCTGCCACTATTTACTCCTCAAAGAAGGTTTGTTGTTGTGTACGCACCCTGATACCTGCTAAACATCATGACTCATAGGTTGTTTTAATCTGTCCCCGTATTTCAACATGCCGCCACGGATTTCTCTTCTTTTAATTCACCTTTTGTTCTCACTGTCTTTCTGCCTTTCGATGGCTGAAGTCAGGAGAACACGTGAGCCTGCGTTCAAAATCTGAACAGTGTCAAACTGAGGCACTTTAATTGCGTTCTCTATGGTGGAGACACATTTAAATGTTATTGATGTGAGGGCGCAGTAAGGAGAGAAGCTAGAGGGAGAGACAAAGAGAATATGACAAATAATCAAAGAAAATACTTAAACTCACCACACTGCAAAGGTATAGAACCTCACGCAAAATCCAGAATACTCACGTGTGCCTTTATGAAGCAATCAAACAGAATCACCTTGCGTTCCAGACTCAAAATCACCAAGACAAATGCAGCTGGCTTGGGTTTCCTGCAGTGTGGAAAGTTTGGCTCTCAAACCCGTTTTGTTTGACTGCACAATAAAGACCAAAATATCTCGTACCTCAGAAGAAGAACGTTGAACCGTACGCCAAGGTGCCTTTTCTTTTTGCAAGCAAAGAGAGCGGAGAGTTTTGTCGATCCATCTTGTGATTGTAATTTTGAAAGTCTCGAAATGATCTGGCTTGATTTCCTAATGAAGACACACCTGAACCTCCACAAGAGGTGAAGCGAGGTGGTGAGATGAGAGCGGGACAGCAGAGCGGCGTCGGCGAAGCTCGACGGGGTTCGCGAACATCTCCTCCTTCCTGCGTCTCTTTTAAACCCCGTGACTTGAATCACACCAGGACTAAACATGGAGGTTTCTTTTCTACTTGTGGAGCACGTCGGTCAGAAATCGACCAGCGAGTCCGCAGGACGACAACCTGATGATGCGAAGCTGGCAGAGCCGCGCTGGTGCCGCCTAGACGCTTCGCCATCTGTTGCGCCACATGTTCACACCAACAATAAAGACCACAGAAGCTATTGTGGTTTTTATTCTCCGTCGATCGTACCAGAAGAAGAAAGAACAGTTGACCCGAGGAGCAGCAGCCGGCGTAGAGAAGCTCGCTCAGCACGTCAGACAGACGGCGGAGCTCAGCCCAACATGAACTCTGAGAAGCAGGTTTGGGATATTCTGCTGCACAAAGAGGCAAAAATAAAACCGACCGTGGATGAAGGTTCGGCCTGCCGCGTCTCCTCGCACTCCCTCCCTCTTTATTTTGCTACGCTACATGTCGATGCTTCAGCGTTCGACAGATGGATTAAATGATTGAGGCTGTTTTTAAAGAGTTGGCGTTTGCGCCCTTCTTCTCAAGCTGTCAGGTGCTTCCTCACAGCGTCCCATGTCACACATTTCTGTCTACTCATTGAATTATAGTGTTCTCATTCTTTTTTTGTGTGTGTGAATAAACTGAACCCGACCTTTCTTCTTATCACTGCAAGCCCCTGTTACGAGTGAGTTGCCTGTATTTCCGGCGGGACATCATCACAGTCCAGCGTGGCATTTTTACTTTACAGCCAAACCCTGAATATCACAGTAACGCCGTACTTCCCAGCAGATCTTAAACCCTCTTGTCAGCATTAACTACCAGTTTACTGCAGATGTGACAAGTGAACCCCCCCCGCCACCCCCAGCTCACTGGTCCAATCCTCGGTTCCTCCGTCAACCGTGACCTCGTGTGTTAGCGGCGCTGTAAAGCATTCTGACACCAGCTACGGCGGACAAGGTGTCTCATCTACTCCCTCGGATGAGCGAGCGGCCTGACGGGATGAACTTACGCGCTTCGCGAGGAGGAAGAGCTCTGACCCAATTAACTGTCTCCGTTAAATAAAAAGCCAATGGCCCTCACATAGCCCCCCCCCCCTCCCCCCGTTGTGTTTTTACTGTACAAAGTGATTACAGATTTAATTAGCTGAGGACCTTGCTTTAGGGAGGCTCCTAAATCCATATTGATGTTTCTACAGAGTTTGGAGATGGAGGCCTGGGCCCTGGGATGATTACGAGGGAGGCAGCAAACTATAATGAAAAGATGATTTGCAACTTTTACCCCGTCCTGTTTACTTTTCCCCTGGAGGCTAATCGTTCTGTTGCAGGGGGATGCTGAGGCTCGCAGGCCGGCCGCTCTGTTGCAGGATGATGCTGAGAATTATGCAGTGAGCTGATCAATGCTGTCTCACAGCCCAGGATTTAGGCTGGCCTGCCATCCAGATAACACTTTTTCTGCTTTTGACACGAGAGGATCTTCTACTACTGAGAGGCTGAAATTAATTAAATGTACCACAGATTCACTCCTAGTCTTTCACAGACTGCTTGACAAGGATGGACCTGAGTGAAGCCGTTCGCCACAACCTTGGAGCAGGGAGATAATAACGTATTTATGAATTCCTACCGTTTCATTGGGCGCCAAAATGGGCTCAGTGTTACAGCCTGAAAATAAAATATATATTTCATTTCTATGAAACCACCTTGACTCTAATGCTTATTTTTCTTTCATAAACAAAATTCAAATGAACTCGTAGCAGCACGTACTGTCACGTGTGGGGCTCGACACCATCGTGTCTCACAGTTTTCTCGTCCATTTAGCTGCAAACAACATCAGATTCTGCAGAACACAACCGGTTTCACACGTTGCTCTTTCTGAAAACGAAGTCACTCGTGCAGCGACTCACAATTCCTGCCGTCGCCAATTAATCTGCCGATTATTTTCAATCAATTTAGTCAATTAAAAGTCCCTTTTTTGTGCAATCAACATCCAAAACACTTCATTTTTTTCTCATAAATGACTATAAAAGCAACAAATCCTCATATTTAAGAGTTTACAACCAAGGAATGCTGGAGATTTTTTGCTTAAATTACGACTGGAACAATTAACCGGTCATTAAAGAGATGCAATTTCTCTCTGCTGGATAAATGATTACTTTTAGCAGCTCCACTGCTCCCTAGCATGTGTTGGAATTGTTCTTTGAAGAGGACTCTCACTCCAGGGCTGGGAGGGAATCGTTCCTCACTGTTTCCTCAAATTTAACCCTCGAAAACAGCTTGTTATTTAAAAAAAAATCATTTGCAAACATAAATTCAATTAAATCAACAAAACTGACTCGCTGCCAAGCAGTAAAAGTACTGTAAATGAGGAAGTTTCCAGGAATGCCAATGTCAAACATCGATACTGGACACATACCAAGCTGCAATACTGTAGCAATCATCTTTTAGAGGGCATCAGAAATGTGAAAGCTTCCATCCAGGCTGAGCCCGACAATCAGTTTTTGGACTAGAAACTCTTTTTTCATTTTTCTTTGCTAATTCTTTAAAAGAAGAGATTCAGGCGGATGAATTAAATGCAGCTGAGTGTCTCTCAGGTACTTTGAACAAAATACTGGCAAATGAAGAAGTCACACAGCTGCAGAGAGTCAGAGAAATCAATTCCTTCCTATTTAGACAGAAAGTTCTCATTACGGCCTGAGAAGGACATGAGAGGAGCTTCGGTGTTGGCGCTCTGGTGAGAGAAGCCCACCACCACCAGAGATGGACTTGAGGCGCATCAAGCCAACGCGAGTCAACCTGCTGATGTTGAGCCCCACGAGGACTCGGCGCTCATTACCGCACTGCTCAATAAGTACTCATGGGTACGACAGTAGAACCACATTCACTCTTGGTTTTGATCTCAGCTACACGCCTGTCAGGTTCCCTGCTCCTGCACCAGCGTGATGCTGCCGGGACGATACCATCTTTCCGCAGACGCAGCCACAGAAAACTGCCAAAATACCCCCAAACTGCCTCTGTGGCACTTCCTGCTACCAAATTTTGCCATGATGACACACACACAGACTCACAAGACGACAACGACTCCAGCGCCACCCTGTCACAGCTGGTAAATTTGGTCTTGTACACTTAAAAGATTTTTTTTTTTTTTTTTTATAAAGAATCCTCATCTCTGATGAGAATACGGGCGCCGAGCTGGGCTTCTCTTCTCATCACGACGGTGTGGCGCACATTGTTTGCTGCTGAATGGCAGGCTGGGGGAGGTAACACGCCGGATCCAGAGAGGAAATGAAAATGAGGATGGAGAGTACGGAGGTGTCGGGCCGCTTGTCAAACTCGCTGCACGTACTATGAATATTTCACTGTATTTCTCAGACATGCAGCCCCTCGCCGCCTCCTACACTCCTGGATACAGATGAAGACAAAGAAATGGAGACAAATACATTCTATAGACAGACAGGCAGATAGACAAGAGCCACACAGGCAGGCGGACACAGGGAGGTCGCATGAGAAACCCTCTAAAAATAGGTCGTTCAAATTATCAATAATTATTGACATCAGCTTGATTAATGTCTCACCCAGATAGATAGATAGATAGATGATAGATAGATAGATAGATAGATGGATAGATAGATAGATAGATAGATAGATAGATAGATGATAGATAGATAGATAGATAGATAGATAGATGATAGATAGATAGATAGATGATAGATAGATGATAGATAGATGATAGATAGATGGATGGATAGATAGATAGGTGGGTGGGTAGGTGGGTGGGTAGGTAGATAGATAGATAGATAGATAGATAGATAGATAGATAGATAGATAGATAGATAGATGGATAGATAGATAGATAGTTGGATAGATAGATAGATAGATGGATAGATAGATAGATAGATGATAGATAGATAGATAGATGATAGATGATAGATAGATAGATGGATAGATAGATAGTTGGATAGATAGATAGATGGATAGATAGATAGATAGATAGATAGTTGGATAGATAGATAGATAGATGGATAGATAGATAGATAGTTGGATAGATAGATAGATGGATAGATAGATAGATAGTTGGATAGATAGATAGATGGATAGATAGATCGATGGATCGATGGATAGATAGATAGATGGATGGATAGATAGATAGATGGATGGATAGATGGATAGATAGATAGATGGATAGATAGATAGATGGATAGATGGACTCCTGTCTCGAGGGAGATCTCTCCACCCCAGACAGAGCTGACAGGAAGAGCTCTGCTCACCCGACAGCCCGGCCCTCCATGCTAGCCTGAGAGCTCACATCACCCCAGACAGCAGGCAGGTGGAGTAAGAAATATTTCACCAACTGGTGCCTGGGCTGTGGAGTTTGCGCTGGTGGTGTCGCTGGGATATCAGATTTTAATAGCAGGGCCCCAATCAAACACCGGGAGCCGTGGAAGGAGCCGATCTACGTTCTGTACTTCAGTCTTGAACACGGTGTTGCTTCAGCAGAGCAGCGTATCCTGTCCTAGAGACACGCTATTAGCATGACTAAAACTCATCACCTGCTCTCAGAAGCTTTGTGGATGTTTGCCAACACGCTTGGCGCGCTGCCAGAGCTGCTGCTGCTCGACAAAGTTGTTCATCCCCTCTACACAGGGACACCCGGGACTGGGAGCTGCTGCGGGGGCTTGGTTCAGAGCACACGGGCGTTCAGTAAGTAAAGCAAGCTACAACTATAAGAACTACACCATCACACCAGGTGCAGACTCCGCCCACTCCCGGTCCAAGTCTCAGTCCACCTGCTCTACTGTGTTCCCCCATCAAAACCGCTTAACAGGCTTCCAATCATCGGAAAAACAGCCGCCCGGATCACTGCCTGCACCAAACCGACATCCAAGTCCCTGTTCAATACCGGATCGACCATAAAACCCTTCAGCTCACCTTCAAAGCCCTCCATCTCCTGGCCCCCCAGCTATCTTTCTGACCTCCTCCAGGACTACACCCCCTCCCTCGGCCGACCATCCCCACCTTGGCGTGACCGGTGCCAGGGCTTTCAGCTGCTCTGCTCCCAGGCTTTGAAACCCCCTGCCCACGCACGTCCCACCATCTGACTCCACAGCCTCGTTCAAATCCCACCTTAAAGCCCACCTGCTCACACCTGCAGGCCGATACTCACTGGGCTGCGCTTCCCATTTAAGGTTTTAAAGCACTTATTGTTTCTGCCCATGCTGACTCATCTCTGCACTCATACTGTCTGATTTTAGTCGACCTTCAGCGTCTTCAAAGGTGCTCGCGAATAAAATATATTACTTACTTACCTCTCAGATAAAGAAATTATGAAGCACATAATGTACCTCTTTTTCCCTTTATTTTGGGTTGAGCCATATATTCTGCATTCTGGAGTAATGAAAAATTGATTTTAGAGTCTTTTTTTTCCCCTACAAGGTACAAGGAGAGCAATTCAATTTCAATCTTTCAAACCTTTCAAACTTCTTTAAGGCAGCGGTGTGAAGGTTCTAGAAGGATCTTTCCAACACTCGTCACACCTGGCGACGCGTGAATTAATGAGCGCAGTCAATTCACAGCAGATCTGAGGTGGAGGCAGAAGCCGTCACTTTAAACATTCAAACATTTTAAAAGTGCGTTTGTCCTCTGGAGTTCCGGACGGACGCGTCGAAAACCCAAGCCTTCAACGAACAACAAACCACCGTCCTGATGCCGCCACTTCTGCTTTCTCTCAAGCCGTTAGCTGCAATTACGGTAAACAACAACAAGCGCCACCTTGTGGTGACAGGAAGTAGCTTTTTATTTTTTATACTTTGCCTTGGCAGATGTGTTATCAAGTTTATCTTTGTATTTATTTGTGTTTTGATCCAAACAGTGATATTTCATTGACAGGTGTCCTTGAGCCTAAACCCAGCCACTCCCAAACCAGTGTCAACCGCACGGCGACGTATAAATAGATAAACACCTGTAAATACACCTTCACACAGGTGCTAAGAAGAATATTTTGTATTTTGCGTGAGGTTCTTACAGCAGGACTTTGCAGGCACACCGATGACTTACGTTTGCAGGACTATGCACAATCGTGCCACTGTTTAACACCACGTCTTTGCTCCTCTCTTGCTCCTTCTCTCCTTTTGAGCAGGTGTCAGTTAATACCTTGTGCCGATTCTAAGCACACGGTTGCTGCTGGCGCCGGCTCACAGCGTTATGCCGTGAGAGGTTTGAGAAAACCGGTTTCTGACAAGTATAAATGGAGAGTTTTGTTTTCTGGAGGTTCTGCGGGTCCTTTTTGCCTCCAACAGCAGCGATGAATAATTCAAGGTACACCATACAGTTGAGCGCTCTCAGGCAGGTGTTACAATAAATACATGGCTTCATTCTAGCGGCCCCATGTTAAGTGCTATGATATAAAGATGGCTACGTGGTGCTGATCAATACATCCACATCAGGTGACCTGAGGTTTACAGCGCAGGGAGGAGGAGCGCCACAGCGGTAAATCTGACCAGAAGCACTTACTTCCACTGCATATCCTATGGGCCATTATTGGTGGGTGCGCTCACACATCAAGAGGCAGGGGTCTTCCAGGCTAAAAAGGAATAAGAAACAAAGGGCCATTAAATCACACTGAGAGACCCGCTCGGAGCAACACACACGTGAACGCACAAACTTAAACACTGCAGTTTAAGGACTGTGAAGAGGAGTTTAGGCTTTAAAGAGAATGATGGAGAGAGGAGAGGAGAGAAAGGGAGAGCAACATTGATTTCCCCCCCCTCTGAAGTGCCAGTTCATCATTTTGTGAGACACACTCTATCGATCCCCCACCTTCAGTTTGTTTGTAATTTTGGGGGCTCAAAAGCGTTCACTAAGATAGATCCCCTTATATGACACTTGCCTCCGAGATGATGAATGGAGGGATCAAAGGATGTTTGAAGATGACCTCATTTTGCCAGCTGCTCCACACTGGTTTTTGTGGGCTTGTTTAAAAAAGGGGGTTTTGAGTCGGGTGGATGAGGGTGGATCCACACCGCCGAGTGTTTATTATAGGCCGATGCGGCAACCCGCTCGCTCAGGCGTCTGTTTTTTTTTTGTTTTTGTTTTTAAACGTTAAAACTTCATTTCATATTCAAAGGCCACATGTTTCACATCCTCTCAACATCAAACGCAGCTTTAATATAAAATAAAATCTCTCACGCAAAAAGCAGCAAAGCAGCACAGGTTCAACATGCGCTAATAAATAAAGAGAAGCTCCCTCAGAGGCTGCTTGGGGGGGGGGGCCTTATATGGTGCACCTCCCTCTGATGCTTCAGCTATTGGCTAAGACCACATGATACTGGTCAGCAGGGCAGACGTGGTCACCTGTCAGACACTCGCGTGGTCAGCAAGCACAGGAAGCAACCTCCCGGAGCGCGGAGCTGAAAGAGCCTCGAAAACCTGTCAGCACAGGCGCCTGGGAAACATCCAGCGATGATTCCGCTTTTATAAAACGAAGAACTCCAGCTGTGTTTGGAGAGACGGCGCAACGATCCAGGTCGTGAGAAATTTGTGAAATAAAGCCACTGGTTAGACTGGTATTTTGTGTTTGGGGCTGAAGTATTTGACCTTTTTTTTTTTTCAGCCTGGCAAATTTGTGTCTCTTTTTATTTTTTTTTAAGATTTCACAATAAAACTACAATACAGGTGATAAAGCTGACAAAAACTGACAGAGGAACAACAGCCACCTTACAGCCCCACCGTCATAACATCTTCTACTTAATTCACACAACAAACGTGTATTTTTTGTCGCGCCAACACATTTCTTATTGAAGAAAAAAGCGAAAGAAATACACGAAAATAAAACAGGCCACTATAATTTTGAATGTTTCCTTTATAAATGAATAAAACCCTTGCAGCCACAGTGTCGCTTCTCTGCGTCAAAGTCCTGTTCGCAGCCATCCTGCGGTGGAACGCTTCATTCAGGCGTCCGACCCTGTAAATGCTCCGCTTTGTGTGACAGGAACAGTTTTTCCTTGGCAGTCGGTGGACCACATGGAGCCTGCCCATAAAAGCCTCAGGCTAATGACTCAGTCAGGGTGCCAACATTTCATCAATTCTATACGTTTGTTATCACTCAAGAGTTATTAGCTGCAATATTTCGTTTGTTAACAAACGCCGGCCCGCTAACCTTTTTATGCTCCGTCGATGTAAATGATGAGATATTAGCATGCAGCTGATGTCATATTCACGGAGTCAACAGTTGTGCTGACGCCGTCTCACAGGTCGGCCTCTGATAAAGGCTGAGGACCGTCTTCAGGGCTCTGCTGCCACAAGACAAAATTAGAGAGAAAGTAGAGAAAACTGCAATGTTGCAGAGGAAAGAAGAAGAAATTCTTAACGTGCAGAAGTTGTGAAGCTGTAAACACCGGACGTGAGAACTGCAGGGCGGTGAAGCCACCGTCACTGAGGAGAAGTCGCCATTGTGGTGAAACACGTTCAAACCCTATCTCACATTCGGACGATTCATCCACGCCGCTACCCAGGTGCTATGCATCCCCTCTGACTCTGAATTTGGGGGCGGACATCAAGTCGGGGGCTCCTTGACAAACCGCTGTGGGTGTGGGCTCGTTGGCTACCTGCCGTTCAGGAATCTCTTGAGTCACAGATCCCCGAGGTCTGGTACCGCGAGACTGTGCTGATGACTGATGTGAAACCAGCGTGACCTCAAAGCCGCGCCGATGAATGTTACGGAACAAATCTGCAAATCTAGAAAAACAATTTCTACTTTTAGCATTTTCTCTAATTTTTCTACTCTTTTTGTGCAATTTACAAGAACCACACCCTTGAAACACCGATTATTTCATAGAGCCGCACCGTAATATTAGCATGTCATCAGTATGGGCAGATATTCCTCGTAATAGATGTCAAATAAATGTTCCCCATAAAAAAAAGGTTAGATCCCTATTATCAATAAACTATAAATGCAGTATCACGGTTGTATGCGTCTGTTAATTATGCCTGTCAGTGACCTTGAGCTTTGACCAAAAAAAATCTGTTCAATTCATCCTTGAGTCACGGTGGGAACGAGGAGAACGTCCTTCAAAGGGTTGCGCAGATCCTGTTAAAGAGGACAGGATGCACCAAAAGACGACCTGAAAACGCACTGCCTCCAGCCTCCGGCGTTCCCTCACAGATGCATAAAACTGAACGACACGCAAAACAAATTAAATTTTATACAAGCCCATAATCACAAATCCGTATTTGCCTCAAGGGGCATATCCTCTGCCCTTAGACTTCCTTCTAAATGAGAAAGAACTTCCTAAACCTTCCCTTTCATTGGAGGAAAAGAGGCGGAAACCTCAGGTAGAGCCGCTGGGAGGCTGGACAGACACCACCGATACGGAGCGCAACAGGGGAACCCAAGAATCCACAACAATTAAAGACAATCAGTTTTCTGAAGAGATTAGCTTCCACTCTATTAACGACAGCCAACCAAACACTCCAGCCGCTGGTATCATCCTGATCTGCGCACACACAACTGGAGCATCTGATTCCATCCTGATCTGCGCACGTACAACTGGAGCGTCTGATTCCATCCTGATCTGCACACGTACAACTAGAGCTGGGTGACTAATCAATCATGTTGTGTGAGATTGGTTGCAACATAAGCCTGCAGATTCCTGGGATTTAGTGGCAAATGCTTGAGAGCTACTGTTTAAACACGAGATAAAAAATCCATCTGGTGTTTCTCTCTGCTATACTTGAATTTTCTGTTTGGGGTTTTGTAATCGAGACTCACATCCCCGCAAACTCTTGAGCTGCAGTGTTGAATCTGACGTCTCTTTTATCACTTCAGTCTGTCGAAGGAAGCTTCCAAAATGAAAGAAAAAACTGCAAATAGCTTCATGAGGAAATTAAAATAATATAAAATGACTATCTGTCAGACATACGCCAATATTTTTAAAGCCTGAAGGCGGGTGGTTCTGACAGCTTCACAGTAATGAGGGTCCAGTCTCAGTTGCCAGTGAAATGAGTGACATCCACAGCACTCAGCGTGGAGGTCACCCATGTGAAGCCGGCGCTGCATCCTCTAGATGCTCTTGCCACACCGGCTCCCCACAGGCTGTCGGTCTAGGATATTCTTCTTGTCCTTCCTCCCCTGGTTTTTAAAACGTCATTTAAGTCTAATGGCCCTGCTCATTAGCTGCCTCTGAAAAACACACTCTGGTCATTACCATCTACACACGCATTCAGACTCAGCGCCACGTTCTCCAGTTTGAGTCATTCATCACAGCCCTGTTTCTTGGCAGCTGGCATCACAAATATTCTAATTATCTGAAACGATCTCTATCTGCTTATACTGACTTTGTTTTGACAAGGCGGCGTTATCAGCGTAGCCAGAAACCTGACCTGAAACAACATCCATCACGTCAAGGCTGCCAAGGCCGCGTGGGGATCCACGCAGGCAGCAGCGTGCTAAGAGTTGCGCTTTACCTTAGTGAGGTCCTCGAGTGAGAGATGAGAGCTTCCTGCATGACTGTGGAGGAGACAATAGCCTTCAGATCCCCTTCAGGGTTTACTTGCACCACTTGATACACACGTCACACCAAAGAATGTCCATCCAAACCTCCAAGATGATCAAAGCTTCATTTAGACACCAAGAGCTCCACTTTTGTCACTGTCAAATCGAATAAAGTGACAACTTTCTCCTCTAATTTTGCAAAATAAACCATCACAGGCACTTTTTTTTTTTTTTAGCGTGTGCATGTTTATTTAAAGGAGCATTGTGTGGGTGTGCAAACAGCCTGTCTAAGTATGAAATGAAGAGAGGGAGAGTGGGTGGAGGAGCATGCTGGCGATCCTTTGTCAACTGCTCAGTGCCATTTAATGGCCTGTAAACCCCTTTGCTGGAGAAAGAACAGGCAATTAGCATACTGAGTGGATTACAACATCGCTGCGACTCCTGGATGAATGTGTGCTCCTAATCTTCTTTTGCTGAGAAATTCTTAGATACGCAACTATCCGAGGGGAACCGATTTCTCCACCTTCCTAAAACACGGAAAGGAATTTTTTCCTGCCGATGGCAAAACCAAACATCTGATCAAAAACCTGAGTGACGTGCGACGCCGTGATCTGAGTTCTTCCCCCTCTAGACTCAAATACCTGCACTTAATTTTGACCTTGGTGAGATTTGCTGCATTCAATTATTCGAGGGGAACAAATTCAGCAGGAACTACTTTTCCCAAGGTCCAAAAACATGAAAGGGTCCTCGTTTCCTGGTGGCATCAAAACCAAAACCCTCGTGCCTGCACATGCCACTTGTGACCTCCTTTAATAAGAATTCCGTATTTCTGTTTGCCAAGTTTTGAATCAGTATTTTCATCTGTGAGTTTGTTTTGACGAGAAGCAACGCACACGAGCAGGTCGCTCAAATCCCGGAGAAATTCAACATGAGTGTCATTCCCACTGGCAGAAAAACCTGCTAACACCCATTTTCTTCTGTAATTGGAAAACCTTTAATTAGCATTCACTCCAGGGTCCGACGGCCCTGCAGTGGACACGGGTTTTTATGGGCTCAACCCTGGTCAGCACTGATGGGAACACAAACCCAGGTGCCAGTAATTTGTGAAGCTTCCCTCACCGCCACCCTCAGACACATAGAACATGAGTCAGAGCTCCGCTGCCAACATGGAGGAATGACTGCTTGCCGTCAACCGTAAACCGCGGTAACCTCTGCCACTCTTTGTCAGCTCAGCCACAAATTCAATCAGCAGCAGCATCGTTCAGTCTGTGTCGCGTTTAAAAACACAGGAGAACCCCCGTCACTGTCCTCCATGTCGCTATTAATACAGCCATAAAAAGTTTAAGCGCAAGTCCAAGATGCTACACTCCCGTGTTGCTTTTACTGTTTTCATCACTCAAGATGCAGGTGAACAGAACGGAGCCACAGGAAGTCCAACATGAAAACTTCAAGGGTTTCTTCATCGACTTCCTCCTGAACCTTAACACAAAGCAAGTCCATCAGATACGTCAACAGCAGTGTGCAAGACACCGGGGCTCCAAGAAGCAGCGTGATCTTTGGAAAGCAAACTTCTAGACGATGTTCACATTTGCCGTCGTGTTGCACCGTCTGGACTAATCTGTCCTCCAAGCACCTCTTCAGTTGGTCCAGCTTCCAGCGTCTCGTGGCAGGAAATATCCATCAGCCCAAGTACCATTGTGATATGACCTCCGGGCAAAACACTCTAAAGCTGGATTTACACTTACGGCACTGCTGCGGTAATTACCGTCAGCACGGGCTTTGCTTCACCTGTTAATAGCTGCACCAAATCACTGGCTGAATATTAGAGGGCTGCTGTGGCTGTTTGCAAGGTCTGTACAATAGCAATGGTGCTGCAGGGGGACTGAGAGCAGTAGACTTCCATCCAGGTAACTTTCAGTGTGCCTCGTGTGCTGCTGAATAGCTTTGCTCCTGTGGCAAACCCCACATGCACACCACTCGTCACACTCCCAAGCAACGGCGGAGGTGCAGTTCTGGGCTTTTGTTGTTTCAGACTTCAACTTTGTGACATTTCCGCTCGTTCTCTCAGACTGGACCTGCATGTCAATGGAGGCATGAGCAGCCCGCCGGGGTTCAACTCAGCTGAAGCGCCGCACGCTGCGACTTCTCCAAACACACGCTCGGAACCCAGCGGCGAATCCCGTTAGAGAGGGCAGTCTCGGCAGGCCTGACCGTCAAACAAGCAATCGCAGCAGAGCCAGCCGACGCCTCCGCTCTCAGGTAGATACAGAGACAGCGAGGAGGACATGAAGCAGGGAACGACCAGGAGAGACGACCAGGAGAGTGTGAAAGGAGTGCAAAGCAACACTTAACAAGAGGAGGGGAAGGTGTGAGGAAGAGAGGAGAGGGGATGTGGTGACAAGATGATGGAAGGGAAGTCTGGGTTTTAAGGGAGGGAAAATAAACTGGGAAAAAAACTGAAGGAGAAGAAAGGAGAGGTGGAGAAAGCAGGTGAAGAGGAATGTGTTGAAATAAAAGAGTGAAAAAAGGAGATTTGCCAAGATTTAAGAGAAGACTGTGCATTTTTATGTTTTTTTTTTGTATCTGGATTTTTGTTTTACATCTTCTTTCAGTTGAGGACATTTGTAGTTATAAATAAGCTGAACAGAGAGAAGTTCAAGAAGAGCAGCAGAACAGAGTGAGTAGGAAGTACGAGGAGCTCCTCATCTATTCCCTCACAAAGTCTAAAACAATTACATCTTTTTCTCTTCGCTAAATATTCAGAGCACTGAGCACCTTATCAAGTAGACATCGTTGAGGATTTCAGAGCTGGTCAATACATCGTAGGAAGGATTCGTTCATTCATTCGGTGAACTCTTCTGCAGCTTTGCAGAAAAACCAGGTTTCAAGATGAGCTGTTGTCAGTCGTTGTCTCTGTGTCTCACGCTGAGCGGCGTCGTGGGCAGCTGGAGTCGATCCCTGCTGACAGCAGCCGAGAGGCGGGTACACGTCAATCCACCCTGACAGCTGACATGCTAAACAGACGCGGCTTTATCCAACGCTTTCCTACCGTAGTGCTTCACATTTAACAGTGTTGCCTCATTCACAGACACACACAGATAGACACACACAGATACACACACACACACACACACACAGATGGTGGAGCTGCCATGCAGCGTAGCAACCAACTCATCAGGGCCAATTAAGGGTTCAGTGTCTTGTTCAAGGGCACTTCAGCACCGTCACCAGGGGAACCAGTGACCCTTCGGCTGCTTTACCTCTGATTCAGGCCCCATTTGCATGGAAAAAGCATGCAAGATTAATGATATTGTCACCCAAAATGTAGTTTAATTTGAGAGGATATCATTTTCAGCCTCTTGTGTTGTGTGATGGTGTGAGAATGATTACAAAACCTGGCAAGATTTGAGAGTTGAGAGATTTTAGGCATTAAAAATGAAAAACCCCATCCTGCCTGTGGACGTACGGGATGAAGGTTAGAGGTGCCGCAAAGGATCTTACACCTTCATCTCCATCCGTGCACCATCACCGCATTCCAACGGCTGATTGGCCAACAATCATCTGCTCTAGAACCTTCTGTGTCTTTCAACATAAAAGCCAAACAAGTCTGCGATGTGCACAGCAGCACCCCGCCGTCTCTGCCTGTTCTCCACGCGGTCACCTGAGACTCTGTACTTCTGCACTCTCGGGTTTCATCCACTCTCTCTCTCATCATTCCTAAATCACTGTAGCTTTTGGCTGGATTTGACAATGTCCCCCCTCACCCTGGAATCCTTCACGTCGAGTGTCACGCTCACAATGAGTGCCGTGACAACCTCGGCTCCGCCCGACCGTACAGACACAGGCGTGCAAACTGAGAGCACGGTCTCATGCATTCATGAATTGCAGGACCAGGGAAGGCCGGGAGAAGTTGCAACATCCGAGAGAAAATCTCCCCCAGTTTTGTAAAAATGATTTTTAAACTCATGTGAGGTTTTTTTTTTTTTTTGGTCTTTTGCCAAGAGGGTAAATGTGTACATGAGGAGATGGAACCGCTCTGGTGTGCTGAGTCTTTCACTGCTCCTTCACCTGCATCTCCAAGGACATCCCCAAACTTTGTCTTCATCTCCAGACATTACACACACACATCAGAACAACGGAAGGCTTCCCAACCTGACGAGCCCCCAGCCCTCCCTCCACACAGCTCCTCTTCCAGCCTTGTGTAGCCTGTTCTATAGGCTTCAGACCAGCTGTTCTCTTAAAACCTCGATGGAACTTGTGTGGGCCGCAATGAACGGTGGTCTCGGTCAGAGTGCATCCTTTCCTCCCTCTAAATATCAACAGTTTAACGTCTTTGCAGCAATTCCCTGCTTCAATCTCGCAGATAAAAGACTTCCAGGATGAACTCCTTTAAAAAAACTAAAGTGCTGATTCACTGCATTGTGTCAAACAGATGGCTGAGGCGAAGCTTTGCCGTCCGTTGAGATGAGCGCTCCCTGTTCCTACAGCTACAGTAAGCCAAGCTGGGAGTTCGCACCACATCAGCTGCTCATCTTTGGTTGCTGGAAGCTGCAGAAACACCAGGTGAGTTTAAGAAATGAAAGAGAGAGAGAGAGAGAGAGAGAAAGAAACCTGGATCCCCGGATAAATTAAGACTGCATTTTCTGCTTGGAAATCAATAATGTCTCAGTGCCTTGAAAATCACCAGGAATGCCATCACTTTCAATTTATTCATTCATTCTTCTCAATGAACCCACCATGGTGATCCGGAGGTTTTCACGCCATCAGCGCTCCCTCTCCCTCTTGGTCCGTCTCCAGAGAGATTCTTTTAACTTGTTAAGATCTCGTCTCTGCTGCTTAAACAATGGCATCTGTCTGAAAATAAGAGTGCAGGGAGACCCCGGTGGAACCTCGCTAAGTCTTACATTTATCATATAAATCAAGTAAAACGTCTATTTGTGAGTAATTTGCTGACAGAAATATTAATTTAATCTCTTAGATTCCACACTGGTGTACTCTCGCTCAGGGTTAATGTAGCAGGCTGCCTTGGACTGCCTCACGATGGCTTGGTGATGAATGATTCACTTCATTTCAGGCATCAAACACCACATACAGTCTGAATGTTTGGTGCTGTGGTGTGAAATACAGCAGCAGAAAACAGCACTTGTGGTTTTTGAGGCTGTTAGTGTGCCGGTTGCTAACACAAGTTAAACCAGACTACAGAGGTTATTGTGAATGTTTCACTGTCGTCAAGCCAGAAACAGAAGAAGTGCAAAGCTGCAGTGATTTAATAAGAACCTGCGTGTCTGTTTATCTGGTTAGGTTAGATGAAGGCACAGAGAGCGCTTGGTTAGGGTTGGTGAAAGGCTGTGGTTAAGGCCAAAGTAAAAAAAATAAAAAATAAAAATAAACGGATGAAAAAGGTTCAAAAACTTGCTCATAACATTCACCAGGAAGAGAGCAAAAAACAAGAAACGCGTTCCTCTGATTTCAGAGTGGCTCCAGAAGTCTATGAGCAAAAAAAATCTAAACTATTTTGTGATAACACATAAAATTGTTTAAAATTGCTGTGACTCATTTGCCTTTTCATAAGACCACGTCTGACAGTCCAGACGCTGGAATCGACCTTCCCAGGTTCCACTATTGCGTGTTGACACGTTAGCTTGTTTTTTCCCCCTAATAAGGCCGATGTTTGATGCATTGCACTGCGTGATCATTTTCACACCTTTGCTCATAATTCATGAAAGAAAACACACCCTCCGCGTTGCTTATGGAAGATGAGATGAAGAATCCCGTCACCCAACCCAAAGGCCTCAGACGTCCCTAACAACCAGCTTGTTTTCACCTCAGAGAGCCTCGCGAGTCGATCAAAGCAGAACCTATAGCACACCAGACACTTTACACGTCTGCTCAGTCCTCTTAATTATCGACATCAGTGAGTGGTAGCGGCACGGCGGCCCACCGACAGCTGCTACCCGTCGCTGGTCTCTCTGCCTCTCAGTGTGAGCCGAGGACATGAGAAGGCCTCACACATCACAAGCAGTAGCAGTGGGACGTGCAGATGAAAAATAATAATCAAATATATATATATATATATATTTATATAAATCACAGACTGCAGAAGTAACCGAAGGGAATGAATAGTTGCTGCCAGATGACGTTTCACCAGAAGTGGCTGAGAACGTTTCCATCTTGACGCGGCTGTCAAACACAGCTGGCCGCTTCTGAAGCCTGAGTCATCCAACCAGATTAGCGCCACTCATTTAGAGACTTTTTTTTTTTTTCCCATTTGGCTTCTACAGTTTTCTCTCGGCCAACATGAACGCGGATGACTCCCCAGCACTTGTCATAAAGCAGAATTTTAGTCCCGTGCATGTGATGGTGTGCAGTCTCAAGAAGCATGTAAGTGTGTGTGTGTGTGTGTGTGTGCGCGCGCACTCATTTCACTTCTGCTGAGTGTAACAATAAAACTTAGCTCAATGTGAATCCCTCACTCAGCAATTTTAATGCTGGCGCCGCGAACAAAGGGGTCAGAGCTTACAGTAATTTTTGTTATCCCTGCATCAATATATGATGCTTCACCGGGGGCAATAAGAACCTGTCCAGAGTTATAAAGGGGATCTTCTCGTATGAGGTGAGCGAACGCACTTTCCCTGCACATTAGACACCTTTCGACCCCCCTCAGGATGTGGAACGGCGAGGCCTTAACTATTCTTCTTTTTCTTTTTTTTTTTCCAACTCACAAAACACCGAAGTCAGCTCTGGTTTATTACAGCTAATGTACCATCTGCTTCCCAGGGTGACTCCTCATTAAATATGGAGGAGACAAATAACATATCCCGCTTCTACAGCACTGAGACAGAACATGACCAGAGCTGGAAAAGACGGGCGAAAGACAGGCCTTATTCATGTGAAACACTCGGAGTGTGTGGCGCTGGCCAATGGACCTGGTTTAGCGAGCGATGACCGCGGGAGACCATCTCGTCCCTCCACGGATGATTTGGTACAGTCCTGAGGGTTTGTCATTCCTCTTACAAATCTGATCACAAGCAATAAATTCAAATATTAATGAGCGGTTGAATTATTGAATAAAAAAAAAGGCTAAAATGATTAGATTTGTGCGGTCAAAAATCAAAATCTTGCGGACGGAATTCGGCGTCTTCTTTTCTAGATCCCAACAGGAGGCCGATATCTTTTTAAAAAAAAATAATCCAATTTTCCTTTTTTTTGCCCAAGTTTTTTTTCCTCCCGAACCGTACATCAACCTCCCGAGCTGTCCTGGTCCGTTGCTCCGCCCACTTCGGTCGTTCTGGTGGAGGTGCCGCAATCAACCAGAGGAGGCCACATTTTACGGACGCCCAACTAAGCTGGAAACAATATGGGGAATCGAACCGGCAGTTTCTGTGGTCAGGGGGCGTGCATCCACATTCCTGAACGCACGTAAATGTCAGTCATATCAGGGTTTGGGACCAGGTGGACAAAACATGAACATCCGAACATTTAGATGCTCATTTTTATGTCGATACACATCACATGTGCTGATAACTAGAACTCAGCTGATGTTCCGCGTCCTGCTCCTACGTGGTCATCACTAACGGGACACCAAAGTGACCCGGATAACTGAGACTGACAGGTCAACCCCATGATGAGAACATTTTTAGAACTCTTGGAACTGAAATAAATCCACGACATTTTGGATAAATAGTGAAATATTATTGCCTTTTGAAAATGAAATATTAAAATAAATTACCATATCCACTACGACTATGAGTCATACTACAATTACCATATCTGTCGAAATAATCGCAGCCTTAATCGCCACCTTCATAAACTCCCTCTCCGTTGATCTTCTTGCCCAGCCGGTTGAATTCTTCATTACTGTCATGTTGGATTACAAGGACATAACATGCACAAGGGTGTGTGGATGTGTGAGAACTACAGCAAAAACAAACACAACTCTCCTGATGCTGCCTATTTTTAGAAAGCCACTCATGATAGGATGCTTTACACAAGCACCTTGTATCATGATGCATTTGGCATCCAGCACAACAACAACATATGCCGGCTATTTTAAGATAATCACCGGTTTTGTCATCATTTAATTTTTTAAATACTGCAGGAAGAAAAGAAGCACAGTTCATCACAATTCTCTGTTCAGGCTTGTCTCTTTCAAAATGAGCGGATAAATAATTCAAGAACTGCCAGACAAAACAGTTGTTTTAAATATACTCTGGACGACAGTGTCCTGGTTGCTCTGCAAGATGACACAGAATCGTTTTTCTGAGTTAAACTCCTCAGCTCCGCCACTGTGGAACTGAGTAATGGGTCTTTGTTCAGCTAAACGGCTTCAGAGAGGGGTCAGTTCAAGCTACAGAGCAGAACATAAGAATATAGGCTGGTCCCTCGTTACTGTTGGGGCTGTAAAAACGGTGGATGAATTGTGTTGAGTGTCACATAACCTCCACATTTCAGTTCATATGAGAACTTCTGAATTATTTATCCACAGGCAAATATGCAGAGGGCCAACAGTAAGTAGTCGCTCCAGCCTTTGCCAAGTACTCTTGAAGCATTTGGTTTGCAAAATGGTGGATAAATTGTTCTGGATTTGTCTCACTTTTGGAATTTGATGCATTTGGTTCCATAACATTTAGGAAACCTTTACATGCTCCACAATTCCCTTATTTATCTACGTTCCAGTTGGCAGAGGGCTAACGGCTAACCGAGGCTCTGGGGTGGAGCCAAAAGGCCAAAGTGCCTTTAATTCGGAATCCTTACGTGCAAACCAGTTAAAACCACAAATGCTGCTAGAGTGGAGCCGTGACCGCTCCCTACTGCCCTGAGCCCTGCAGGAACCACAGATAGCGGCGCCAAACGACCTGCTGCAAAGCACAGGGAACCCGACGTGCCTCAGCGTCACGAGCCCCTATCACATTGGAAGTCCTGTCTATTACAGTACACTGAGTTTCTAACAGAATTCACGACATGTGCTCTGTTGTTGTACAGCAGGAATTCCAATTAATCAGTGAAGCCAATTACAGCCAAACATTTTCGACCAGAGTTTAAATTAATCAAAAGCCAAGAGGCAACAATAGCTCACAACTGCTCCCCTTGGAGAGAATTTACGGCAATTTTTGTTATCATAATGAAGATTGAGGCAATTATCACCTGAAACTTAGTCTGAATGAGAAATCTGAAGTCCATCTAGAAAAAAAGAGTCCTCACGGTCACACACACCCAAGACATCAGTCAATTCTGCTGACCAGCTGTCCAAATATATTCTTCTCCTCACTTTTCTTGGAGGCGTTTACACTGCGATGCCAAAGAAAGAACTGTGAGCTGAAAAGAGATGCCCGGAGGAGAGCTCTTTGGAGATGGACACATGCTGAGCAGTCTCCTCGTGAAAACACCACATGCAGCATTCAGGGAGGCGCGCTGTTCAGGCGGACGGCTGCTCTGAAGGCTCCAACAGCAAAGGCTGCTGAAGTCAGCTTCTGGCACCGCCAGACGAAGCTGACACCTCGTTATACATGGGGGGCTTTCACAGCTCGTGCCCTGTCACCAAATCTGCATTTCTTCCTTGTCTCTGTGCTTCCATTCCTGAGCCATGTGCTTTTTATTTCACTGCTTATTCCAGCAGAGGGATGGCTTACAAGTTTGTTTGTTTTTTTGATCTATTAAAAATGCTTTTTCCCTCGACAAAAAGGCCAAACAGTTTGATGATAAGTCACCTTGCTGATTTACGATAAAGAAACTATATTCTAGTTTCGCTGTAACTTTCAACCCCTCTCTCAGCCATTAGGACCCTTTGGCCCCACCGCGGCTCCAGAGCTGGGTGACCCTAATTACAGTGTTGGCTTTACTGCCAAACTATCTCATTGGAAACCAGCCACAGCTTTGGTGACCCTGGCATACAAGCTGTTCCCAATGGAAAGCAATTTAATGCTTGGCTGCTCAAAGAACTAAATATGCAACACAAGAAATCCCTCAGATAAATTGGAGCGGGCCAGCAGGCTCTGGGAGAGCCTTATCTGAAGCCTTATGAGCCACCTGTCACCTTAAAGGTGACATGGACCCACAATGTGACAGGAAGCGGTCGAATGCTGTCACCAAGCAACAGGTTTATAGTTTCCTGTGGTGGGAGACTGCTGGGAGAAGAGCAACTGCAGTCCACTGGGGAGTTTGAATAACAGCCTATTGAAAAAAGACCCAAGCACTCAAGTGCAGCAGCCCAGTGCAGCTCCAGCGTCGAGCACCTGGGGGTGGGTGACACGACCCCGGTTGCAGGAAATTTAGACAAAAACACCCCTAAATGTTCCTTTCGTTGTTCAGAATAGAACTGAATTCATTTAAATCCGCAATTTACTGCCGAGAGGAAACAAAATAATGAGTAAGCCTGTTCAGTTGTTAATTTGATCTCATTTTGAGTATTAATACGTGTACAATGAGTTATTTATCAAATCGACATTTTTTTAAATGGCTTCCTGTTCAAGACAATATCAACAATGCAGGACTGCTGGGGAAACGGCCACACTTGTTCATTTATGCACTGATTCAATCTCCTCCGGATTTATAGATTTCATAATAAGCCCCCCCCCCCCCCCAAATGGACCAACCTTCACTCTGGAAACAATTGCTTTACACCGAATATTCCAAATATGTCAGTATAAAAATGTTAACAGAATGTGGTATACTAGTAAGAGCAGTCGAGGAACAAATCAGCCTGGGTTGAGAGGCGCTAAGCTTGAGCTAAGACCGTGATGACCTTTAGATTGGAGCGATGTCCTGGGGAGTCGAACCCATTAAGCACAGTAACCGTAGTGGCTGAGCGCTGCACTGAGACTCCATCTCCTTAGATTAGCTGACAGCAAACAGGCCACCGCTGGAACCTGCAACAGCGGAGTGATGCCCGGGATGGGTTGTAGTACCCTGGACGATGTAATCCCATTTGCCCTTAAAAGAGTGGAGTTGTGCCTTCTTGGACCTCTTTCTAAACTCAAAAACAAACTTACCACACACACACACACACACACACACACACACACACACACACCTTCTAAACGACTGATGTCCGAGAGGAAAGCGGAGAAGACAAGCCTGAAACAAGAATTGCACAGTGAAAGCTTTTTTCTTTCATATCATGGACCCAATTCTGACATGTTCCTTTCATTTCTGATTTGCAGTAATGGGCTTGTATAAACAGAAGAAACATTTTGAGTCATGACCGAGATCAGTCCAATTACAAGGACATCTGTCAACGCCATCATTTTCTTTCATCCTGATTGTGATGAGAATTCTGTGCAGAAGCGTCTTGTGCTTTCATGCTTGTGCGTGTCAAGCAGAGGGAAATGGGAAAAAGGACGTTTGCGAAGTTTAGGAGTCCCATCCAAAACGATACCCTTTTTTCACTGACTTAACATCCTGCTAAAACCCAGCAAACATCAGGTTTAATCAGTGCCGTCTCCACACTCTGAATATGATTACAATTCAATCAGTGTCCAGAAAACTAAATCAATGTCCTGCCACTGGCCCACACCAGTCTTTAGGATTGTGGCAAAGGCACCAAACATTGTCACTGACCATAAAAGCCAGAGCGCCAGGGTCACTGGCATGGCAGCCAGAGGGTGACGGTGCTCCATCACGAGGATCTGGACTGCCTCCGAAAGTTAGTCTCCTGTTCCTTGCAGTTCTATCTATCTTTCCATTGCATTTAATCAAAATCTGTCCTGTAGTTCGGGGAGTGTACTCAGAGAAAACCACATGCCGCAGCTCACGATACGTGATTGGTTGTGGTAATAATGAAAACAACATTGTTTAGAGGAGAAAAAACATAAAATAAGGTGCGCCGCTTTTTCTTTTGCAAAGTTGCAACCTTGAAAACTGAATGGCAAACAAAACCCTGTGCCAGAGATGTTATATATTACAGGAAATTAGACACCTGCCAGGCAATCAGCTCCAGCTATTCCCAGTGGTCATGCTAGAACAAGGAACAATACAAGCTAAGCATTCTAAGTGATGACTGTGTTGTTGTAAACAGTTGCGCACATATGGCAGTAAAAGAACTCCTTCAGAAATCCACACGGACTCAGAGAAGCACAGCAGAAGGCCTCTGCCGTGCTCCAGTGTAATCACACAGACAGCAGCTCCAATATTTTACTTTGATGGTAGCATTGTGTCCGTAAATGATACCCAGCTATTCTCTGTGCCTGTTTGTTGTTGAGGACCGGTGGCTCGGTGTGTCTCGAGGTACTGAGTATATTTACCCTCTATCCCGTGCTATGCTTTGTTGCACTCTGTGAAACAAGGTAGAATTCAATTACATGGTGGCCGAGGCCCCTGACAAGAACTCACTCTTGTTTCAATCACCCCACTGGTTTATATGGGGATGAGGAAAAGAGCTGCTCCCGTCACCACACTGTGGACCACCCAAGGGCGATGAGCCATGAGGAGGCACTAAGGAGGTGGTGGTCAGTGGCTCAGAAACCTCTGCTTGAGTGGAAGTCCTGCTCATCCTGTAAGAGCATCAGTCAGTTCAGAGATCTTTATTTTCAAACTCCAACGCTGCAGGAGACATCGGCATCACAGGTGGGACTAATACACAAAAATACTATTGCAGTACTTTGCCGACTGTAGTGTCAAGTATCAGGTGATGGTTGATATTAATGCAAGACAATTCAGCTAAGACAATATACGTGCCACTGAGGCAGAAAAGGGAGGCACTAAATATTCCCTCACTGAACTGCGTTGTAGTTTTCACAAACTTTGAATGGTGAGAAAAAGCACTTTTGTACAACAGAGTGAAGTCTTAGCTCAGCGTTAACGATCAGATGCGGTCCGTGGCCTCCAGAGAATCAGAGGAATGTCCGATCAGGACATCTCTGCATTCTGACGCTTTTCTGTATTCTAATGTAGAAAACTTGGATTTCTCAGATATGAGGTCATATTCAGAAACTCATACATTTCCACAGGATTTAGTCTGTATTTACTGGAAATGGAGAAACCGCAGATTTCCGACAGATATGGTCCGTATTCTCCAGAGACTCGTGGAAATATCCAATCAGGACATCTCTGCATTCCGACTCTTTATAATATGCATTCATACATATAAATTGGCAAAACGTTTAGCCACATGGCGACGAAGGAGTACTTTTATAACGGACATAAAAAATAATATTAAAAAACCCTGATATCTTGCAATCGATGTATCTGTATCAATATTTTGTTCCACCCGTCGTCGGCAGGTCACCCCAGGCTTTGCCTGTCGCTTTGTCTTTCTTAAGCTTGTGTTGCACTTTTGCTGGAGAACATTTCATCATCGCTGAGTGCACACGGAGGGTCTAAGTGGATGTAACCGACAATCTGTGGTACCGTGCGAAGGTGTCAGCGTGACTCAAGGCTACAGGAGCAGCAGCTCATGCTAATAAACCAAAATGGAAGCAGACTTTTAAGAGAGGTCGTGTCAAGAGGTTTGTCACAACTTGCATCTTTATAATTCTAAGTTTCAAGTAAAAGCAGCTGCTGTTGCTCTTACGTGGATGTTGCTGTTTGTGTTACTTCATCTGTGCCTGCGTGCACAGAATTTGTCGTGCAATAAACGCCTGTGGAACGACACCGGAGAGTAGCATAATTCAAACATTCCGTATGTGGGGAGGACGCAGCTGTTTGCACGCGCATCCCTTTAAGAGACGAACACAGACATAACCTGAGAAATGCTGGATGGCAATGGCAGAAATCGGATGGAGAAATGAGCATACATTGGTTTCTTTACAAATGAAATACAGAGAATATTTCATTTCAATGGTCCACTGCGCAAAGTGGAAGCAAAACAACATCTGTTTCTGGGCTTCTATTGCGAGCTTTTATGTCTTTTCATTACACCGCTCTTTCTTTACCTTTCAAATCTTCTAGAGTCAGTGAGCACATTGAGGATGTGTGAGTTAAGAGATGTGTTCGCTGCAGCCATCACACTGATGTCCCTCTCCAAGGACCCTCCCAGTGCAGATGAACAGACTCCAATATCACAAACACCATCAATCATCATGATTGTCACACTTTTCATTGACTTCATAATTTCCCTGTGAGAACAGCGGTGGACCCGTAGCTGTGCAGACAATTTAAGGCAGTAATCAACCATGTTATGAGACCACATTGATAATTAATGGGTGAGGATAAGAGTGGGAGGGCACCGCGGGAGTGATGTAAGCCTTGTTTGCAAAGCCGAGACTATTTCACCTTATTCCCTTCAATAATGTGATATTTGTCCACACTCCTCAGGGCTGGACTGTCTTTGGTGATTGAATGTCACCTTGTCCGGGAGGAGGCCACATCATTTTACTGTTACTCTTTTGAGTTCCCCACAGGACCTCTTTGTGTGTGTGTGTGTGTGTGTCCTGTCTGCCTAATTGTGTATACAGCCCGTAAATGTTATTTATGGGTAAAGCCTACAGAGGGATGTAGTAACGATAACACAAACATACCACGAGCTGCAGAGTGACAGTGTGAAATATGGCAGGGAATTAAGTCAAGATTGCGGTGGTAAGAGGGTCGTGTCCACGCGGCAGCTGACTGTCACCCAGGATTATCAACAGTTGTGCTCAAAAACTGGAGATCTGTCTCCTTAGCTTGACTCAGGGAAGGACAATTCTGATGTCAGACTATCATACTGTCGTATGACAAAAGGTCACACACATGCAAAGTATACTGTGCTGCCTGGGAGATGTGTGTGTGTGTGTGTGGGGGGTCAGGAGGTCCACAACAGGACTGATGAACACAAACACTACCTGTCACACTGTTTGCTAGGGTCAGGGCACACAGAGAAACCCACGTAGACATGGAAGAGCACGCAAACTCCACACAGAGAGACCCACACCAGCCCTGGCTGCCGGCTTCTACTCCAGAGTGCTAACGGTGCTAACGGTGCTCGTCTCTTCAGGATTCCCCGCTAGGATATGAATGAATGAATGGAATGAATTTGTGGATGTCGGTGCAGCCGATCTGCTAGATTAGCAGACGTGCATCATGAGAGAAACTTGCCACTGTCAAGTTGGCAGAAGATCAGAAACATTTCACACGGGAAGTGAGACTCTCTAGTATTCAAGTCATTTTCAGTGACTCATGAGACTTTTGAGGTGTAATATATTCAACTTTTGAGGTGTAATATATTCAACTTTTGAGGTGTAATATATTCAACTTTTGAGGTGTAATATATTCAACTTTTGAGGTGGCTGCACGGGAATCACATTTTACTTTGAGGTGACCAGATGGAGGAAAATTTCATTTGGACTGTGGAGGATTACTCTGGGCTGTATCATTTACATATTAATATTCACCTAGACATAAATAGAGGCGAGCGCTTCGGAGGTGATCAGGTCGAGACTTAGAGTAACAAATGATTTTCACCTTCACTCCTCTGTCAGTGCAGGCTGGACCCACGTTTGTCGTCTAAAACTGTGCAGCCCATCACTTTTTTCTTCTTACTTTTAAAACCGTTCAAACATCACTTCTCTCTTTTGCAAAGGAATTATGAACCAATGAAACGTACGCCGGCAATCGGTGGACTAAAACATTCATAACGTCACTAAATAAACTGATTATTTGGAGACATCAAATTTGGTTCTTTCCATCTGCCAATTCCATTATTTCCAAACTGGGGTAAGTGCTGCCCCAGGGGTACACAGTTGTGTCTGGGGGTACGCCCAAAAAAAAAAAAAAAAATCTGCAGTGTCCTCTCAAATACCTCCATCAAAAATAAACCATTTAAAAAAAACATGTTTTTCCTGCCCACGTTCTGCAGAGATCCACTCCTGCTCTTCCTTTGATTGCCTCTGACCCTGATAACATCTCACTCTGGAGACGGGGGGGGGGTGAGCCCCCAGTGCAGGGACTGTCAAAGGATGATGCAGTATAGCAGCTGAATGACTGAGTCCAGACTGGTGAAACCATCTGCTCCGAGGCTTCCAGTACTGTCTAACAGAGCTAACACTGCTGTAAGCGGCGCTAGCCTAGCAACTCCTAGTGCTAGCACCATCTGTGGAGGTGGAGGGGGTACGCAGCAGGGGGTCAAACCTTTCCGGGGATACAGAATCGATATTCTGTCTCTGCGACCAAAGCAGTTTTGGAGACGTCACCTTGCGTTTATGACAAAAATTTAAAAAGGAGATAAAATGAAGTAGTTCCAGCCTCCAAGACAACACGACTTTGCGGTGGAGAAGTTGTGCTCCTCGCTATAATAAAAGCGTGTTTATCGTATGTGATAAATTCCTCAAGGTCAAACTGAAAAATCTCTTGCTTTGCATCAAAATGCATGAGCACAAATACAATGGCAGCAGCTCATGGGTTTATCTTACAGGCTGTGTTGTGCTTCCATAACAGCTCTTCCACAGTGTGGCCCGTCCACCTCGGGTCAAATTGGAACTGCCAGTGATTTACCCAGCAATGCTCCACTTAGTTGTCCTGCTGTCCTGATTTTGTGTCTTTTTTGTTGGAGTGATTGCCACATATTCACCCCTTATTCTAACTGGAGCAACTCTCAAGGATCGGTAATCATTTGAAGAAACCACACTGTCATAATCATGCAATTGCAACTGTATTGTGCATAAAAAAACAACCTTCCATCTGTTACTTTTCTTGCACATTATATAAACTGTTCTTTGCCTCTCTTTTCCCACCTCCAAGCTCCCCACCTTCTATTCGTTTCTATTCATCGGGTTCATTCTGGTCGCTGCGGACGGGGTCCGGGCCCAGGCTAATTGTGCATCCCGCTGGCTCTGTGGGACTCCAGCAATCTGAGAGCAGCACATTACCCCAGACGTACTGGAGGGCTGAGCACAGCCTGAATGCCTTGTCCACAGGGAGAGCCAAACCACTGGCGAGCAGGTTTTTGGCTTACTTCAACAGCAGGAAAAAAACAAAAAAAAAGCCAAAATTTTTCTTTTGGAGCTTTGGAGAAGAATAAAACAAGAATCTTGCAGGTGAGGCTTTCAATTCACACGAATTTGCGCTATAAACACAAACGTGTGAAAGGAGGTTTGCATGAAAGTTTGATGAATGAAGTCATGAAATATGAAAGTGCAGATATAAAGTGGATGTTAATAGGTTGCTGATGGCTGGACCCAGCCTGTAGCGAGGTGAGCCTCACTACAAGCTCGACTATTGAAAGTGTGTGTGTACTGTGTGTTAAATGTTAACCCAGCTTGACAGAGAATAGAACACCCAACGGTTTGGCTGGATGTTTTTAATTTGTCCCGGGAATGTTCTCCCTACGCTCATCTGGGAAAACCTCGTCTAAAATTATTGGTTGATTGAATACCTGATTACTGATCACGTACTCAATCAATGCCGCCCAAACATCCTCACAATGCTGCAGTTTTATCTAAGTTAACATTTTACCTTTTTGAAACTTTTAAAAGGATTTCATATCTTTAAAACGTTCCCTAAAGGTTGGATTAAAACATTTCATTCCACATCAGCAGAACTGGAATTTTTAAACAATTTTGTCGGAACATTTCCTGCCAGCTGGGAAATCAGTTTGAAATGAAAATAAATGAATAAAATGTACAATTGCACAACAGATGGATTTGTAAATATTCATACAACACTTTACAATGGATCATTATCATCCCCACACCAGTGAATTTAAGTGGCTTTTTTTTATTGGAGATTTATTTTCAATAAAGGGCTCTAGATCTGGAACGAGGACACCAAAGCCACAGACACAAAAACACACAATTGCAGTTGCTTCTATAATTTCATCAAACCATAAAATTTGTTGGAGTCTTTATGTGAAGCGGGTCCCTCTGAGCATCTATCTTAGTGTTCACGGCCCTCTTGAGCACACTCACAGCTGTTATTCACACTGAATCTTGTATTTGAGTTCCTGACACAATGATGAAAGATTCATATTTTCAGCTCATCACAGCATTTCACCGAGTTCAGTCTGGGTATGTTTGAGTCTGAGCTACAAACTGCTGGAAAACAAGATAAAAATTATCATTAAAGTACATTTAAATACAAAATGAACCAACGTAATAATTGGGTGAACTGCTGAGTTTATTCTGAGTGCCATCTCCATGTTCTACTCCAGTTTTTGCAGATGAGTACTGCTGCTGTTGAGTTAATCTTGATATATTTTGTGACTGACGTCTCCATCTGTACGCCACTGACATGACCGATGCATTCACCTGCACTTGTGATGGGGGATCGATTGCTCACGTCTGTCTGCGACCCTCTGCGGACTGATTTTGTAGTCTCTATTGATTCGTTTCTGCAGGTCACGCTTTGTGTGCGTCTTTCAATCACGGCGCTATCGTTTTTAGCTTAGCTCCCTCAGTATAACTTTGTCACCGGACCACATGTTTGTAACGTAGTTGTGTTGAAACGGAGGCGTTTAAAACCGGCGCTGGGACGTATGTGGGACGTTGACCTGGCAGGGATGTGGAGAAAGTTCTGGGTGAGTGAGACAGCTGGAGGTTGCGGTCAGAGCAGTGGTTTCGGGACAACTACACCCCAAAAACCTCCGTCCTGTCATCGTGACGTATCCCTGTGAGCAGTGCCTTGTATCCCTTTGATAGACATCATCCAACCCCTCTCAGACCTCTGTATCGCTGGAGAAAACTTCATGGTTGTTACATGTAGCAGGAACCCTCAACGCCCCGATTCAGTCTCCCTCAGACTTTTGTCTCCTGAAACAAGGACGTGTCTGTGACATCAGACAAATCACCCTTGTACTGCATTAGTAATCAGAGGGACGGTGTGACATTAACATATCACGTATGTACTGTATATTAACAGAGCCAATCGTGTCTGACAGGCGGGGAGCAGTTTTTACAACTTAAGGAAAGAGAGAGAGATCTCATTTCTGGTAGAAGAGAAGACGATGTTTTTTCTTTAAAAACACAAACATTCTATTAAAGGTGAAACGTCAAGACGAGACATGACAGTTTGTCTGTGAAGCAATCAGGTTTGGTTTGAAGCCAAAGGAGGAAGTGAGCTGACAAACAGACAAGGTGACTGCGTTCCTGCTCACACGGTAGATTCTGGGTTTAAATACAGCCAAATTCCCCGAAACTCTATTGTTGTCATGTTAAATTCCATGAAAAGAGCTTTTGTTGTGAGACATGTTGCTGCTCTGCACAGCGAAAGCTTTTTTTTTTTAAACTACAACAGTCTGATAGAATCGCCACACAGGTAATTCAGAGACAACTGACTTAAGTTACATATTTAGGTTTAGCTGGAAGGAGCTCAGCGCGGGGAGATGGATAGAGGGGGAGGCCTGCATCAGCACAAACGCACAGCGGCACTTCTACAGTTCATACCCAACAATGCCACCTCGCTAATGGCGTTGTGGCACTCCCCCCACCCCACTTTTACATTCACCTATTTATTATTCATTTATTATTGTGCTCTGAGGTGCTGATAGACTCGGTGCTGCACACATGAACCCAAATGTATTGTAAAAACAAAATTGAAACATTTAATAGAGGAACCACTTCAAAAATGAGAGGGGATGTCTGCATTGGGACTGAGAGGGGAGCGTGTGGAGCGGTCGGCGCTGGAGCGGCGGGTTCAGGACCGATGAGGAAATGTAAATAGACGCAGGTTTATCGATCATATGATACACTGTTAATTTAACACAGAAGAATAAACCAGGCTGCTGAAGCTCACCGGAGAGGCGAACTGGTGATCATGAAAACGAGACACCTGTGACACAGCAGGTCTGATGTGTGTTTCACACCACATGCGTGTTGAATTAACCCCTAAATTCTAAGATATGACGCCTCCAACGCGACTGAAATCCGGTGTGAATTCCAAATACAGTTATTATTCAGTGTAATTCTCTAACCCACTTTCAGCGCAGAGGTTGTGAGTGATGAATAACAAGTTTGTGTGCTCTTTTGAGAGTGACAAGAGAAAGGCGGAACTTGAAAAGAGGCTGAGGGTGTTAATGAGCCTTATTTTAAGAACACAACACGTTCATGAATATTTAACAGCTTGTCTCCTTGATGAACCACCAAAATAAAAAGTGTGATGAATTCAAGATTGAGGGTGAAAAATTACCTCTGTAAAGCCGCTGCCGCAGCAGAGATGCCTCACCC
The DNA here is from genome assembly GCF_037954235.1 of Aulostomus chinensis. Classification (NCBI taxonomy): domain Eukaryota; kingdom Metazoa; phylum Chordata; class Actinopteri; order Syngnathiformes; family Aulostomidae; genus Aulostomus; species Aulostomus chinensis. The sequence goes on along the minus strand of NC_141326.1, from coordinate 28,418,438 downwards.
CAGTATTTTTACACAGCCGCGCAGTGGTCGCTAGCAAACATTAGCTACGCAGGAGTTATTTTTAATTCCGCCTGTTTTAGAGACATGAAATATGACAGCAAATGCATCAACAACCAGGGGCAGAGCCGGTGTTCCAGTGCAACACATAACACTGAGGACCCAGGAAAGTTCAGGGGGTCCAGTTCAGGAGCAAGTTGCTCCATTAAAAGGCCGAGTTCTGATGAGTTTTGGGGGAAACTGATGAAGCGAGACTTCAAGAGTCAAGTGGATCACTCCAGAGCTGGTGGAGCCCAGCTGTGTGGCGGCAGCTGGGTTGCAGCTCCGTCCAGCATTCAAATCTCCGAGATGAGACGCTGATTCTCAGGAGGTCAATATCACATCGTGAAACATTGTAGGCAATTTGCAGAGGACCAGGAGGCTGCAGCGCCGGTATCTGATCTTTAATGAGGCGACTGGTGGATTCTGCTGCCCTCTTTTTCACAAGCTTCATGTCAGGAAATGTTTTTTTTTTTTTGTTAACCAAGTTTTTAACTACAACAGTTTCCACAAGAAAGTCAATAAAAAGAGAAAATGAAGCCTTTAATGCATTTCATCGTCAACCATCACGGTGGTTCATTATTCATGCACAATGACGGACGCCCAAATAAAGTTTTCACACACACACACACATCTAAAAAAGGACAAGTTTCAAGGTAGTCAGAAAAGAGATCCTTCAAGTCCCATGAACTCATTTTGTTGCTAGGCAACAGCCGGGGTGCTCGTTCTATTTCTGGAAAATAACTTCACTGTCCAATATAAATAAAAATCGAAGGAATGCACCATGAACCTCTTAACCGGGGTTAAGTTGATGGGGAAAAAAAAAAACACGCTGCAAACAAACAAGTTGCATCAATAAAAAGACAAGAAATCCTTCTGATTCGTAAACTCTCACAACCGGGCGGAGCCATTTATGCAATCACAAAAAAATGTAATTGTCAAAATTCCAAAGTTGAAATGTCTTTCAGTTTTTCATTCTAGGAAGAAACTTCACATTTTTCGGGGTTGACAGAACCTAAAAAGTGTATGTCAACGCTTCATGCAAACTTTGTCCTTCACTTCATAAAAAAAATAAATTGGAGGAAACAGCCTTGGAACAGATCAAAACAACAGTAAGTAGGACTCCATATCAAAGAAAGCAGGCTTTATCTCATTAACGCAGGCACGAAGAGGGGGGTGGGTGCTCCAGTTCCAAAGGGAAATGAAACAGTTTTGCCCGTATTTACTTTGTTATTTAGCTAGAACAGCTCAAATTAATTACTCTCATCTTGCTCACTCTATTCATTATTCTAGCTGTAAACACATTAGTCAAATGAAATGTCTCTGAGCACACCTGGCTTCCTTATCTTTGGCGCGGTAGACAACAGGGTGGTTCAGCTTTCCAAAGTGCCGCGAGCAGAGTATTAAAGAAACCCAGTGCCATTTACGGGATATGGTACCTGCTGCCTCTTCCACCGATAGCTGCCTCCCAGGAAGCCTTAATGTATGAGATTTGTCAGTGTCAATTTCCCAGCTAATCTCTCTGGTCCACCTCACTGCTGCCGCCCATTCATTCTGCAGCTCTGTCTCTACCTGCTCTCACTATCCCCTGTAAGATAAAAAAAAGAAGGCAACAGGATGCTGAGGAAGAGGAAATACATCCGTGCTAGTCGATGCTGCAGCATGAAACAGCACGGGCAACCAGCAGAGCTAATACACGGGCACAGAGGGGCAGGCTTGGTAGGAACCGGTTCTGCAGCTCCAGTAACCAGATTCTTACAGGGTTTTTACATTTCATCCATGCGAGAACACTGTCACGACCCAGTGTTTAGTCTGTTCGAATCAAAGGTTGCTATGGCTGCGCTGAGCGCTTCCAAAAGCAGTAATTGTTGTCTGGTGCAGGCAGAACTGATCTGAGACCACCTCACCTGAGCAGGTGAACCCCGGTGCTGTCGGAAGGAGCAAAAACCAAATACGCATGACGAAAATGGAGGAAACGTTCAAATGTAAAACAAAACTGGGACAAAAACACATCACTTATCAGAATTTAATGGCTGATTTCAATAAATCTACGAGGAAAATGGGACAATTTAACCACTCATCAGACAGTTTCTCACATCGACCGTTTACTTGTACTGATTATTTTTGTTTTTTCGCCTTTTCGGCTCCTCTTGAATTTGTGCAGCAAGGAACCAAACTTGACTAAATAGACGACAAATTTAAAAAAAAAGTGTCCGTTCCTGTTCGGACTCGTCAAACAGAACGCCGTTTAGATTTGAGGACGCATGATTTGAGGAAACGTTGTGAAGCGAGTGGGAAATGTAATAATGGCTTGGATGGCACTCATGCACTGCTGTTTTAAAATATTTTATGTTAATCCTCCTTTCCTTTTCCAGAAACAAAAATATCCTACAGACTCTCAGGGAGTGTTTGGAGCAGGCTGCTGTTCACCAGGTTCAGACACAATGACAGTCAACGCTCTGAGAGGGAGAAACTCACTGCTCATAAATTAAAAAAGAAAAGCTTTTTGTTAATGTTTTATTGCTCCAGTCTCTGAATAGCAAACCTGTTATTTAAAAAAAAAAAAACAGCATTATTCAAGAACAGAGGAAGAATTTATTTCAGTACCAGACTACAATTTGGCAGGCAGAGGTGTAATTTTACTTCAGTGAGCAAAATGACCTGAAGACTGTCAGCGCTCATTACGGTGGAAAGCATCCTGGAAATTACTGCATCACTTGATTAAAATATTTCTGTAGGAAAATTAATGGAGACTTGTGTACGCAGGATTCAGCGGATATTCAAACTTTACCAAGAAATTAAATGTTGGAGGCTGCGTCACAACTATGACCCTGATTATTTCCTAACTAGAGTTGAGAACTTCGCTCTTCTCTCATTTTCCCGGTAAGGAACTCAAATATTCTTGTCTGGATCGTGTCCTGCTGTGGTCTGCGCTCAGATTTGGCCAAAATCAGCTTGAGTAGCTTAGAATACAGGCATCATACGTAGGAACGCCCACGTCGTCAGAAACTCATGGGAAGAAAAAGGCACAACGATGGTGTGCAAAGCAGTGGTGCAACGTGAGATCATCTCAAATGTTGCAGCTCTCGACGTGAACGTGTGAGCAGCAGACGCGTCGCCATGCTCGGAGGTCCTGTTGAAGTAGTGCTTACATTTGTTTAGCCTGAACCCTGCAGGCTGGTGCTTGTGTGTGTGACTTAGTGTGCGACACGGATGTGTTTCATTTTTAAATAATCAAATAATTCATCCCAGATAAGCTTCGACTTTTTAGAAAGAGAGTTCTTGGACTGTGTCAGAGTTGAAAGTACTCGGTACAGTACTCCAGTGCAGTGTTCGGTCCTTCAAGTACTGACCTCTTGAGGTTGTGTTAAACTTGTCGTTGTACTGCTTTGGTTGTGTCACCTTGTAGGTCATCAGCCTTCACTTTTTACAGTGTATGACTTTGACAAGTATTGTATGAAAAAAGAAACCCTTCCTCTTCCAAGTAACATGAAAGCTGCAGTGCAGAGAAGAAAAAACGCGTGGTGACTGGACTTGATGCCTTTGTAAGTCCTCTGGAAACCTCAGGACGAAAACATTCGCTAAAACTCATCAGTTACAAGCAAACAGGCGAAAATACGCCTTTGACCAGCGTCAAGGCAGTGCTGAAACAAAGGTGTGTGTGTGTGTGTGTGTGTTGACTTCTATCATTCTTACCTTGACATGAATATTCTATCTGGCTGCATTCCATTAAGATCAGTACCGGCTCAGAGCAGCGTGTAGTCTATAAAACACAAAGAGGGAAGAGTCACACGACAGTAGAAAAGGAACTGCGACCTGAATAAAGTGCGCATCGCTGAAATAATGGGAGTTACTGGAATCAGACGAAGCGATTAATGCCATTTCTGATCACTGGAGGGCATCAGTCGATTCCATTATGCATTCGTTTGTCATTTTGGCTCATTTAAAAACACCAGACAAACACATCCACTGTCATAACACTGATGAAGTGACTGAAAGTCAGGCTGGCACCTGCAGGGGAAAAGCGTGGTGATGATGTGTTCACTCTCTCAACGGGGGATGTTTACAGAAACTCCCAAGAACATGGCCGATCATTCTTTAACACAGCAACCCAAGGCCGTCATAGCGGGGGTCACGTTGCCACACCGGGGACGTCCTTCAGATGAAATCCAGTTCATCAGGAACGTCCAATCGAGTCCTGATGGAAATTCACATCCACTCCCGAAACACCAAAACAGAAAAGGGACTTGAAGCGCTCGTGTTTTACGCAGTCATGTGTAAATCTCACTCTGTATGGCGCAGTGATTTATTTACCACCGAGCACAAGACCATCAATTCCCTGCATAAGACATTATGGCTCGTTCAAGGCTGTCTGGGGAGAAATTATCCTGCTCGATGATGTCGATGACTTAAAGCCAGAGAACAGACGCCTGATGGTGAAATCAAAGCAGGGTGAAATATTTTGCTTCAGAGCACGGCTGGTTCTCCAGAGAGAGAGAGAGAACAGGTCAAGAACCATGTTCCAAATAATTAAAACAGACGATTGTCCAGGCTGCAACCGTAACAGAAAACTGTTTAAAGAAAGAGAGAGAACTTCCAATATATTTGTTATCCTGGAAAGAGTTCTGGTTCAACATCTCTTCCTTTTTTGTTGATGGAATAAAATAAATTCTTCACTCTCAAAAAAACTGCCTTCCTTGGGCCTCTTCAAATTCAGATGAATAAACTCCCAAATGTATACCCTGCTCTCTCGTAGCTCCAGAGAAGTTTATTTTGTTCTGACATTATGATATTTCCACCCACCAGTTTGCAGAATGTTCTATGCCAGTCGAGCTTTTTGCCTTCCAAAAAAGAAGGAAAAAAAAGAAAAAGGAGAGGAATTAAGGCCTAAAAGTGTTTGACTGAGATGCACCAAATGTGCTGCTCAGTGTGTGCAGTAAAATGCTAAAATGGAAATGTGATATTATGGGATTACAGCAACAGCTCATTATTGATACGGTCATCAAGTCACTGCAGCTGCAACTGGCACTGGGATTACTGGGTATAATACTGCATTATAACCACTAAACTGTGTCAGGACTACAAAAATGGACAAGAAGAACTGATTGTCTCAAATCAAACTGGCATGAAAATGTAAAAAATATCATTATTGAAGTTTTTTACGAAATGAAATCAGGGCCGCACAACAGTGCAACTTTCATCCATGTCCATGACAACTTTTTACAATTCGGCCGATTGGAGATATTTAAACAATTATTTATATATATTATATATATTTACATTTTCTACACAGTGAAACATGGAATCATGGGGAATTTTTTTTTTAAAAAAAGTAAAGTTTTTCTCCCGTTCCAAACCACTTGGAAAAACCCATACATCATATTTTCATTGTTGTTTTCTCATCACTGCTACTGAACACTGAGGGAAGACCACACCGCGGTAGGACCAGACCAGTACCAGGGTAGAACCAGACCGGTACCATGGTAGAACCAGAACCAGTACAAACACCCGCACACAGATGACATCACAAATCCATAAATTAAACAGCAGTGTTACAAAAATAAAGCCACTTCTTTTACATCTGTTCCTGTTCTTGTAGAACGACTGATCTTGCGTCAAAACCGTGCAGCACGAGAGAAAAGAGTTTGCCAGCGAGCCCCGTGCAGCCTCCTAACGAAAGCAGCAATAAACAAAACCCGAGTCCAACCACAGCTGACCCCAGACGATTGATTAAGCCATTTGTGTCATTAATTATTGTACCACCGATCGTAAAAGTCATCACAACAGCAGAACTTCAGCATAATGACTGAACAGCATGTAAATGTGTGAGAAGCCATAAACATCTGACGAAAACGCCATTTTAACACCATGTTCAAATGAATATTCAGCTGAGAAAGGGTGCTTGTCAGTGGATCTCTCCTGACGGGAGCCAAACATCTGCACGTACTGAAATGGGATTAGAACTTGTGGAACTTGTCGTCTGCTTCTTGTGGATGTTCCTCTCCTCGGCGTACACGCACATGTGAATTCCACGCAAAGCCGAGACTGTAAACCTGCCAGGAATTAGCATAATAAAGAGAGAAACATTAACTCAGCGTGCTTCACACTCGTGCTTAATTCCTGTTCACCCTAAATGGGAGAAAATATTATCAGTGTTGTTGTAAACACAAGAACAAATCCCTGCTGTTATGGCAGTCATATCCAGAGACGTCTGATGATTCGCAGCCGTTTCCATTCCACCGCCAGCATTTGCATTTGTTTGATTTCCAGCAGCAGCTTGCAACGCCTCTTTGTGTAACAATACAGACACAAATAAATTAAGATCCGTCCTTCCTGGCAGAGATTATTTAGCTCCCCACTCGAGTTCTCTGAACTTTGAAAGCACGGCTTCAACTTCAGCTTCATTGCTATTCCCATCACCCACCACCTTTTGCTCCTCTGTAAAATATCAGCCTCAAACAATATTAATACATTGGTTATATTTGGCCTCTTTGGAGCGTAGATGTTGGATTAATCATTGTAATGTAATGCATGCCTATAGTTACATCCCAACTGCTAATCCTACAGCATAAAAATCCATTTTTCACGTCGGCTCTGGCGGCCCCTGGGACGACGAATGACAAAACTATTCACAGCAGCGATCAGAATCAAACCGACTGAAATCAGAAGAGGAGAGTGTCGCGCCTCTTCAGTCGCTGCCAAAGCGAGAGCACGCCATTTCATTCTCATCAGTCTCTTAAAGAGACAAATATTATATAATTAGGGTGATTAAGACGAGCAGAGACTAAAGGCCAACAGTGTTAACATAGCGGCAGATAATAAAAGGATTAGGGCTGATTCACTTCCAGAAGCTAATAGCATTTTGACACAGAAAATTCATTACAAATGTTGACTGACAGCTGCAAACTGCGCAGTTTCAGAGCTGGGAAGAGCAGCCAGTGATGGATAGATCCACCAGACAACAGGTTCACTTTTTTTTTTTTGGAGGAAAGAAAAAAAAAAGAGCAGAAATGTCACTTACAGTGGCACACAAAAAAAGGATAAAGCGCACCTTTACGAAAAGAGAGAGCAGATCTGCAGCGAGCAGATGAGCACTGACCCAATCTGACCCACTTCTCCTTGATTTATGGTTTATGGTCCCTCAGCAGACACAGCTTTGTTCTGGGGGGTCATAAATCTCCTGCACCTCAGAGCCCATCAGCTGACCCTCCAATCCTGGCAGCCACCCCCTTCGCTCAGTCCCATCCGCGAGCTAAAGCTGGGCTCTCAACACAAAGCAGAAATCACCTAAGCTACAGCGCAGGCAGTTAATCACCACGAGCAGACAATAGTATGAAATAGAGCCAAGCGGGCCGGGCAGGCGATTCATCGCCATCGCTAAAGCACTCAAATGGGACAGCAGAGGTTTACCAGTTTGGCAACCTGTGCTGTGAGGAGGGGGGATGGTTTTACTTCAGGTAAAGTGAAATGAAGTTCTCACTTTTTGATGGCAGGACTGAGCCGCGTGCACGGGAAGACATCTCACTAACGTGACACGCGGGCGTCTATTTACGCCTCCAGCCACGCTGAAAGGCTAAACGCTGCAATAATTACGCCAAGTTTATCGTCTGATGAGACTTCAGCAACTTGGCTCATCCATCAGGAGAAAACGCAGCCGCACTCCTGCAGGTTAACTGCTGCAGCTGTGCCAGCGCTGCATGTTGAAAGGAGTCCATTCTGTCTGAGTCAGACACGGTGACACGTCACAAAATAACACAAAAAGAAAAGGATGAAAAATGCGAGGGAGGAGAGAGAGGGAGGGGGGTTTAATTTGACAGGCACGGGAGAACCAGCGTGAGAGAGTCAGATATCCCTCCACTCAGACGTCACACAGGAAATAAACACGGGTGGAGTGTCATGTGGAGAGCACGAATCAAACCTCATTAAAGTGGAGGAGGAGAGCGTCGCCTCTCGCAGTGGAGCAGATGTGGAAAAAAGAAAAAGCAGACTCACCTGCCTAACGTGCGGAGCTGCATCTGAGCGCTCGGCCCGGCGCCGTGAGGGAGCTCTGCTGCTGCTGCTCCGCTCGGCGCTCGCCACCACTCTAAATGATGGTGTCGGAGCAGATAATTGGCTCTCCGAAAAGTGGGATAAAAACACATTGTAGCAGCATTGAGGAGCCAGGCGAGTCTTTTTTTGTCCCTTCCCACTTCCGGCATCAATGAGCCGCCCCCCCCCCCCCCCCCGATAGTTTTCATTAATTCGCCCACTCTCTCCCTCATGCCTGATTCCCCAAAGTCTCCTTGCCAAGGTGCCACTAACAGTTTCTGCAAACCTTCCTCCTCATTGGCTCTTTCCACCCTCCACTTTTTCCCGTCTTAAAGGAACAATGTATTCAACCTTTACCAATGTGACCCCCCTTCCACACACACACACACACACACACACACACACACACACACACACACACACACAGAGCCCACAAAGTGTATCATGATGAGAAGTGTTGGGCAAAACTAATTACAGTTTAGGGTGGAAGCAGCGGGACAGTCCTCAATAATTCATGAGCTCAATTTGGGGTGACGGCAGATGTGTACCTGAGGAAATGGAACTCACGGAAGGAGACGAATTAGATTTTCTCAGAGACCCTGCTGATGTTGTGTATGTGTGTATATCTGCCAATGGTGTTGGCAAAAATAACGGGATATTAAGTAATCTCTGACATTTATTGATCTTTCCTGTCGACAGAGGAAATCAAAAGAGCTCGGTTACAGCTCCAAGTACACGGCCTGTAAGTGGCGGGGCAGCGGAGTCAAGGTTTTACAACGGAGATGAGGAAGCTGCATAAATAGAACAGACATCCACCTAAATAAATATTCTTGTACTTTAACACAAGTAATGTTTGTGGTTTGGGCTGAAGAAGGAGCACAGCTATGAAATCTGGAGTCGGTGAATCATAAAAGCAAGCAACCATCCCTTCGATTATCCTCCTGTATGTGAGGAACAGAAATTCTACTAATAGCCTCTGGCGGTATTTTCATTGCTAGCTTTTTGCAGCAGAAACTCACGTTAACAACAATAAATATCTGATTAATGGGCATTTCAGGTACTTGCTGAAATCCTCCGTTATTCCCCAAGTGGCCAATCGAGGAACTGCAGTTTTGGGTATTCAGACATGGAAATTGTCTGCTATAGAAACATTTTCTGTCTTTATATTAACGCATTTACGTGACAGCTGAGTGGGAGTGGACTCACATTAATTCATAATTCATAATCGAGGGGCGTGGCCCAGCTCGACCAGGATGGCGACGCCCAAAACAGTCGTGGCATCCCACTTGCGCCGAGCACTTCGATACCGTCGACTGTTGTCACAAATACATTTGCAGCGATTTATGAAAGACCACCTTTCCAGCAGTGAATTAAGTCCTTAAATCAGAAACTGTGCTTCCAGCAGCGACGTGAATGTAACAGCTGTCAGCAGCTGGTCTGCTTCCTCCTTCCATGAACGACGCTCTGCCCTGACGTAAACGCCCGCCACACAGAACCCAACTGCTCGCACCTGCTTTCACGTTCTAACATTATAAAGACAAAGACAGGACCAGGGATTTCACAACATCAGTATTCCATCTTCGTTCCTCCATACGGGGAAACTTTTTAATTCTTTTTTTTTTTTTTTTAAATCGGGAAACAAAACTAGCTGGTGAGTTCCTAAGCTGACTCACTTTCAGGTGTTTTTGTGACGGCGCTCAAGAAAACCGGTGAGCTCCTCCAACAGTTCTCTCCAGACCTCTCGCAGCACCTGCGCTTCCTGAAATCCTGGTCATAAATTACTGATGACTGCGACCGGCGTCCGTCGCAGGTGCACCAACTGAACTATTTGAATTTCTGTCCCCCGAGACGCCTTGTAAAAATGCTGACTTTTGTCAATCTGAGTTTTTCAGCGAGCAGAATTTAACGGCTCACTGAGAACTGTAAACTGGGAGTGTGTAGAGGAACAAACATCAACCCCGACAGCCTCATCTTCCACCATTTATTGGTAATCCTGGCGAGTCCATCAGAGGGAACAACTGGGATCAATTATTCATGAAGGTTTCATCACTTTCTGCAGCCTGCTGGGGTTTGATGTGCTCGCACCTGCACATACCGAGGTTTGTCAATACGTGTGATCAGATTAATAATTAAGAGTATGATTCAATAATGAATCTTTCTGGACAACGCTGTTGTAAAACTTGCAGAGTTGTAACTTATCCTCTCTTTTTTTTTTCCTTTCTCAAAAATTAAAGCATCAGGAAATAGAGCTCCTTTGCACAATAAAAAAATAAAATAAATAAATAAAAGGACTCCAGCAAGCAGGCAGCCGAAGCGCCTTCAGGTCCACATCTGTAACGTCAACCTCGGTGCACTTCCCCCCGCTGATCAAAGCAGCTCCGCGCCGCCATCGACAGCTGGTATGAACGCAGGGAAAAAAAAAAAGGAATGGCAGTATGGCGTGGTTATGCAACGTATTTCAACCAGCTCCCCACCCAGCTCTCCAAACACTGCCTGCCTTTGGTTTTTATTATTTGACTGTCATTGATGCATATTTCATGGGGGAATTCGCCGCCTTCCTTTGATTCGTTGGCACATCCATGCAGCTGTCTAGCAATCCATTAGCTCAAATTATCATCTCTGCGTCCTAATTGCAGACAACAAGAGGACTCTTGCAGCTCCCGTGCACCGAAGCTTATTCTTCCTCTGTATGTATGTCAAATTTTCATTAAAAAAAAAAGAAACATCGCATTAGTGTCAGAGAATATATCGGTGTTTGATTGCTCCAAGTAGCTCGGTACCCGTACCGGGCCCTGGTGGGATCTAAGCTGAGTTTTATGAGGCTTTCCTCATTTTATACACCGGTGCACGTGACGTACCTCACTCTCCATCACCTGCCGACCATCAGCGTGAGGAGTAGCCCATCTCTCTGTCTCTCTTCCTGTCAGTGGCTGTGCCGCCCTGCATCATCACCATCCTTCTATTCTGTCCCGCCAGCTTCCACCTGCAGCCTCCAGCAGGGGATTGAAGCCATTTGTTAAATGACCGAAGGCGGGGCTTGAAGAAACTCAGAACACACATTTTACCAAAGCTACACTGAAGGAACGGGCAGGGGAGCAGGTAGAGAACCTAAACAGACGATGACTGACACAGAAAGTCAATCTAGCAACAAGACACAGGTAGGGAACGTGAGGGTAGCAAGGGAGCTGATTGGGTGAAAGACACCGGGAGGAGGGCTTTGACTGACGAGGACTAACGAACAAGACAAGACACAGGTGAGTTACTCGAAAAAAGGCGGGAAACAGACAAAGACAGGAAGTGTAAAGTGCACATAGACAAAGGAGGGAAGAGCTTCAAAATAAAACAGGAAATGAAAATACAAGAGAACAAGGAGCAAAAAAAAAACACACAAAAAAAGGCAAGGGTAATAATAAGGGGGAGGGGGGGGGGGTTGGATGGGTTGGACGGGTCACCAGTCCACGGCAGGGCCAACACATAGAGACAGACAACCATTGGCTCTCCCAGCCACGCCTACGGTCAATTTAGAGTCTGGATTAACCTGGTCCCTCTTGATGTCTTTGGACTGTGGAGGAAGCTGGAGTACCAGAGAGAACCCAGCAGGAACAGGGAGAACATGGAGACTCCACCCAGAAAGACCCCGTGCTCCATTTGGGGCTCCAGCCACAACCTTCTTGGTGGGGGGCCACAGTGAGGACCACTGCTCCACCGTGCTGCCCGTAAAATAAAATCTTAAAAATATCTTTAAAATCATGATGGCAGGAATTAGAATGACGAGTCAAGTGTCCTCCATCAACGTACCACCTCCAAATAATACATTTGATTGTTTAGCAGTGAATTTATGAAGCGGAGCTGCTCCGTTACCTCCAGCAGGGTTTGGACCGTTAAGGTCACAAGAGTTCACAGCAGTTCTAACCTATTTATTTCAGAATTCCACATAAAGAGAAAACTTAATTGTGTGTTAGCGGAAGTGAACTTGGGAATGAAGTGTCTGAGTGAAGCCCTTTTTGGCCGCTAATAGGCAGAAAGTCACATTATGCTAAATGAGCAGCTGAGGGGAAACGGCCATGGAGATGGAAGATGAAGCAGCCAAAGCACACTTCAGTGAGTGTTAAGATCATTCCACTTCAAAACACAAGGAGACTTCATGCTGCTGTCTAAGCAACTTTGGCTTTGTTATGTAGAGCAGTTTCACTAAGTGTGTGAGCGTTTCAACCTTTTCCCAGCCTGCTGCAGTAACAAGAACGCTCTCGCTGTCCCGTCCTGGGTCTCCGGTGTCAGCTGACATCTCGCTGGTCAGCGTCACTGTAACATGCACCAACACTGCAAATCTACTCAAGCTCCAGTTTATGTCCTGTACATGTACTCATATCTGTAGCATTAAGTTAAGTCGTGCAACAGAAATATTAATTCATTTAGAGGATATACATTTCCTGAGGAGTTTAATTTGGCAGATATTTTTTGAATGCAACATGATTTTAATGCCTCTTTCAGCATGAATTCACCCAGAAGCATGTTTGGATGTTGTGCACTGACGGCGTCCGGCCCTAATAAACAAGGCCCAGCGAGTCAGGGAGGCTCGCCACCCCTCAGCTCATTACTCACAAACCTCTGCTTTACAGTGCATATGTTGACAGCACTGACAGTTCACGCCGATGCTCTCGCTGATCTGTATGTTCTGAGTGCACAGCTTTTCAGGGAAAAACCATTTCCGAGAAGAAAAAAAACAATGTATTGTACAGCGATGGTGGTGGGAATGAAAAGGCATATAGGAGAGGAATCGTGATTAAGTACAATTGAGAGCCTGCTCGAAAACCTTTATGTCCTATGAGGTTGAATAACAGGGTTCCGTGAATTCGTTAAACCAATTCAGGACCTCCTGGTACGGCAACAATATCTTTAATGAGATATCTGCATTTGAATGCAGTGTCTGTAGGCAGGGGTCAAGATTTGAGGACTCCAGCTTAAAGGTCTTTAAGCTTCTTGTACGAAATATTTTACAGTTTTGTCTCCTCAGAAAATAAAACGGAAGATCCAGACGTGCGATAGACTGAAACACCGCTAACATTCACACTGCTATTAACTGTACTGTCACACAGGAGTTTTGTTTCAGGGCCAAAATGACTCTAAAATGTCAGTTACAAAATACAAAAACTACCAAGAGCTCAGTTTGTACCTCTAGATTCTACAGTTTTTCAGCAAAACATTAAATTCTACTCACAGACTGAATTCTGCTCATCAGAAATAAGTCAATCTGTATAATTTACTACGATGTACTGCACCTCAGTCATTATTACCGATTTAGAAATCGAGTTACATATCACAATACAAAGTTTTAAATTGGATCCGTTAGATTAATAGATTAACTTCTGGTATTTTATTTCATTCAGTCATTCTCAAACATTCATCTCAACATTACAAACCCCGCTATTCCAACTCTAAAGACTCGTGCGACATTAAAAGAACTTTTCCATCTGTGAGATTGTTTCTGTCCATTAGCTGAATATGAGTTTCTGCAGGACCGTCATTACAGGCCGGGGACAGTTAAATTCAGCGATGCACCTTAAGTACTAAATGGTTTAGTTCAGGGAAAATGTGGATTAAAATAGAAGGAAAGGGAACAGTCAGTGAGAATCTGGAGTCATTCTGAGCGATTCGCCTCAGCCACAATTACGATCACTTCAGTTACAGGAAGGAGTTGTAAGAGTATTCTTAAAAATGTCAACAGATGCAGACGTTGAAGGTTAGCTCGATGAAAACCCACTGAGGGCCTTTATTGATTTAGTCCTTGAAACAGAAGAAAACCCTTAAAGAAATAAAACAATATCCCACACTAACACACGCCGTTTGGCACACATGCATCATCCCACCGTAGATCATCTAAATTCATCCACATTGTTCTTGTGAGCAGGCAGAGACAAACGCCAGGGATCACATAACCTTCTCGGTGGAGCTAAAACTTAACGAGAGAAAAAAAAATAGAATTTCCACTGAGAATGAGTGAGTCCAAACAGAAAACTGGCGTAGCCAGGTGGAAAGCCTCCAAACAAAAATGGCCCAAAATAAAAGAAAATGTCCAAACAAGCAAGACAACTGTGACGTCTGGCTGGAAAGCAACTCCGCAAAAGAGGAAAGTGACAAACTGGCAACTAAAAATGGTCAAGACACGACGTAAACACACAGAGGAGTCATGACCAACAGGTGGGCAGACGGAAGGTCGGGAGACACCTGACACGAGAAGATATCAAAATAAAACAAAACTGGAACAAAAACCTTTCAGCTCTTTGTTGCAGGTATCGCTGAGAACAACCAGCCTGCTCGCGCTGCTCTGTGCTTGCTCACGGTGGCGCCGCACGATGCACTTCAGAGGTTTCAAATGTACGTCTTACTGTCGTTAACCGTCAGTCACAATTAGCTTCGAGCTAAATATACGTGGCCGGCTCTTTCTGCACTCTGCAGTCACAAAAGAAAGGATTTGGGAGGGAAAAAAAACGTGTGAGCGCAAGACACAATTTGGTGCAAAATACTTTCTTTGGGAGAAGTATCACAGTACAGCTCAAAAACTAAACACGGACATTGAGAGAGTCACATGTCTGTTCCTGTAAAGCTGATCATTTGTGGCTGAACATCATACCCAGAGCCTGAGAGCCAACCTCCCCTTTTTTAATAAAAATTACATTCAATCTTTGCATCACGGTGCTCGGTGATCCAGCCGAGCACTTAACGCCAACATCCCTGCGTCTCCCATGAACATACAATCTGGATTTACGCCTGGAGTGTTTCAACTCCTACCTCAGCTAATCCCGACATCGGCGCTCAGCGTGCCGTAAGTACAGTCCATTCGCATTTAGCCCAGAAAGTCGGTCAGGAACTCCAGTCATTCATTTGACTCTGGTATTCTCCTCACAGCAGCCCGCGATAGGCCAGGGCTCACATCCACTCGCAGTGAACCGGCTGCCTGTGTCTAACATCCTCTGGGCAGCCGAATCGCACGGCAGCTGGAATGTATTGCTGTGAAACTGACATTCATGACCTGCACCACCTCAGATAATCAACATGGTAAGAGACCGCAGGAGGAAGAGTCTGGTCAAGAGGCAGGCCCACAATTATTTGTGGCATTTGTCTAACCTTTCACAGAAGAATCAAGTGAGAGGCTGTCTAGACTGGCTGAGTGGATTTGGATGCAACTGTAAGTGTCTCTAGGCAGCTGAAAGTTCAACATGCTCGTACGGCGCGCAGCTGTGGTGGAGGAGAGCGGCGCGGCAACACGAGCAGGCCGACGTGGACGACGCTCAGCGCAGGCAGGACTGCATTCAAGGTTAAAAGGAAGGTTTTCGTCGCCGCTGTTGCAGGAAGTGCTTGCTCGTGGAGAAGTGTGGAGTGAGGAGTGAGGTGCTGGACCTGCTCTCCCTGTAGAGTGTCATGAGAGAACTTTTGCTGTGATTTGGCGCTCTAGAAATAAAACTGACTTGACTTGACATTCAGTTTATTTTAGCTGATAACAAAGCACTGAAACCTGCTGCTACACCATCAGAGCAGCTTCTCTCCATTGGTCCTTCCAGCATCTCACTGCGGTCAGAAATGCTGGAATTTGCAGGTTTTCACAGCCAATGTGACCCAATTTTTTTTTGTTGTTGTTGTTGTTTGGGATGTTTTTTTGGCTTGAAAAATGCAAGAATTTGCGAAACTTGCAAGTTAAAAAAGAAACGGAAGGAACTCCTACATGATAACTTCCATTGATCAGCACACTGGAGTTTTTCTACATTATGAATCCCTGTGATTTCATGGGATCTCAAGATATCCTGGAGGGACTATCTGGTGTGTTCAGTTCCTCATTTTGGAGTTCAGTTGTAATTATGACAACCCTGTCTGTCACTACCTCAGCACGGATTTCAGAGCCAGCGGACGGATTTTATAACAAATTACAGGCATTTATGTCAGCAAGATACAGACGTTCTTATCTTGTCTACATGAAATGTCAGTGTTAACTATGACAAGGCAACCGCATTAAGCCTGGATGTATTTCATTTAAAAAGTAGGAAGGATTAACGTAGGTTCAGGTTCTGCCTGAGCACACAGGTTCAATGGACGCCGCTTCTTCCTCCTGAGGAACAGGACTTCATAGGAACACACGGGGACAAAATGTGACTCATTTTATTTACCCTGTGAGTGGTTGGCTATTTTCAGAATAATTAATTTAATTATTTTCACCACCTTTATTTTTAAGCTCCTATGAGAGCTCCAAGCTGCATCTTACTTATTGTTGTTATTGGCTTGTTTTTTTAAGTGCAGTCTAGAGGATCCAGATGTTCCATCACAGTCGAACGTGCAGGTCATACCAAGAGGGAGGAGAACAATTCCGTCATGGTTGCTTCTTTTTTTAAAGTAGCTCAGGATGATTGCTGGCAGTAGAGAGAGATTATCTGAAATCAGGGGAACCATGATGTCGGGATACTGCCATGACACAGCAGTTTGCACTAAAAGTGCTTATTTGAAAGAGAAATAAATTTACTCAAAACAAAATAACTTAGGACCAGACAAGCATCGGATCAGGACCTGGCACTGGCAGGTATCCGCCATTAGCTGAATCGGAGCAGTACAGTTTTTGATTTGCAAAACAATCCTTTTAAAAGCACCTGGTTTATCATCTTGAGGAGAACCCCGACATGCTGCTGCTGCTCTCTGCATATCATGGACCGCTTCACTGCAATGAAGTCCCAGCCTGATGGTGTGGAGGAGCAGCCACTGGACCGCTGGGACGCTCACTCCGGTTTTCAACTTCATCTCAGACCGTTTCTGCCTTTGTTAATGAGGAGAAGCGGCGGCAGCAGACAGAAACGTGTCATCGGTGCGGAGGTCATGATGAGACTTTTCTGCTATTTCTTCTTCCCCAACTTTATTTTCAAGAACTGATGAACACAAATGTTGATATACTGTACAGCTATTATTCCTGCGTGAAGAATGTAGTTCTCACTGTAAACATGTTTATGGATGTATAGAGAACATCACCACCACTGTCAATTGCATATGCAGAGAAAACCAGATCACCAAGGGAAGCAAGGAGCAGCAAGGAGCAGCACCGCCAACAGGCTAAATATTTTATTCATGTAATTTATGTTTATTTATGTTTACCTGACTTATGCGCCCTCTGTGTGTTTGTGTGTCACCGTAGAATGTTTGCCAATGCTGGTGGGGAAAAAAGTACTTTTCCAACACTGAGATGTTTGGTTGTCCTCTGATTCTGTGGGTGAAAAAGCATCCTGAGCCTGCGTGAGTTCAATTCCTCGAGTGACAAATTGTCCCTTCCACTAATTAAAGACCTTTCAGCCATTATACGACAAAAAGAAAACCCTGACATGCAGCATCAGACAAACACAGAGCGACGCTTTATCTGACTCATGTACATCTTCTGAATCTGTCAGTAAAAGTCAAGCCATCCCAATTAACAGAGTGCTCTGGTAACAAGCTGCAGCTCGTCGTGGGGGGACTCGCCTTTGGTGACCCCTAATGAGCCGGCAGCCTGCTGCCAGAGGAAGGCCGAGCCGCTGCAGTTGTAATGAGCTGCTGTTTTGCTACAGGCCCTTCAGATGAGCCATGGAGCTGTCATTCGCACCACCGCAGGACATGAGCAGCTCTGGCAGATGATGCAATTCTTCAGCTACTTTAAGGACAATGCATGCCTTTGGTGGTGCGTTACTGTTACAGTTTCCAGTCAACGTTCATTTATTCTATCTTGTAATCATTTTTAATGTTGTTGTTATTGTCTCAAGCTGGGAAGAAGCAACTGTTCATGCACTACTGGGTTGGAAAAGCTTGCAAAACAGCAGTTTGTGTGCAGTTACATTTCAGATGCGCCGATCTGCTCGAACAGTGATGGCGCATTAGGTAGGTAGGACGCATTAGTTAGTAGGACGCATTCCACTTCAAGACTAGTCGTTCTTGAAAAACATCAAGAAATGAGAATATTTTCTAATAATTCTACAATTTCATTTGGCAGACGTTTTCGTCCAGAGCGACGTACGACACAAGCAAGATTTTAGACTGGAGGGGAAAACCTTCGTGAGCACGACAAAGTGCTTCAAGTTTGATTGGCCGCAGGTGCTGCCATCTAGTGGCTGAACAAGTGCGAGGTTTGTCTTTTTTTGTTTCGTTTTTTTCTTTCTTAAATATAATTTTATCACAGCCAATAATTCTACACCAACAATACCTTTCAACTTTCAACATTGTCAGTGCTAAGTGTTCACAAAGAGCCGGGTCTTAGACCTCCTGACTCGCTCTACCCCTGAGGACAAAGAGGAGGCGGCTCAGGTTCGAGTGCCTCAGTGTTCCCTGAACAGGTGAGTCTTCAAACGTCTCTCAAAAATAGGAAGGGGCTCTGTGGGCCGTATGGAGTTGGGAAGTTCATCCAACAGAGGAGAGGCTAGCCAGAGATTCAGAGCCCCGCTGGGCCAGTGGCACCAGCCGTCTCTCACAGGCGGAGGGCGTGTAGCCCTGGATGAGGGGTTCAGGTAGGCAGGAGCCGTTCTTGTCACTCATCACATTGTAATTCACAATAATGTCTGAACCAATTCAGATCCAGCCAGGGAGCGAAAAGCCCAAACACCTGGATGTGTTCTTCTGCTGACTGGCATACATACCAAGGTGATTCGTAGGCAAATATCCCAGAATGCATTGCAACCCATATCAGTGGAAGAGGAGAAAACAACTCCATTAAAGTTGCAATCTTAAAAAAAAAAATTTCCATAGTTAATGCGTCATTGAGGGCAAGAAATTACGTTGTTCAAAGTTCAAATCTGCAGCTCATTTATCAGGACACCTGAAAATGTGCGCCGACATTCTGGGCGGCGTCACCATTCATCAGGGTGACTGAGCGCGGCCGAGGACGGCGTTATCTCACCAAGTCCTTTCAAAATCGGCAGCAGCCTGTAATGTCTTTGACGTGGAAAAAACACGATATCATTTGTTTTTTTGGCAAAAGACAACCTTTGTTGTGAGAGCCTCCATCCATCACTTCCTGAGCAAGTCGCTCTGAAGGAGGGCCGAGTTCGCTGGAATCCCCAAGCTCCTCTACACCCTGTGCTACAGAAGTGTTGTCGTTGTTCTGATATACACGAGTAATTATTCTGCAAAAAAGGTACAAACCCTGCAGCTTGATTTCATTTCACATCATGAGGAAGCTTTTCTCAAGTACGGAAGATACTAGAAGGAAAGAAAATCTGTGTTTCATTCCTCTGCATTCATGGAGCTTAGCATGACACATTTTCTCAAAATACAATTCTATACTATTTGAAATATTTGCCATTTTTGCCATGCGCCCCAAAACACAACAGTGCAGTGCAACAGCCCGACCCCTTCAGGATGATAGTGATGGTTGGGCCGGCGTTGGAGACTGAACCCTGGGAGATAAGACTCACAATCTTACTGGGCTCCCCAAAATATGAGGAACATCTCTTCTTAAACCCAGTTTTTCTTCTGGATTCAGATTAATAATAAATATCATCCCTGTGTTGCTGTGTCTCTTATTTCCAGGGATACGTGGAAGTAAAGACAGATGGATGGATGAGCTGGAGTGAGATGTTTTATATCCACATGCTGGGACACCATCCAGGAGGCTGTGGTGTGCAGAAGAAAGTTATAACTTGGTGTTAATCTGTGTCACACCGAGCGGAGACAGAAAAAAAAATCAGCCTTGTGTTACCAGTCGGGAACCACGTGGCCCTACCTGTGACTCCTCCACCATGACCATCACCTCAACTCAACCGACCCACATCGCGCTGCCACTCACCTCCACATCAGCAGCTGTCAGCAGCAGATCACGGGAGGAATATTCGCTCTGTCTGCTTCTTCTCTGCCGGTGCTCGGATCGGGACACCGCCACCGAAGCGCCTCACGATCCCGACGACAAAGCGCCGGCAGCTGGGCAGATGGATGCACCGCTGGCTGGAAACGTCCGCGACGGCTGATCCGCTTCCCCTCGTTCCTTCTTAGCCTTCACTTCTCGTGGAGGACAAACTTAAAGCCACTTCACGCTGTCGACAATCGCTTTCCGATTCCTATGGGGCCACCGCGACTCTGGATGCTGCGCTCCGGTCCGCTCGCTCCGAAGCTCTGGTCCTCCTGGCGGCAGGCGGGCGAGAGGGCGGTGCAAGCAGATTAGTGCGCTCCTCCAGCGGTGCATGCGTGGCACGAACGGTCCGATCCCTGGATTCAGCTGTCAGCACAGGACGGGGCGAGAGCATCCTGTCTGAGGAGCAGCTGAAGAACCACACGGGACTCAAAGACTCTCAAATCCAGGGGCGCAGGAGAGATTTCCCGGGTTCCATTACTGCACCATCCATCCCTCACCTCTGCGCCCACGTCAGAGGCGTTGTGAAAGAAATAACACAATTTTTTTTATTTTTTTACTGAAAGCTCACGAGTGATCAAGGTCTCAATATCAATAAAAAAAATAATGCAAAAAAAAAAAGAGGAAGAAGCCTGATGGGAGGCGGATGTCCTATAAGAAAACAAATGCTAAATATCTGTGCAGGCCTTTAGCTGGACAGTAAATTCATATAAAAGAATGAAAGCCACATTTCACATTTTGACAAACACGAATTCTACAGTTACAGTGACTAAAATTCAAATGGAACCTAATTATTTTTCTACTTTTGGTGCATTTGAGAAAACAACACTGATTTATCATCCGCAGCAGTGCAGAGAAGCTGGTCCTCATGATGGTGGCAGTTTGTTAAGATTCGCGCTGATAACGTTTGCTGATGATGGTTGCAGACGCAGGTCCATCGATGCCTCCAGAGAAATTACACTGAAAAGGTACAACGATGAAAGGTGGAGCAGGTTTGTGTCTCAGCGCCAGGCGGGCAGATTACGTCCTCCGGTAGCTGACAGGAGGTGACGAACATGTTTAAACATGATAGTGGGGAGAAAAAAAGAAGTACTTTTACATGATGAATATACAGGACAATTCTGAGGAAGAATTATGGCCTGAGTATGTATATTTTCATGATGAACCTTCATTGTTACAGCGACGTGATGCAGCATTTTCAGCAGTGACCTGTGAATGAGGAGGGCGGTGCTGCCCCCCCCCCCCCCCCCCGAGCGCCGCACTGTGTCTCCAGCTTTTGTTGTTGCTTTTGGGTTCTTGAAGGTTCCCTTGAAGGAAAGTCAGCACCAACGGTCCCTACGAGTGACCGTCAGTCATTAGCAACTGAATGGTGACGTGTGTAAAACTGCTGCAGGTTCAGATTAAAGGTCACTGTCATGGGATCCATCAACGCGAAGTATCTCACAGCGAGAAAGTCAATTTAGCTCACGTCAAACGGAGTTTCCATTCGTCTCCGTTTGCTACTTACAGTGGAAAAAAAGCTGCATAAGAAACTACAGACTCAAATATAAAAAAATACCAGTCAGACATCTCTTGATGTGAATATAGATGGAACGCAGGTGCAGCTCATCAGTCATTCTATGGTCTAGTAGTTGTACAAATAGCATGGCCACCGTATTCATTTACACCAAGTAGAAAACAACACACGTTTAACTCGTTTGCATATCTCTTCCATTTAATGGGAGACGGTGTATCAAGATAATCAACAATAAGCTTAAACACATGAGCTCACGACACACACTCTTTCATCATTCATCCTCTCGGGAAGTTTTCAGGCAATGTAAACCTCGTTATGTATTTGGAAAGTGGAGGTGGAGGTGCAGGCAGGAGGACAATGAACAACAGGTGGTCCAACATGAGGCCAGGGAAGACCTCTGTTCCAGTCCTCTCCTCCTCCTCTCTCCACGCGTCTCTTTTTCTACTGCGACTCATGATACGACAGTCCTGTAAAGCACTCTGCTGACTCGCAGCATCCTGTATTTTACCACTTGTATCAGCAAAGGCTGCTGCTGCTCAGCAAAAATACATAATGTTGCTTTAAATTATTCATATTTATATATAAAACCAATTCTAAATCTCATATGATATATTGTTGTTGTTTACATTTCCCAAAAGCATATGAAGTAGATCAAATTACTACATTTAAATGCTGGATACATGCATAATTAATAATAATCCAATCAATATTCTGCAGAAGGTTCTCTCTGTCCATAATTACACACATATTTCTGCTGTGATGGCTGCATGACTCTCACTGATGACGGAGAGTTTTAACATTCGCAATTCCGATAGATCCTGAGTCTTTCCTTGACAATTGTTGACCAGCTCAAGGGAGGAATTTACCTTCCACAGCCTCCAACATGCATGTCCATACATGTCAACTGTAGAATTAAGCCCCCCATGTATTCTAATTTGATATGCGGGGAATAAAATGCAAGACATTCATCAGTGGAGAGAGATGAAATAGGAAAAGTACGAGAGTCTGTCTCTAATCAAGTGTCCATGGTGGGCTTATTAAGTCAAGCTGGTTGGAAAATTTCAGTGAAAATGACATTGCACCAATGAGCCCCCCCCCCCCCCCCCACACACACACACACACACACACCACACAGAATACCATAGACACCAGCTCATGCTCCAGTTGAGGTCATATTTGGGCTAAGCTGTTTATATACATATTCATATCCTGATCACAAGCATACATAATTAAGCTGAATACTTTGGATATTATTGTGGAGAGAGAGAGAGAATTTAATGTGACCGCACACACACACACACACACACACACACACACACACACACACACACACACACACACACACACACACACACACACACACACACACACACCCATTAAGTAGGATATCCTGGGTAATATGAGCCTATCCCAGCACACAATCATGATGTGGGCTTACAGCAGATGGGGAACTGTGTTTTCATGCCCTGACTGCTGATTCTCCACAATAATTGTGGCCCTTGAATGTGCGTTGGAATGCTTTAAATATGCCATGTTGCATTGTGTCATTGTTGACGTGAACATTTCACTTTCCATACTGATAAAGCAAAGAACGGCTCTATTGTCGGTAAGATTTAGTGTCATAATAATATTTTTTTTGTGCGAGGGGAGATAACTCAGGGATGCCAGCGGTGGAGCAGCTGTAGAAAGTTTATGACCGTACAGGCTTGGATGCTTTAGGAGGAAGTTCATTCACATCATCACCGCTTGTTCCCTGTAGACATCTGGTGCTACGGGTACATTTGCTCAAGCCCTGCGTGTCAGTGGAGGTACTCTGCCTATTTACATGCTAATAAAACACTCAATTTTGCACCACCTCCATATATCAAACCGAGATGATGAGACACATTCAGATGACTTCACTTTCCAGTCACGTTGCAGAGTAAGGATGCAGATAACTTTATTAATCCCGCGCTTCAAAATGAAAGTCATAGCAGCCAAGAAAATAAAGATGCATGAGAGAGGTAAACTAGATTACTGTAAACAATACGCCTGTCGAAAGTGGGAATGGAAATCATGAAGTAGAGATCGAGGCACATAAACGGTGAGCACGAAGGGGTCTGGTGAATGTGGAAAAGAGACATTACAGACACTTCAACACCACATTCAAACTTTTCTCTAAACATGAAACTTGATTCTGGTTGTGTTAGCACCTTCGTTCTCATTGCAAAGACCTTGTTCACACAGCCAGATCGCGTCCTGGTCGATTTTAAACGATCCTAACAAAAAACAAAACAAAAGTTTAAAATCGGATTCAGGCCTCAGGTTTACTTTGTGCATTTTTTCTCCATAAAGGACCTGGTCAAGTTTAAAAAACAAAACAAAAACAACAAAAAAACCTGCTGTTGAACAACACTTTCAGAGCCAGAGAAGCAGATAGAAACTGTCTCTCCTCTCAGTTTGCATCAGGAAGCTCCAGACTCCCTCTGGAAGGCAAACTGCTACTTAGCGCAGCTGCAGTTAAGCAAGCGGAGAGGCGCAGCAAATCGACAACATTTTTCTCCAAAATGGTGTCTGTCTGTAATCATAGAACTCTGGTTTTACTTAAAATTCAGAGAACAGTGAATCTGATGATCAAATATGTGGCTTTTCCTACAGACACACTGCTAGCGCTGACTGCAGGTCAAGCTAAGGTCTGGAGCGCCGTGATGCAGGCAAAGAGGAGAGAAGGGTCTCCATCTGCTGGCCTGGCTCAAAAATAATGAACCATAAGTGTATCACCCCAAAAGTTGGCATGTTCCTTTAAACCTTTTGTGACATTGACAAGGTTATTGTTGATGTTAGATGGCCAGCAGCCTTTCATTTTGAATTATACAGTTTAATTACTGTGTGCCGTTTGTCTTCTTCAACTATGAATGACCTTTTTTTTGTGATCTCTATGTAAATTTGGAAAATTTGCAGTGCATTAATTCAAGTGTATCAAGGAGAGCCTCTACCATAGGGACAAAGATAGAAAGATGGTTTCATTTTTGTAGGTTTGAAAGTTTTTGTCATCCAGCTGTACTGTAAGACAAGCCAACCAGAATCTGCCTCCCTGAGGTACGTGGATGCAGGCCTGGCTGCTTCGTTTTGTGCTGGAATTATCTCAGGTCAGAGGAGAGCTCAGGGGCTGGAGAGGGCTTAGGATAAGTCAGAGTGACAATTAGTGGAATGACACATTTTGACACGTCAGACCTCCACACAGCCCCTGTTGAATCATAGAAGCTTGTCCAGAAATAACCACCCCAGCCCCGGCAATAGAACAGCCAAACTCCCGTGTCAAGACCATTTTTGTACCTTCAGTAGGAAAAGTGCCCTCAGGTTGTGTGAGTGCTCTCAGCAGTTAACACGTATCACACTGAACAAATGCGTTTATGGTGCTACCTGTGCATAGCATCCTGCACCAAGCTGCCAACCTCTGCCTGTGTGTGTCACAGGTTTGATTGCAGCCGAGGAGATGGCTAGACGAGGGTTCAGAGCACCGTCTACTCCTCCACTCGCACTCTTGGTTACGTCTGGAAATGTGCCTCAAAATACAACAACACCCCAAAAGTTTATTTGTAAAGTTGAAAAAGGGCAAGGACCCCTATATCTGAGGCCACGGTCCACATCAGGAAACTGGAGGGTTCTTTGTCTCCAACTGGGATTTCTCACCCCAAGGGACTTCAAGTATTTCTGGGTTTTGTTGTCAGGAGGAGGAAAGATTGAGCTTGAATTTCACCAGACAATCGAAAGATATTTTACTTGTTTTATCGCTCCGTTGCAATGAAAAGAGAAGGCAAAGCTCTAGACGGATCTCTACCCTCACCTATCTATGGACATCAAACATGGCTCATAACACAAAGAACAATATCACAAGTCCAAGTGTCTGAAATGGGTTTCCTTAGGAACGTGGACTGGAAGGAACCCGGGATCATCTGGTCGGAGCTGGCTGATGTGGCTAGGGAGAGGGACTGGGTCTGGTCTGGGGTCCGCTGCTCCAGCTGCTACCTCCACCACCCGTTTCTGGAGAAGTAACTGAAGACGGATGGCGGTTGAAAACAAAGCTTAGAACAGTAGCTGTACACTAGTGTGCATTACAGTAACAGTAGTACAGTACGGTACAGTCGTGCTGGAGAGTAACTTTGTAGACGGGCTGTCAGAATCCACAGGGAAACTCGGCTTGTGAAAGCTGTCATTGTGGTTCGGTTTATAAAACTGATTTTAATCTTAAAATTTACAGTTGCTTACAAAAACACAAACAACCTGTTGGTTGTCTGTAATCACCACAAGATTTATTATCCTAAATCTGCACCAACATTTTAAATTAATGGCTGGTTTATTATAATCTCCTCGTGGCACTTTGCTATAGAATAAACAGAATTGTTAGTGTTGATAATGAGTTTGCTGCTGTTAGGATTAGCGGTATTCCCTCTGCTGCGTTCCACATCCATCCGTGGCAGCTCCCCTGAGCCTCACTGAGCGTGTCCACATTGTTCCGACAGGAAGTAAACAAGGACGGAGTCAAACTCCTTGTGCATACGAAGCCAGCGGCATCCTACTGCAACAACTCAGCTTGTCCAGGTTCTCCAGTTGTTTCGTATTACAGAGATAAAGTACTGATGATGACCAAGCAGAAAACCTTGTGCAGATTTATTAAATTTTGCAACGTCCCTGTTCAATTAAATTTATCTTCATATTTAAAGTTGCATTTTGTAGTTTTGACTGCAATCGTATGCTGGTCATGCCATCGCGTATCTTTGTTCTTCCCCTGACTGTTCTTTTCTGTCTTTTCTTTTTTTGTTTTAACTTGCAGGGTTTTTAAAAATGTCCATTGGTCTTTAAAACAGACTTTTTTGGGATCATGAGATGAACCGAGTGGAACAAAGGGAAAAGCAAAGACTCGATTTCTTTAATAAAAAAAAACCAAACAAAAACATTTTCTTCTTCCATTACAACGTGACAATCAGTCAAACTTTCAATCAAACTTTATTTATATAGCACTTTTCACACAATAAAATTGTAACACAAAGTGCTTCACAAAATAAAAACAAGCAACAGCAAATACAATATAAAACAATAGAATAAACGTTAAGAACCCACCCCTCCCAACCCACATGACCACATACATGCATGCACGCACCCCCCCCCCACACACACACACACACACATGCATGCACACAACCACACACTGACTGTCAGTAGAAACATGGCAGGGCACTGAAAATCCTAGAGAGGAAAGACCACCTATGGGAGCCATCCTCACCGGGAGGTGCCACAGCTCACAACCACAGGGAGCGCCGCCACCGAGACCCCCCGACCCGGACAGACCAGGTACACTCCACATATCATGCAGAGCCCCCCAGCTCTCCGGGCCTGGACGGTCCCAAGGACGACGCCCCCGCGGGCGGACCAGACACACCTCCCAGTGTGGAGGGCCCCCACGAGGAAACACAGGAGCTAAAAACTAAAAGACTAAAAACTAAAAAATAGTAGAATATGAAAGAACAGGAATTAAAACAGCATTGAAAGATCAGAATGACATAATAAAAAAATGAAAGCACACGCACACAAAACAAGACGAATAAAAATCTCTCTTTTGAACACAACACTTGGAAGTGAGATTGTGTAACATTACTGACAGTTTTGTTGCTGGTATTTTGATAGTTTTTTCACCCAGTTTTTTCCCACCTAATTTTACTTCCACCCTGTTTCCAAGGTGTCCTAGTCATTGCGCGAGCAGTGATATACTGCCCCCTGTTGGTCTGGAGTTTGAAGCACGAGGCTCTAGCTGGTTTTCAGTCTCACCAACTGCACCTTTAAGCTTACAATGATGAACTTTTTTTTTTTGGTATGATACATCTATGATCAATGCATTTATAATATCTACAAATATATTAACAAATGACTGCACTGAAAAATGAATGCATTTAAAATGTAAACACGACTCATAGAGACACGCCCATTTCCTTCATTTCCTTTCAAATCTATGCTTCATCATTTGTTTCCTGTACGGCCGAGTTGTCTCTTGTGTTGGATTGGGATGTGATTGGTTTTCTGAAGTGTCATTTCCGATGTGCTGTCTTTACCTTCCAGGTGCTGCAACAAACTATTTTCATTAAAGAGAACATTTGTTCCAGACATACGGAAGGTCAGACGCATGCATGCATGCATACAGACATGCACTGAATCTCATGCACACACACGCACGGTCAATAGATGGCTCGCTCTGCTGTGGATGCATCAGACACAAACTGGCCTAATCCTGTATCATTTCCTGTCAGCTTCATGCCTCCTTAGAGACACATGCGTGATATTGATCACAGCTTTTCTGATGGAAGCCTGAAAGATAAGCTGCCGGGATTTCTGCCGACCTTTGAACGTTTAAAAAGACGAGAATTTGGTCACTTTTTCTCCTCACGGCTGAGCAATCTATTGATGCACGCTTAGACAGATGTGCTCCATCTTAAAGCGTGCCGCTGTGCTACGTGCCAGGTGGAAGCATCAGGATTTGGTCTCGCTATTTTTAGTTTTGCCCAATCTGCATCTTATTCACACCTGGCGAGGAGGGAAGTGACAGATTTCCAATTGCGAATTAACCTCATTGCCCAAAGGAGTATGGAGAACTGGTGCAGCTCGTTGCCTGAAGGCTGTTGGAGGGTCAGCGATTACACTTCATTTATACTTTGACAAATCCTATTGACATTGCCGTTGAATATTGCTGGGGAAAAAATTGCTGTGTAATGCACAACTCTGAGAAAAACCTAGCAATTTTTTTTCAAATTTTGTGTTTATTGACCATACAAATCAATAATTGCCTTTTTTTCTCTCCTCTCTGTCCTTATATTTTGACAACAGTTCAATTAATGTCCGTCACCAGAACATAAAACTGCTGGGTTTTCGTGATCTTTGCATCAGCAGATCCTCCCGTGAGGTCCAGGAAGGACAAAATAAAGTAGCTTTTTTTGGTGCGACAGTGGTTTTTCCAGCTTTTCTCGTCATTTATTCTGTAGTAACTCATTTAATGAAAACACTAAACAAGTCAGCAGGAAAGGGAGGGAGTGTTCAGCCACTACTTTTTCATTTCTGAATGTTGTTGCACTTGATGAAATCTCTCAAGGTTTTAAAATATTTGTATATATATATATTTTTTTTTGTGTGTGTGTTTGCGTGTAGTTATTAAACAGTCGGCACGCGTGTGAGGTGAAACCTGGGGTATCTGGATTTTCATGCAGCTGAGGTCAGTGTCAGTTTCATCTACACACTCGCTCAAATAAATTTGGGCAAACTCCCATGTCACACTTTATGAATGAGTTTATTACATTCGTCTTTGGGCAAAATAGGCAGCGTTTCTGGTCATTTTTCAGTCCAGGGAATAATGTGGCTACTCCCACTTGTAGTACAGCACTAAATTGATTTCCTGGACTGGGTCATTATTGGACTACAGAAGAGGAAATGGGCCCTTACGGTAATTGAAAAGGGATTTTTTTCTTCTTCCTCTTTTTTTTTTTTTAACAAGAAATCCTCTGCCTCATTAAAATCTCACAGGGCAAGTAAAAGGAGGGCATTATCTTCTGAAAGGACAGCCAGGTAGTTCACACCATCCCAGTGAAACGCTGAACACAAATGCAAAGCTTTCATAATAGAGGAAGGAAGTCCCATTTCTCTCGATATCATTTATGCGCTGAATGATATCTAATAATTGGTGTGAACATCTTGGTTGGCATTGTTTTCTACAGGAAGTGAGAGCAGCAGAGCTCCCTATTGAATTTCCCCAAGCTTCCTGAGGCCACGATGCAAAGAAACGTTGTGAAGAGGTTAAGCCATTGTTAATTCCACAATGCTTAATCATTCTCCTAAAATAACAGGGAAACAGGCATCCTGGAACAGTCGCCCAATGGAAAGATTAGCTGGATTAGCACCAGATGATGCGGTCGAGCGGTGATTGCTGTGAATGTGTCTGAATGCGGAAACTCTGAGTTGTTAAAAATGCAAATCTCTCCTTGTGTTAGAACACGAAACAATGTCATTCACAGCACGGCAAGGACGTTTTTAGGCCCATAAAAAAAGACATTCTGATTATCTTTGAGCAGGTGTCATGCACAAAGCGGATACTTGAAAGTGTTACATTCCTTTAAAAGGCCTCATCTTTTTACTTTATTATTTCAGCTCAGTTCCCAACCTTGATAAAGCAGACTGAGTCAAAATAATCGATTCTGCTGGGACACGGCTGGGTTTTTTGAAGCACGTTGTAAATCTTTGGTTAGGAAAGCCACTGTGGGCTTGTTATGGGTGTTCCTCGTGAATAACCGTGGAGGTCCTGCAGCCTTAATAACCTCACCGACTCAGTGTCCTCTCTTCCAGTCCGTCAGTCTGGTCATCGCTGTACAGAAGGACAAAGAGCAACTGTACCCTAGGGTGTCCATGAATAGGGATGTTTATAACGACATGGTACAATTTGTCACACCATAGTGCAACCTGTGTCTTGCAGGAAGCCAAATAATGATTTTAACTGCCCGTCCAAAAGATTGATCTCCCTAATCCTCCCCACCTTTCTTCCCAGTGAAAGGTGCAGACTAATTTACGAGCACAGGCATGCTACGCCTGTGAATGAATGATCTGGCCTCTAGCAAAAAGAGGTAATTTCCTCTTAATGTAGTGCCGTAAACATTTATCATCACACTGAGCTGACAGCACATCCACATCGCGAGGATGCTGCAACTGCTTGCTTTAATCTGTGGAGATTTCTAGCTCTGATTAGCGGTGTGGTCTATAATCACCAGACCCTCCATGCTTGGTTAATTTTACCTCCACCTGCAGCAGGAACTGTTGGGAGGTGCTATAAATACATGTAATTCCTTGGGCAGTGCAAAGGGACAATCTCAGATAAGTATCAGTAACAGCCACTGAGGTACTCAGGTGATATTAAAGTTTGATATTCGATATAATGACATAATGAAAGACAAGCTGGAACCTGAGAACTGAACGACGCTTGAGGCGAGGATATCACATTACATAATTATGCTCACAACCCCGCTTGTCTTGACACTTTAGGACGTGTATTATTCTAGTGGAGGGATAAAACGCACATCGCTGGCAACAAGGCTGTTAGGTCACGTTAAAAGCAAAAAGCTACCTGCACACTTCCTCCATGCTAACTACGTTCATCCGGACAACTTTTCCATCCTCTGAGATCTTCATCAGGTCAAAAAGTTGACCTGCAATCTTGTACTGCCACAATTTCCAAAGGACAGGTGGTATTAAAAATGATAACTTTTACTTTTATTCTCACCTGCATTCTGTGAAGACAAAACGCTACTCTTCCTCCGACTGGATCTGTAGGATCTATAGGCACCAAGTGCTGGCCAATCAGCAGCGGTGCAGAGCTTCCCGCCGGTCTTCCGGGGGATGCATCCTCTGTACGTCCAGCTCCTGCTGGGTCAGAAACGCTAAGACCCTTTAGCACCCAGTATGTTGCCTGACTTCCTCAAATACGGATAAATAGTTGATAAACCTCATCACACAGTCCACAGCAGCTGAGACTCCCCGACTGCCACATCAGTGAGGAGTCTCTTAACCTTGCGGCTGAACTGATGTGGATCATGGGATAAAACACGCGACACTCGTGAGGCTGATTAAAGAGCAGAAACTGTTTACGACACTGTTATGTCTTCAGATAACAGGCGTACTTTGTGATCTTTATACTTCCTGCTAGTCGCGGCGTAGAAGAACTGCAAAATGTCACATCTTCTGAGATTTGGCCGTCTGTGGAGGTAGAGAGGCTGCACGTCAGGAGGCTGCGCGCTGCACTCTGGGCTGCTCATCAAGTTTACAGGGATTAATAATGTAGATCGACAAGAGTGTGCTGACAATGAGAACTGCATCTGTAATTTGTTCGACTTGAACACCACTGTGCCCAGGCAAAGTGAGTGAAAAAGAAACCAAAGCAAAAGAAGAACTGATTTCCGTGGATCTTTTTTTTTTTTTTTTAATGTAAGCAGCTGAAAATGTCTTTTTTTGGACGTGCTGCAGAGGAGACATAACCTTTGGTGGGTTCCCGCTGTTGTATGATCTGCTCGCACGTTGTCGGGTCTGTGTACACTCCATCCAAAATTGTGTTTGATAACAGAATAAACAAAGATATACAATGCATTTTTCATAATAGTAGCAGCATTCACCAGCATGAAGTATAAGTGCGGGAGACGCGGTGAGCATAAGGCACAGCGGCGTAGCATCATTATTTAAATCTCCCTACACACTGACAGGATCAGTCAGAATCTAAGAGGAATTAATGATCTTCTACGTGTACCAAAGGTCACACAGTTCATACAGTAAAGTTGTCGTTCTCCTGATGGATCTCAGTATGCAGGGCACTGCTGGGAGCATTCCAGGTGGTTCCTTGTTGTTTCTTTAAAAATGTAAAGATTAGTGAGGCAGTTTCCTGTAAAACGGCTCCACGTGCACAGTAACATCCTCGCAGCAAATACTGAGGGACATTGGAGCAGAGAAAAAATAAAAACTATATTTATGAACAGATGGAACTCTCCAGGAGAAACAGAAATAAACTTTTAGCTTCTGAAGACAAAGGAAAACAAACTGTTTTCCCAGCAGAAAACTGAATTCATCATTTCGAGCTTCTTCTCACCAGGAGGTCTGTGCTGTATTTGCAAGCTTGATTGTCCCCTAAACTTTGGTCTGTAGGACTGGTCGTAGCAACCAGGATGGTACGCCGGTGCAGAGGGAAGAGGTGGGCTCAAGCACGGCGTGCTAGCTCAAGTGTACATAACCTGGACAGCGGCTGGATGCATTTGGCTCGCCATACTGGAACTCTGCTAGCTGCAGCGCTGAGGTGTCCAGATTGAACAAAAACCTACGACGTGGCAGTGCATTTACAGCACAAGGATATTTGGTAGATGCTGCTGGGTTCTGCCTGCTTTTCGCTTATTTGCAGCTGAACCAAGAGGCAAACCTATTCTTTCTTTGGTGAGTAAACTTGTCAGTTTTTGAAGCCGTGTGTGACGGCGTGTGGCAGCAGAGCCGGCAGAGAGGATCTTCACCTCTGTTCTGTCCTTCTCCTGTGATGAAATATAAAATCAGACCCAGAGGATTTCCAGACAAATATCAGACTCCAGCGGAGTGATGACGTAAGCGTGCTCAGGCTCGGAGTGTGTGAGTGTTGGCCAGTGGGGGAGAGAGGAAGGTTGGGGGGGGCAATCATGATTCAGCGTAGTTCTAGGAAACCAGGCCAGCGTGCTTGTAAATAGTGCACGTGACTTTAGTCCTTTGTGCTGCATTTCTTTCACCCACCATTGCATATGAATGAGTGTACACACCCCAAGTGTTCTTGCACTTCACATAAGAGATCCTGCACTTCTAAATATCAAAATGTAATTTAATTTTAACTCCAAATTAGTGGTGTAACCAATCAAACTGCATCGTTATCACTACAATACAGAGCTTATCGAGTGGATGACACACCACATAGTTGTCAGAGACGTCACTCAGCAGCTGATTGGATGAAGCAACTGTCCATCATCAGCCTCCTTAAACCGTTCGGATCCACAAAGTCACACAGACACCAAAGCCAGTCTGAGGATGAGGAAAACATCTTTCCCAAAAGGTTGGATCTGCACATCTGGACTTCAATCCATCCATTTTCTTCCGCTTATTCCAATTAAGGGTCGCAGGGGCGGGGCTGGAGTCTATCCCAGTGGCTATGGGCGAGAGGTGGGGCTCACCCTGGACAGGTCACCAGTCCATGGCAGGGCCAACACATAGAGACAGACAACCATTGGCTCTCCCAGCCACGCCTACGGTCAATTTAGAGTCTGGATTAACCTGGTCCCTCTTGATGTCTTTGGACTGTGGAGGAAGCTGGAGTACCAGAGAGAACCCAGCAGGAACAGGGAGAACATGGAGACTCACACAGGAAGACCCAGTGCTCCAGCCAGGGCTCCACCCACAACCTTCTTGCTGTGAGGCGACAGTGGCGACCACTGCTCCACCGTGCCGCCTACATCTGGACTTGAAATAAGAGTCTTTTTAATATAAATTCTGTCTTGTTCTAGATCTCTGAATGTAGGATTTGCTCTCCTCGCCATGAGGCCAAACATTTATTGAAGAGCAGCGAGTGAGCGAGCGAAGAGAAAATTCGCTTCCCTCATGGTTGTTGGCATGTCAGAGGCATATTAAATCCAGAGTCACCACAAGATCAATACTTGCCAAAAGTGTCAACACTTGTCCAGCGGGGTGATCTAGTGTAGGCGTGCATTTGCATTACATTGTGCTAAAGTTCACAGCCTGAGATTGGATCAATCTTTGCTCTGTCAATCACAATAAAACTCAAATGAGTCATTTTAAACAGGAGTACATTGGATGACCTGTGGGGACTGTGGAGGTATCATTACGATCTGAGGCCTCATTATCTTTGAGCAGCCATATCTGATGCAGTTGACATCTGCAGTTAGCTCGTCTGGCTCATAAAGCAAAACTGCTTTTGCTGCGAGAGACTATTCAGCTTCGGTGTGCCAGTTAGTTGTGGGGTTTTTTTTAAATCTTGTCTAGACAGACATTATATTTTAATAGATTGTCAATGCTAGCTTATTTGATACTTGGAACAAAATCATCTCAAGGAACACAAGTACAATATGATGTTAGCCTTTTTCTGAGGACAATCACCCACTCCTCTGTAATATGTAGACCCACAATGTCTCATGTGGCTTGGATGGTTTTCAGATGCAGCAGAGCAACAGGAAGTAATTATTTCACCATTGATTTAGCCTGATGTGACGCTAAAACTTGCTGACTCTCTGCTGTTTCTTTTTAATCAAATACGACTTTAACTGATCGCTCTCTGTGGTTAAGAACGGTGTAATTTGTGTCCTCTGAATATTTTTGTGTCTTAGAGTCATGTGATGTTGAGATACGGGTGGACTTTTTCCTCGTTTTTCTTTTTTTTTCCTGTGCACCGCCACATCTCCAGCCAGCCATGAATGTTACTAAAGCCAGTTGCAAACGCGGAGAAAAACCTCCGTTTGAATAAAAGGTGAAGGAGGGAGGGGGAAAAAAGGGGGAAATGAGATGTAAAGGACTGTGGAGAAAAAAGGAGGGAAGAGAAAAGAGGAGAAGAACAGATGTCAGACGACAACATAATATCTTTGGTGTTTCCTAAATTCATGATCAGGAAGTTTCTGTCTCATGTTTACCATAGAGTATATTAACATAAATCTCTGCCTCATCTGAGGCGGTGAGAGCGACTGGTCTGTTGAGTTGTGGTCTCAGAGCGATGCTGTTACCTGACAGACAGGAAGATCGTCTCTTATTTTCTCCACTGTCACCTGGCAGGAATCTCCTCCGATCACAGATGGATGAAGGAGGCTCACACACGTCTGAACGCTGGCGTATTCACACCTTTAATTCTGTTTCTTAAAAAAGATTAATAGGTCGTACGTCAAGCAAGCATGAAGGAAGAGCATGCGAAGAAAATAAATATTTATGTGAAAAACATCGATTTTCAAATGTATTCTTGCACTGGCAGCGAGCTCCAATCACTGTTTCGTTCCTCTGCATGAATAAAAAAAAATCTCTCCGTCGGGGTGTTGAGCTCAGGCTACAGCAAATACTCTTGTGCTTTCAGGATATACGTGCCGGACTTTTGCTCGGACTCCTGGGACGGCAACGAACAGTAGGCTTTGAGTGCACTTAGCAAAATGAGGTGACAAAAAGTGAGACGGACTATAAAATCACATAAATATTTATTGCTGGACTGGGGAAGTACCGGGGATATGAAGTACTCTTCCTTAAATCTTTGGAGAGATTAGAGTGACGGTGCCAGGGCTGACGGTGATGGTGAGCGATAATGACGATGATGAGATAATAATTAAGACAATGATCACCCTGACCATAATAGAATACAGAAAACCAGAAAGGTCATTCGCTGGGAGACTGATAGAATTCAAGTCAGACCAATGCTTTTTTATATCAAAAAGCCAAATCCAAACTTACTACTGATGGAATGTCAATCAGAATTATTCACATCAGTCAAATTTAATTGTTTTTGTTATAATTCCAATTTGTTGTTTTTCTTTTTTTTTTTATTGTGGTTAAATATCTTGAACCTGTGGCAGTAGGAGGTGATGAAGATTTGTATCACCAGGACGTTGTAGTTTATGTTACAAAATAATGGAAAGGGGTTGCAGTAAAATGCTCATAATCATGCTAACATTCTCGTGCTAACATGTGCGCTACAAAACTGTTTGCATGTTGATTATGATACATTTATGTGTTGACCGCCTGAAACCAAGCGTACCCTCACTGACCTCAGGTCCCCAGGTCACTGCTCCACCTTCACCTCTCATCCAACCCTGCTCCACTGCAGGAGCCGCGGTGGTTAACCTGGCGGGTTGAGGGTCAGAGCTGCACTCATCTGAGGTTTGGAAACAGGAATTCTGCATCGGTCAGTCTGTGAGGAGGAGGAGCAGTGAAGGGACATGACAGCCTGTACTTCTTTACTTGAGAAAATCTGATTCAGTACATCTACTTTTATCAGTCTTTTTTTTTACTTCTAATTGAGTACTGAATGTGTGTACTTTTTTCTGCCTCCTCCAAAAACTACTGCTTGAGGGTTAAGTACCTACAGTCACGTCTAAAAACGAAGATAAACCCGCCACCCTTTGTGTTCAGGGGGTTTTGGACGTTGCGATGTTTGATCATGTTTCCTTCACTGCCTCCTCCCTGTTTATCAGCCACGATGGTAATGCACCGTCTGCAGCAAACCACTGAAAATTAAATGAGCTAATTAAGGTAATTGCCAGAAATCTATGTTGCTATTAAGTTGCCACTCTGTAAGAGTAATGGTTTGCATCTTATTCACTTAATTGATTGGCGTACTACATCACAAACACGAGGCCGCTCATCTTATCTCCCCGCTGAACGCTCTCCTTCTCCTCACTTGAAACAACACATTAAAAGACTCTGTCATTTCAGACAAACGCCTTTTACACACTGTGAGTTTACTGTATTGGTTCCAGCATGCTAGTTTTAACAATGAAGCACGATAAAACTGGACTCAGCCGACTCAAAGCTACAGATAACTCTGTCATTCAAATGTCATTTTATTCTGCAGAATATCAAAGAAAAAGATTCGGCGGAGAAGCTTTTCACTTCTTTGTGTCTGTATGAAGGGCTCACTCCGGCTTATCTCCCACTGGATCTTATCTGGATCTCTCGATGGGTTCTGGTCCAGTCATGCTGCTTTCATCTGTAAAGAAAAAGACTATCTGAAAGTAGAGAAGAAAAGCATTTTCTGTTGTTGTCAGCCTGGAAAATGTCAGACGTTCGGGTGCATCATCGTTGATTTGTGCCATTAATGGTTCAGATAAGGCACTGAAGTTTCTCGTGGAGTCAGATGCCATTCAGTCACTCTGTGTGTGTGCTGGTAGCTAAAGGTGAAACGCTGTTTTTTTGGGGGTTTTTTTTTTGTGTGTCCCAATTTTCCAGCTCTACTTTTTATTGCCTTGTGTGCCTTTATGTCTGCGCTGAACTGTAAGTGCAAACGTAGTTTATATCTCAAGAAATATCCAAGTGAAAAATCAATCAAATGTTTTGGGAGCACTCAGCACAAAGCATTTCTCTCCCGTTGGCTCCTGTTCCATGTCTGCGTTATGCTATTGCTTCTCTGAGCATCCGGTGGCAGCCGTAAATGTTTGTGGCAGCAAGAGGAGTCTGCAGCACATGTACGGTGGCCCTGAGAGTTCAGCACAGGCAAATGTTGCAGCGCCGGAGGCCCACTCTCACACACCTCCACTTGCTCCCTGTCAAGTCCTGCATCACCAACAAAATCCTTCTCCTCGCCTCTAAATCCTTCCATCGAACCTCCTTCATCCCAACATGACCGCCCCGTAACCTGTGGTCACCTGATATGGGCTCCCCACTCCAGCTCCCATCTTTAAGAAACAAAACCTTCAGTGAAACTGGATGAACCGGTGGGTTCATCAGGGACGGGATCGTACAGGACCCACATGGCGATCTGATCGTGGTCTTTCCCGCTCAACCTAACGTCTCATCTGAATATTTGCTGCGTGTTCGCAGCGGCGAGCTAGCCCGTCCCACTGCTGTGTCACGCTGTGGTATGGACCTCTGCTTGCTTTTTAAAGTAGCTATTTTTGTTACATCGGTGTTCAGGGACAGTCTGGGTGCAGGAGTGCAGTCTAGACCGATGAGAGAGGATCGTCACCGAGCCTCAAGATTGGGCGTCGCTTCGCATAACATCCCTATCAGCCTGTATGACCCCCCCCCACTCCTGCCACCCCGAGTAGCTTCCACCACGTCAATGACGTATTTGAGCCCACGGAGCTGTTGTCTGTGGACTGGAGGCACATTTACACTCAAGGTCAATGAGATCAGAACCGAGCAGCTCAATCATCTTCACTGTGTCTGCAGTCATTTTCATATGTCATGTGATCAGGTACCATCCGACTGCAAACCCAACCCCCCGAACGTTTTTTACGACCTGCCCAATAGAATCAAGACGTTAGTCTTGGTCAGATACCCTAAAAGCTCAAGGGAAGTGCTCGCTCGTCTGCTCTGGGTCTTCAATGGAAACAGAAGATTTTTGGTGGGGGAAACTTTCCTGGAAGTCCAAACCTTCCAGACTGAACTTGTGTTTGAAGGTTGTGTCCGCTGTCAAGCCCCTCTTGCTGTCGTCCATCTGAAGACGGAAAAGAAGCCCGTTACGTGAACCACATGACCGAGCCTCGAGGTTGATGCATCCCTCTCTTTAGATTTCTACATCAATGTGTATCTGTCAGCTCGTACAGTTTGGGTGTTTCGCTGCTCTGCGAGCGTGAAAGCACCCGTGTGCTTAGGCAGCTCGGCTCCTGGATACCCTCCAATCACACTCCAGCCGAGAGGAACCGGAGCAAAGTGGATGTCAACATGCTTCTGCAATGATGGATGGGCCTCACTAGAGAAATGATGAATGACCAGGGTGGCCGCATGTGTTTCATATCATGCAAAAGGAGTTACTATTGCATAACTGCTGCTCCTGCGACCTCTAGTTGACCTGTGTCAGAACAAGAAGCCAGCCATGACTTTGTCTTCTGGATGGTCGACGCCAACGGGAAGTCAGGAAACATGATCTCCCAAGATTTTTTTTCTGAGTTAAAAATAAGTATTTTTCTTCCAAAGCTTCCCTCACTTGTAATGAAGGTAGTTATGTTTGTTTTCTTCTTCACGGCGCAAAACTCCAATAAGTTGTGCTAATTAAACACAGAGGAAGTAATTAAAAAGTCCCATATCTGCTGTGGGCAGACTGCACGCCTCTCCATGACGCCCGATAAATAGAGGAAGAGACTGCTCTTTCAATTTCAAAGTCTTTTTGAGAGCCATGACACAATGCCGTTCAATTCCTACAACCACCTTGACAAATGATCATTGAGCGAACTGGACTATAAAACATAAATGGTGTCCAAAAAGCTAATTTAATTTTATTTTCAACACCATCGAACCGATTGTTCACATTTCTCTCCCCGCGATTCATCTGACAAAACATGAAAACCCAGTTCAAGCTCGCTCAGCGGGCACGGTCGGCCCGAGGAGGTCGACGGATGGAACATGTACAAAAGAACATGATATCAGAGAGAGAAACAAAACATTTAAATTAATTTCTAGCAGGGAAACAGCCCTCTCAGGGCTGGTAAAAGCAGAAATGTGCTTGGCTAAGCTGCAGGAAACTAGAAAGATACAACCCTGAAGTGGTTACTGTAAAATATCCAGTCGAAAGGCATTTAAGTACTTTATTATCATCATAGAAAGGCTTTTTTCCTTACGTCTACTTTCTTTTGTCCTTCTAGATTTTTTTCAACTCAGCAGCTGAAATGACCCATTTTCTACATTTTCATTTAAACGACCCTGGAGGTCAATAAATGAAGACGAACAGCGTTTCATGTTCCGGGCTCATAAAGAAGATAAGTGTATTTAATCTTCTCTTTACACACTTGGGAGATTGGCTTCAACAGCTGTGCCACATTAAGAGTTTACAAAAAGATGTCAGAAGACACCCGGAGCAGAAGAAACCAGCTGATGCATCAGGAAAAAAACAAGCAGACCCTTTTATTTCTTTATTTCTTTAGCATCTTTTTCTTCTTTTTTTGGAAACAAAGATGATTGCTCCTATAACCGAAACAGCCTCAGATGGTTTCTGTATTTTTGGTAATTATAACAATTTCTTCGAACTGCCCGGAGCACATGATTTATAATGTTTACTGCATCTGGGAGATTTCCATATTATGAGAAAAGCTGGCACAACAGGAAGGTAAAATAAAGGCCTATTTGGGTTAAACCATTTTCATAGTATGAATAATGAATCCCCCTCCAACCCTGGTGTTTTGTTGAGTGCAGGCACAAGATAATTGAATTAAATACCCTAGAAATATTTATTTGTTACATCCTGAGTTACCGGAGTAAACCTGAAAATCGTCATTTCTTTAAAAACATTTTTGGCAAAGCAGATCGAGAATAAAACTTAACCAGAAGTACCTTCTGGCTCAGGCCCTAACTAGTAATACCTTGGTGGCGGGTGCCTGTCACGGTGACCTTTGACCTCTTCTCAGTCCATCCTCGGTTCCAGTGGAGGTTTGAGCCAAATTTGAAGGAATTCTTTGCAGTTCCTCCTGAGATGCTGTGGTAAGGAGAAGGGGGCAGATATTTGAGCAGTGTCGGGGGGGTGCAACATAGTACTTTATGAGTAACATGTGGTGTTTGTGATCAAACCTCAGTAATAATATTACAGTTACAGTGTCCCTTAACAGCAGAGCTGGTACAGGAAGCAGCTTTAAACAAAAGGAGTCCTGGGGGAGGTGTTTGGTGACTAATTCACAGGTTTTCACAAGTGGAGATGCTTCCCAGATGCCTTCATGTTACATTATTTACATACACGTGTACTTGATAGGTCGACACTCGCAGGAAAAAGAAAGAAATTCATTTTGATTTGATTTTGTTGACATATTAGAGTCAGTTGAGTTTACAGGGGGAGCTTCATATTTCTGTTTACCACCTCGTGAATCTTAAAATTCAACACCGTCACTTATTTTATTTTTGTGACTGGCGATTGTCGACTAATTATGTGGCAGCGGAGGCAGGAATACCCCCCCCCCCATGTTTTTTGTACATAGTTATGTCACATTAACATGTTATATTAACTGTGCCTGCTCACTTTAAACCACGCCAGAACCTTCTACAAGCAAACCCGTGTTTATCTGTGGACTCTATCTGTTCTGGGTTTTTAGTAAATCCAGGCTTTAAGTGACAACTGTCTCCGTCTGTGCTACCTCATCGTACTTCTTTAGGTTACCGGATCACACTATTATGAGGAGAGTGGATTCTGGAGGGGACTGACACCTCCTTCTCTGAACTTTGATGCCTGGACGACGGATGTCTCTTTTTATTCTGGCCTAAAGCAAAAAACTGGAATGCCTCTTGCTTCAATCTTTATTAAGCAATGTAATGCTGTACTTGTATGTTCATTCCAAATACATATAAAATGTAAAAAATAGATGAAAAATTCAACACCAGTTCAGCACTCATAAAAATCCAGACATGTCCAAGTCTGTAGGAATCAGTTGTTCATAACTGAGCCTGTAGAGTCCACGCTACCATTTTGAATGCCTCGTCATGCTCGTGCAGCCAAAGAAGAACCCTGTACACACAGTAATATACAGTAACTAAATACTTCAAATGAAAGTAATGAGTAATGTCTAAAATATTACATTTAGGAAGTCAGACAGTAGGTGAGGGGACGGTGACCTTGACCTTTGACCACTAAAATCGTTTCACTTCATCCTTGAGTCCCGGTGGATGTTTGCACCAAATTTGGAAGGCGTTCCCGAGGTGTCGTGTTAGAGAGACGGCAAACAACAGCTGCACGTGCCGGGACATCAACGCTGCTCTCTCGATGGCGGGTGTTAAATTCTGAGGAGTGATGAAGTTAAGCAACGGTCGGCGTTGAGAGAACAAATGTAGCCGGGGAAGGTCTTAACATGTATCCTGATGCAAATGTGTGTCAATGTTAATTTGGGTTAAGTGCAGGGTGGCGCTGTTCAATGACAAGATAAATGCTGACGTCCCTGACGAGCCCTGTGAAAGAGAGCTGAAGTGCTGCTGCTCTGAGCGTTGTTGCATCATTATTCATCCCCAGGACTGAGCTGAGAAGAAGCTGTGTATCTAATGATGGGCTCTCAGGACATCGAATCATCGGCGAGAATGACGCGACTGTAAATGAGAGTGCGGCTCTCTGCTGGTGTCGGCATCTCTATTCAAGACGGAGAGAGACGGGGGTGTTCCAGGTCTGACTGTCTCCTCGAGTGTCTTGTGGACATCAGTGTATGTTTGCATGTGCTTTGGTGATGGGCCATCAGGAGGAAACCAAATGTCTCAGCGGGGGGGTTTCTGACAGAGTGATGGGCCACGCTAAACCCTGAAAAATATCCAGAATCCCTTTTAGCTCTCAGACTAGAGCTGCACGGTGGCTGTACCCTAGTGTTTAGCCCCACAATACCACTGGATTGAGATGAACAAATTAACACAATTAATCCCGCCCTTTGCACCTTGACCCTGTTTGTGGCTCCAGCCTGTGTATGGACTTTAAGGGGCTGACAGTCAGAGATGCTGAAGCGGCGCAGCGGTTCTGTAAAACAGTGATGGAGGCAGACGAAGGCGGCGCCGGCTCCTGAGACGCGCCGCAGGTCACTCCTTGGGTGGATGCGGGTCATTGCCTGAACAGTGACGAGAGTTCTGAATGTGAGGGGAAATAAAACCTCCTCTCTAAACCTCTAAAGTTCGTTTATGCACACGTACCATAAATCCATACATAAATAAGTTTAAATGCTTAAACAGCCAAAACTGATGAATGCTAATTCATCACATTTGTATAATGAATTCCGAGGAATTCATTACAAAACGTGCTTTGTAATTTCTTGGTGCTTGTTTTGCTTTGCTTTTTCTTAGCTTGACAGTCCAATTATACACATTCATTTTTTTGGGAAAACAATATGCAAATAAAGTCAGGAATAAATAAATGCACATTGGAAGTGTTTGATTGTACAAAGTGATATCATGATTGATTATGAAATCCTCTTCTCTTAAATTTAAATTTGGAAGAAACCAAAAAAATAGTAACAATAATATTTCCTTTGATGATTCACTAAATCTATCAATGAAATCTTGAACACATCCTTATTTCTGCTAGCGTTTGAGTTTAGACCAGCTTTTATTCAATCAGGAAAATGACACCGATTTTCTTTTTGTGCCTCAGCGTTTTTAGACCGCTAGCGTTTGGTTTTGTCCTATAAAGATTTGAAAATTCTATTGATAAGAAGATTTATTGAAGAGTTCTCATGTTTAGACTGAAGAATGAACCGCTTGGACGAATCGATTCTGTCTGGAGTCGGTGGGTTCACATTCTTGGTCCGGTTGTGAGCGCCTGTGGTTGATTTGTTAAAGATGGCGGAGCTGAGTGTGTTTTTCTGTCCCCTCCTGTTTGTTTCTCTCTCCAGATGCCTCCTCCCTTCCTCCCCACGCCAGAGTCGTCATCCTAACTTGGGCTGAATCACTTATCAGCAGCCCGGGAGACTTAAACCCTGAGTCCAGTCAGCTGCCATGTAGCGGCAGCGTGTTAGCAGCTGCGGCTCCTACGTCAGTCAGGGGTTGCTCCTCCCCTTTGCAGGGCGCGTGTCTTGTGTTCAGCTCCTTTTTCAAAATTTCTGTTGCATTTAAACTCGTTATTGTTAACTCATTTGATTGACCAGATTTTGTTTTGTGGCCTTTAATCTTGTGGTTGTTACACTTAAACTGAATAATCTCCCTCTTGACTTTTCAGTGTCCCTTTCCTCCGGGTTACTTGGTGATTCCCATCGTGCCCCAACCATGACTGAGGACCTCACAGGCGACACTGTGTTTGAGTTAAGGCATATAAGTGCTCTGGAGGCTTGCATTTCTTTTAGTATAATAAGGGAGCACAAAAGAGTAGCTAGACAGATGGAATGAAAACTCCCACGCACTCTGCAGCAAATGAAATGTTCGGCTTTGCTTTTCAGAGGAAAATATAATTTCAAAGTTTGAGTCATCAAGTTTCTTACTTCGAATCTGGGATTTAAAATACAGTCATTTCAGTTTGGAGGCTACGAGTGATTTAAGACATCATCATGCTGTCCGGCGGCTCATCATCACCGCCAGCTTTCAGCGCGTTCAAGGACGCGCTGCCACTCAAGTGGGACACCACGTTTGTCCATCCTTTTATGACTGGCAACAGGTTACTGGAGACTGTGGTGGCAATAATAGCTGGATCAATACAACAGAGTGGATTGTCCTCCCTGACAATCCGTAGGTGAGCGTCGCTGTACTGATTTATCAGGAATGCAGTAACTTGCTGCAGCAATAACTGATGCTACATGTGGAGGATCTCAATTCGTCTTTATATTTGTGGAGCAATAAAGTCAAGCCTCTGCCTGATTTATCTGCAGTTAAATTCAATGAGAATATCACAGGGTGAATCAATTTTCCACCACAATGGTGTTGTTTGCCTTCACGTCGGGCCATCGATGTTCATCAAAGTAAATTGTCTACATGTATTGGTGTTAAAACTTGTGCTCCGCAAAAACAAAGAACTGTCCTTTAGGAGCGAAGTCTGCTCTGAAATCCTCACGATCCCTAACTTTGTTTGCTTCAAAGGTTTGGATCTGATCATCGCTCGCGCATATTCATTTATTTTGAGAATTCTACCTTTCAGAGTGCCGGTTTGTTTTACGCAGTAACCACAGCGGCATGACAGGCTGCTGCTGAACCTCACACCAACTTCTAAATGTGTTTCCATGAACTGCCAAGCAAATATGAGGCGGCCATCAGAAATGCTGCAAAATGGGAAACACAGAACACAGCAGTTCCTTTCAAGGAATTGAGAGCAAATAAACAAGGTTACATATTCATTTTACCACCAGAGGATGGTGGTAAAATGAATCAAGTACTTGTGGTTTATTCTAATTTTTTTTTTTTATTTTGACAAGAACTAGAAATACCAAACTTCCGTGACGTCAACCTGTCTGTCACGGCGACCTGTGAACGCCATGGGAATCTCAGTTCATGCTTCCTGAGGTATCGCATCAATGAGAATGAGACGCCTATCGTGTA
This sequence comes from Aulostomus chinensis, assembly GCF_037954235.1. NCBI lineage: Eukaryota > Metazoa > Chordata > Actinopteri > Syngnathiformes > Aulostomidae > Aulostomus > Aulostomus chinensis. Next base: position 28,373,838 of record NC_141326.1, on the reverse strand, counting down.
CATGTGAGGTCACACGGACGCCAAAATCTTGTCAGTTCATCCCACAGTTCCAGCGACTCGTAGTTCAAAATCGAAGAACTTCCCTCCGGGTGTCCCTGATTTTACCCCGTGAATTTACAGAGGGATCACAACAACAACAACGTCACGGACACACGGACGACCCCAAAACATCCCCGTGAGGCCCAGAGCTGTCGACTTTAGTTTGGTTTAGTTTGGTTATCAGGGACCATCAGAAGAAAACATTGATCTCACGGAGAAAAGCTGCTTTCACCAGTTTACCGATTTCCATCTGTGGTTCCTGGGCGGGTCGCCACAGAACACAGCCTAGAACGCAAAAGATACAGAGTACGATTACTTATTGTCCAACTAGAAAAACCAAAACCAGACACTCTCCTGAGGAAGGCAGCTTCCAAGTCACAAATGTACCAAATTTGGTGCTATAATTACCCCCCGAGCTGCTGTCGTAGGGGACAGGTGGGGGTCAGACGGAGAGCAAGTGAAGTGGCTGGTGAGCTCGGAGTGTGGGAAAGTTCTGGACTAGCTGGGCTGTTCAGCTGATCTCCTGAACCGAGGAAAATAGTACAAAAAATGTCAACACCTGACATGTCAGTTAACATGACTCACGGCTGGGCTTGGCTCCAGAGCTGTCAGGGCCAATATCGTCTAAGGTAATTCCCTGTCTCTCTCTCTCTCTGTCTCACACACACACACACACACACACACACACACACACACACACACACACACACACACACACACACACACACATGCACGCACAAGCACGATGTCACGATGCATAACCATTTCTAACCTTACCTAACTCAACATGCTCCCACTACAATGGTTTAAAAGTTAATCTGGATAAAAAATAGCGGTGCGCACACAGTCGTGTTTAATTTACAGTTTATATCTCAGTGTTTTGAATGTTGTTTTGGAGCACATTACAAGTACAACCACCTGAAAACAACACATAAACAGTGGGTAATACACCGCAAGAGTAGGGAGCATAAATCAACAATAGGAGGAATCTGTGAACGAAGTTTGTTGATCAGAACTGTGTCTTCAGAATTAGCTCTGTTTTTGCTGCGAACCTTATAATTGACCACTGCATCACTGCCTCCATCAGCAGATTTGACTCAACGCACAAAACAACTCTATTTCCGTGTTTTTAATTAAAGCTTTTCATTTCCACTAATGCCAGCATTTCAGTCTGATTCTGCAAATTAGCTCTTGTCAAACATTGCTCGTGAACATATTAAGTCGTCTCCTCTCTAAAATGCACTCATTACACGTGTAAAAATGACAACGCCTGAGAGGGTGAGGAGGGAGAGAGCCACAGGTAATTACCTGAGCTGATGGCTACAAATGGGGAACTCTGAACCAGGAACTTCTGTCTTTCATGATATTACAATGCTAAAGTGCTAACTACTGTGTTAACCACAATAATAACAAACATTCACAACAGCACTGACCAGTCAGTCACTAAATGATCAGCTGAAGCAAATTTACAATGTATTTCAACCAGGGATGAGTGAGTACACCGCTATCTGCCTCTGTGCAATCACGATTGCCTGTATCCATACTTGGAGGAGGCGGGGCTTAAAACCAGAAGCAGGTGGGGCTTAACGCAGGAGTGTGTGTTTGTTTTTCCGTGCAGTTCTGTGCCTTCCAGAATGGTTGGGAAGCTCCTGGAGTTTTTCACTGCTGTCATTGCAAGACACACAAATGTTGCATTCATCTCATTGCAGAGATGAAGAGGAGCTCAGCTCAGTTAAAGGAACACCGTTGGGATAAATGTTAGCGCAAGCCTGGATAACATCTCAGCATTTCTGACCGGAGTCCTGGTTCTGCACGCTTGTAACTTGAGGCACAAGAAGGGGGTTGAGAGACGACAGCTGCGTTTCCATAAAATGTCCAGCAAATTTTAGAAATGCATTAAAGGAGGGAAAAGTGATCTACAGCCTCAAATAGCTGGAGGTGAATAAATCAGGTTACGTAGTGCATCATCGGAGGACGGCGGGCTAGGACACGTTCGATGGCTTTCACAGGCAGAGAAGAAGAAGGAGAAGAAAGCCTGGAATGACGACAGGTCGTTTACCAGTGAAAAACATTCGTCTTGAGTCGACCCTTCCTGGTCCTGCAGTACATGAGAGGAGGATTTGAGTTTGGTTCTTCTCGGGTCAATTTCAATTAAATATGAATCAAACCAGAATTTAATTCAAAGCACTTTGGCCAAATAATAGCAAGAGCCACGGACTTCACTTTACACTCCCGTCATCCACAGCTGACTGAATCCCGTGCGGAATTCATTCCCTTGACGTTGTCCAAGTAGTCCTGTGCCTCTGGTCTCCCATTTGATTCTAATCAGCATTCTCATCTTTGCCTCAGTGTTACTGCAAAATAGGAGAAGAAGTTGAAGAGGAGCTGCTTCACATGCATGTTTACGCAACAACATCTCCAGGTGCCGGCTGAGGGACCCCCTGCAGGGCAGCCAGACAAATCCTGTCCTCTGAGTGAAAGCGAATAAGAGCGGAGTACAGGTCAGGACAACCAGAATGACGAAGCAGCGCAGACGGGCAGCTGTAACCCCCGAGCAGGAACTGTTCGGGGCACAGTTTGTGTTCGGCTGAATGAGCAATGTAACAGGTTCAGATGTGAGGGGTGGTGGAGTCTCGGGGTTGTCAGCTGACTGTTGGGAGGATGAAGATGCGTAAAAACAGGGACTCGGGAGGTTGGTGTGCTGCAGATGCTACGGCATTCGTAGCCGTGACGACTGCTAGGAGCAGGACGGAGTCAGACCGAGGAGGGGTGCTCTCAGGACAAGCCCCTCGTACGAGGGGGGCGGTGTGTGTGTGTTCTCTGTGGCTCTCTGCTGATTTATTCTCCGACTGCTCTTGAATTTGCACCAAGGGCCAACAGCACACTCAATGTACTCAAACAGAGACGTTCTCCTACAAATAGGTTCTAATTACATCATTGTGCTCTGGGTTTCACTGCAGCCACGCAATCGTAAAAATAAAACAGCCACTTATAATAACGTAATAGTAAAACAATTTAACTCACCTATTAGATTCTGATCAGAACAAGGTCTGATATCCCAGCAATTACGCTCACACTCACATCAATGGCTCCCTCAGCAACTCACCAATTTGGGGCATTCAGACATGCATTCAAAGGAAACACACCAGCGTGACGGACATCTTTGAAAGAACAGTTTTACCTCTCCTTTGAAAGGTTTTGAACGCAGTTTTCAGTTTTTGTCTGTAACCTGCAGCAGATCTCCCTACAGCAGCATTCATCTACCAGTGAGCACCACTGGGACCGCTGTGATTGGCTGGTGGAAATTTAATCGGAATCTCAGCATGGGAGGGAGGCAGAAGGAGAGCTCTGTTTGTTGGGTGGAATGCAAAGCCAGCGAGGTGAGTGTTTAAGTGCTATGAGTCCCCCACCTGGGAAGAAGATGAAATTGGGGTACCAGCGTCTGCTGAGTACCAGCGGGAAGGAACACAAATTTTTTTTTTAAAAAATCACTGCTTTGTTAGTTAACTTTGTTTCTCTTGAAGAAAATTAGGAGCCATTACTGAACCAACTTTAAATACAGGATATCACCGGTTCTCATTATTCCATGAGTCAAGTGTCAGCTGCTGCAGAACAAGCAGGTGCAGACGGACTCGGTAGAAGCTCGGTGAAATCCCACTGAAGCAGAACCTGCTCTCACTCTCAGAGAGACTGACAGGTGCTTTATTGCAGGAGTTCCCAACCGTTCTGACCACACGGACCTCCTTCAGACTGAATAATTCCACATGTGTACATAGGAAGTGTATCCGTGAGTTGGTTTCTCCAGGAGCAGGCACCTGTCCTTGCAGCGCCCCGGCCCTTCACAGTTCACCGACTTGTTCCGGCTCATTTCCATTCAGAGGCAACAGAGCAGAGTCTTGATTATGCTCCATAACAAAGTGAACGCAGCTCTGATTTACACTCGAGGCTTCCCGCTGAGAATCATTATCTGCAATCACGCTGATGCTCGAAAGGTCACACCGATGCACTTCTCCGAACGGGTCCGACAGATTCGCCTTTCACGCTTCCTCGTTCATGTTAGGCACCTTCTTGTATTGAGTTAAAGAGGAATTAGGAATTAAGGGCCGATGTCTCCTACCAAAGACCGTAATGGAAAGGTGGTTAGTTGTTTGTTTTGATATAATTGAATTCCCTGTGCAGCCAAAGTTCTGTGAAACCCGTCAAAGGAAACTGCTGCTAAACTGAACTATCGGTTTAAGAAGAATTTCACTTTTAACTGAGCTCAGTTTGTTTTGTCTGTTATTTTGCAGGTTTCACACCCAGAGCTCCTGCTTATTTATATTGTAAAGAGTTTTTCCTATCCCATATCCAAGTCTTCTAGCATGTAATTAGAGTTCAGAGTCAAGTACAGGAAGCGACCCGTCGCACTTCATGAGTCGCACCGCTGCAGAAGTCGGCGCAGAGTTCAATGGTGACCAGTTAGAGTGCGGTTCCATCAAGCACTCCTCTCCACATTAATCTCAGCTCATGTCAAAGAGGCTCATAAAAAAAAAAGAAAAAAAGAAGTGCAGCTTTATTAATTTTGAAAAAAGATCATTTACATGGAGCAGAAATGAGGTTTTATGGTGGACTAATGTTTTAAGAGGAACCTCTGGCATCGCTTTAGGTCAGCAAACATAACGGAAATTGATTTGATCCCCCGCCATGTCTACCTCTTGGGCAAAGAGAGACCAAAAAAATCTTGGAAAATATACATCAATTCATACTTCACGTGCTTGCGGGGTGTTTTTTTCTTTGCTTGAATAATTCAGGAGTATTCATCCTCATCTCCCTTTAAAGGTAATCAAGCCAGGCTGTAATTATATCCTTCGGAGGACCTTTCCACAAACCTTCCAGGCACATATTGGAAATTTGCATTTGTAATTGCTCTCTTTCCTCTGAGCTCTGTTGATTTGCAGAATAGCAATAAACAAAACATGTCTCCAAGTGCTTCCAACAGGGAATCGATAGGGAATTGTCTCTTTTTAATCAGCTAATACTTTGATTGGAAGGAGAAAAGAAAAAAAACTCAAGTGTGGACCTTCAGCTCTGCTAAACTTGAGGAAATTGAAAAGATTTCTACAAGAACTAATTATTCATCGGTGAACAGTCATTTATCACGCCGAAGAATCCTTGAGTGACGAGCCTTTGCTTCGCAGCGTGTGTGGTTCTCCCGGGGCATCAGCTCACTCCACGACAATCCACTCAGCAGCCACCGTGCTTTCATAATGAGCAGAAGAGAATATCGACCGCGACCGGCCCAGCCACCATCGTCTGGATGATCGCTAGTCAATTTCTTGTTTAATGGACACTTTTGTTTTATAATGGCACTTGTGAACAAGCCACCGGGGACAGAGTCCTTCCAGCCATGTATCAAAAAAAGCTCATGAAAGCTAATCTAAAGCTGGGAGATAAACTAGAGTTTATCAGCACATATTATATCGCCTAATAATCACATGGATCACATTCACATGGAGAGCAATAATCTTATTGATCAGACTGTTTTTCTTTTTTTATTCCGACATGAGTTGCTGAAGAATTTCCAATTCCTGCTCTTTACACGCTCCAGCAGACACAGACTAACATTCACAAGTCCATCCCACAAGTCACAGTACAACAGCTTGTCCTTGCAAATGAGAAGTTTTTTTTTCTTAATGACCTGCCCAGTTGAATAAATGTTGAATGAAAATTAGAATTAAAAACGAAGTGTTTCCGCGTGCACAACCTCTTCTGCATCCTTGGAGCGTTTCTTCAGTGAAGTGGCGACCGAACTGGGAGAGTCAAGACTGATTTAGAGACTCGATGATTGAGGACGCACGCCCCTACTACATATATCACTGGTGTTTTCTTGCCAGTTATGCAAAATAAAGTACTTTGGGTTTGCAAGACTCTCTGGAAGAAGGAGATGATGCATTCACGATCAAAAATCGGGGTAACATGTGCACCTAAAACGCTTCCCGCTCGGTTGGTTCCTTTTTGAAAGACATTTGTGTACCTCTTAGTTTATTTTGGAGGGAGGCTGAGTTTTAAAAGAGCTGGAACATCTTTGGAGTTAGGATTGATTGAGTGTCAGAGCTGGTTCTTCGGGACGTTAGCTTCCTTTTCTTTATTTTCTCTGCAGCTTGTTAGGAAATAAAGTCCATTGAAGTCCATTTCTTTCACCGAGTCCACTGTGGTCCATTTTTCCTGCAGCTGACACGTATGAAGCGAGGGGACGCACCGGCTAACCGCTGGGTAATGTGTGGTTTATGGATGACTTCTTCTGGGGCACTCTGGGAGTCTGAGTCTGAGCGTAGCTGCTTAAGGGCCAAATTAGCCCCCTGATTCTCTAATCAATTTGGAGACTGGAGGGAATTAACACACATTTTTTACAGTCTCCAAACAACCTAATCTCATGGGTTTGTGGGGCTAAAACAAACATCCGTGGACGTCCTGTTCGTGCTTGACCAGCCAGCTGAAAAAAGAACACGCCGGCCTTATACTTACAATGATATAGCCTTTCCTAACCGTTGATAATTCATCATACAAAGCCGCATCCGTATGTCAGGTCACTGATAGCAACCTACGGCACAGAAATGTCTTAACACTTTCTGTGACCTGTATAAATCATATCCCGTGGCATATTTAAAGTGTGTTCATGCTATAATGAAATATTCAAATGCAGTGGGGCAGCTTCCAGCGCCATGGAGCAGGTAAGTCTGTAATGATGACATAACAGCCTGGGAGGAATAAATGGGATTCATGGGAAATGAAAATCTCCAGGACTCCCAGTGTGACGGATGAGGCCAGAAAGTGGGTCAGAACCGCAGGTTGGTTGGCTGCACAACTGGGCCGAGACACATAACGCCAGAGGCAGTGAAGGAGCGTTTGTGCTCTTGTAAAAAATGGCCCTCTACCACGCCATTTCCCTCCCTCACATCACTAACTCCTTTTTTCCCAAGTTGAAATTTTTTTTGTAGTCATTTTAAAGAGAAATCGCCCAATGACCAGGTAAACAGAGAGGTAATGAACAGAACCAGAATACTGGCCTTTTAAATAATTGAATCCACATATAAAATCAACTCTGCCACATGGAAAACCTGCACATTCTAGGAGGGTGACAGTGAGGAACAAATAAAAGGCAGCAGAAAGTGGTCTGACTAAGATAAACCAATAAGTGGCAAATGAATTAAACATGAGCCGCCGGGTTTGGACGTGCCGTCCCCGAGAGTTTCAACTGTGAAAAGAACTCATTCATATTTTAATCACACTGGAGGTTCAATTAATCATTTTGCAGTTTAAGGGTGAAATTGATGAATATTCAGTTGCCAGGTAGAATGACTTCTGACCCCGGATCCTTGCATTGCTTTGAATAAAATTCCTGCGGACTGCGCCTCATCTAACCCAATCTCAGAGGATGCATCATGAGAGATGTGTAGCTTTGGGGATTTTATGGCTGCTGCTGCTACTCATCGATACGTGTTAATAAATATAATTCAACATGACAAAGCTCCACAGTTATTCATCACGTCAGTAGGCTGCTAGTTTAGTTTTCCTTCAGGGTGCATAATAATATTTCCTTTTAAAAAAAAAAATTGTAAACTTCTACGTGCATTACACCGTAGGACGCCTCGCCGCGTCGGACCAACATGGAGGCCTTGTCGGTGCACCGCTCCGATGAAGAGCAGCGGCGTCTGCGTGTTTGTACCGGTGGTTTCGCCCTGTCAGCCGTGATTAGTGAGCACAGAATGTCAACATGCAGTTGCATCATCAGGCGCCATCAACTCCAAGTCGAACACAGGCAGCAGCACTGTTTGTTCCAGCTAGCTTAGCGGCTCCACTTCTCACTATTGTCCCTCAGTGTCATGTGACTCAAGGTCATTCATTTTTATTCATATAGAGATTTTTTATTTTTTTTGCTGTCACGTCTCAAACAGAGAAATGTGAGCTCTATTTTAGGTAACACTGACACATGGAAGCATGAAAGTAAAGTGAAGAAGATCCTACATATTCATCCTCCGCTCTCAGCGGTCTGAAGCCTTTGAGGGAGACAAATCAGCTGCAGGAGACTTCAAAGTTTGGATATTCAGACCGGCTGGCTGACACTGAATTATCTTGTATGTGCAGTTTCACTTTTAAAACGTTCCCTCTGGTGCCTTCAATTGGGGCAGCACGACTACGGGGAAACTCAGGCTCTTAATGTCAGCCAAACGTCTGTTGGTTCACACTGTTCTCACCACAAGATGATCTCTCTGATGGCGCCTCTTTCACTGGGCTGATTTTGGGCCAGAGAAGTTGAAAGTAAAAATGGGTTTTATACACGTTTGATGGCAATTTGCTCGCTCAAACTTCCTAATATAACCCTAACCTTAAAGACCTTTGTGGCTGGCAACCAAGACCTTTTTTTTTTTCTTTTTTTTTTTTAATATTTCATTCCCAAAGTGACAGTCTGAAGGCAGTTCCAAAGCTGGATTCGTTCTGCCAGGCTTCTAATTTCCACTGGTGAAGTATTTAATCAGTTTTTATTGTGATGTTTTTCTTGTTTTGCCTAAAGGCACGAACATTTAAAGGTAGTCATTATCTCTTTTCTCACCATTTTTCTTTCAAATTTGCCAGCCGGCGCCAGGCACTTCAACAGCCTCAGAATATTCCGTTCTATGAATACATAAACAGGGAATATATCAAAAGACAGAACAGAACTTCTAGTTTTAGACACACACACCCACAACTTTTCAGACGGAAAGCTGAGCAAATAGTGTTGCTTTTGTCACCGAAAGCTGTCGAACCATTTCTAGAAAGAATATCAGGTTTTTGATTTTGTATTCATTTGCATGTTCACCAGCATGGCTGACATTATGACAAATATACATCTCAGCTGCAGCAGCCAAGGAAACACAGCGACCTCAGTCACAGTGGTTTCTTGTTCCTATTTTGGTCAAATGATCCGCAACAGCGCCCCCTATAGGATTGCAGGAGGATCTTTAATCGGAAAAGAGCTGCAGAAACTCCAGCGAGCCCAGAGACGGTGCTGAGGACGAAAAACGATCAATCAGTTTTGATTCATAAGCCTTCAAAATCACAAGTCCGAATTTTACTCGAGGGACGATACGGTTCGAACACGATGGGAAAGGAACAGGAAAAAAACAAACAAGTAGAAACATCAATAACTTGGATGCTTGAACAAAGTTAGATGTTGAATGCAAATTTACATTCCAAATCAGAGCATTTCTTTGTTTAAGATAACAGCTTTATTGGGCGTTGTGCACATTTTTACGCAGTCAGCGTATATTTTTCTTGAGGAGGATTCTTAGTTACACAGACACAAGGCAGATATAAGAGAAGGAACCTTACTGGTGAAAACAAGTTACAAGTGGACTTTCTCACCCATCATTCAGGACGGTCGCCAGACGGAGACGATGTAGTCTCAATAGTCAAATAATACAAGTAGAACGAAATATGTGGGGTTTGAAGTGGTGACCAGCAGAGTAGCCAGCCACATGCCAGTGAGCTCACACAGAACGGATAGACATTCATCTGCCCTGCTACGGATGAATAAGGGTCGGCCTAATCTGCTTATCCGCACTACTGCCTCTACTGATTAACCAGGAATTAAATATGCACGTGCTTCTCCAGAACATTTTAGCTGCTTTTTTAAGAGCCGTTGAGTATCCCCATAAAGCAATTTAGCGCTTTAGCTCCCCTTGCCACGCTGGCTGGGAAATTACGCCACTAAGCGCTGAAACATTAAAAGAGGATCCTGAGAGTGTCTCACAGCCTGCCAGACGCCCTGAAATGCAGATGCGTCCATATGGCTGGAAGATCCTGCAGAGGAGAGGTAAGGATCTTCAACCGGGACGGGGAGACGAGAGAAAAACAGCGGAACAAATACAGAGACATACATGCCGTCATGCTCGGCTCCAGATTTCCACACAATTCATTCAGTGGCTGTCCATTCCTATCCCAGGATGCAAAGCGTGGCTGGAACCGATGTGAGCTGACAGTGATGTTGTGAAAGGCTCAGATAGACGTTAATGAAAGATGTCAGATTTGTTTTCAAGTTGTTTTTTTTTCTGTTTGTTTTCAGCTACGGGGGGGGGGGGGGGGGGGCTGAGAGGAGGCATCTCCACTTCAAGCTTTCCTTTCCATCACTGCAACTGAGCTAATAGATTCAAACAGTTGAAAGTATTCAGGGTGAAAGTCATCAGATTCTGCAGCAACTCTTTGTCTCAGCCATTTCCTGACTGGCCAGCAAGGTCTCTGACGCATGGAGGTTCTCCAAGCTTCTATCAGCACCTTCCACTTGTTCTTCACTTCTTTGACACCGGCTGTGGTAAAAGTGGAGTTTTCCTTTCAGGTTAAGAAATTAAACATTTATATTCAAGGAACTATGAGAGCGTGACAGCAGACTGCTGCTACATTACCTGGAAAAACGAATGATGTCGCACATAAAGTTCAAAGAATGTTTGAAGAACGTTAATCATGTTCCATCATGTTCTTAGAAGGTTAAATGTAAATTAAGATTAAAGTAAGAAAGGGCATCATTCTGAGGATGTTAAATGTTTGATAAATGATCGCTCACTTCTACCTGTTCCCTCAAAGACGGCCCAGAAACATCCTGAGAAGGTTTCAGCTCAATCATGTTGTCCTGTTAAATATTTAGCGTGAAGCCACAGCGGCAGAGTGACTGTCAAGCAAGCGAAGGATCCTAGTCAAAGCTCAGTGAGTCCCGCCAACGTAGAAGAGTGCTATATTAATAGAGTCAATTTACCATAAAAACAACAATCCCACGACGCTGAGCCGAGGAAATGTGTCATCATGCCACAAAACACTGAAATCACGCCGTCCTGCCATAGAAAAAGAACGTTCTAGGAGCATGGACGAATATGCAAGTATGCAAACATGAAACAAATATGAAAAGAATTTTGGGAATAACACATATAGAGCAGCCCAAAGCTTAGGGGTTGGAAGTCACATTGAGACCAAATATTCCCAGATTATTTTGAGACACATTATTTTTCATTTAAAAAACGAAACAAAAAAAACGTACTCCTGGAACAACAACTGCATAATTGGTAGAAGATTGCTCGGTGAAGTGCAGTTCCAGCACTGGCGCTGATTGGGAGTGGGCTAAATCCTGCCCTGCAGAGACGGTTCAGGGTCGGATCCACTTCTACGTTTCAGACATTTTCAGGCTCAGTGTGTAGCAGAGTCAGAGAGGCTCAGCGAAGTAGCAGCCTGTCTAAAATGAAGATCCGCTGCCCCTGGACACTCGGACGTGTCCGCTCCAATTCCTGCGCCGGACACAAGTGGCAGAATATGTGTGTGTGCACGGTTTGTTTTAGTTTGTGTTTGAGCATCCATGTGTGTAGTCTTCACACATTCATTGGTGTGTGTGTGTGTGTGTGTGTGTGTGTGTGTGTGACTTTGCTATTGGTGTGTGCGGGGGCATGTTTGTGTGGGTGATGGAGGGTCCACTCCAGCAGGAAGGCAGAGGGAAATGCATCAATCTAAATAACAGTGCTTAGAGTTGGCAGCGAGGGAGGAAAGGGCTGGGAAGCCTTTGGGGGGGTTAGTAGGCAGACAAATGCATCATGCACTCTATCCACAGAATCCACAGACAGCAACCTTTTGCTCATATAAAGACGATAATGAATCAGAGCCGCGATGGATGTCAGGGAGCACCACTCCACCCTGTGCCCTGCTCTCCAGCCCAGCAGGTGGTGTCCAGCTTGGGCCTTATTTGTCTTCTGGCTCTTGACATTGTGTGAGTCATCGGCCACAATATAACGAAGAGCAAGGAAGTTGAAGTCAGGCCACAAGCATCCGAACAAGTGAGTGGTAACAAACACCAGCCGCCGGTTTAGCCGGCAACAGGAGCCTCGCCTCTTCAGAGGGGAGCTCCTCCCGGGGGGGCAGAGCACAGCTTAATTTCAGGAACTGAGAGGTGAATAGAGAGAAATCCACGGGGCTTCATGGTGTGAGGATGCACCGCTACTTTCCCAATTATGGCAAATGTTGCTTCTAGTCTGTGGCGCATATCAGTCCTTCGCCGAGTCCCCTGATAACTCAACATAACGCCTTTGATGTTGCCATGTCTGGGTTGGAGTTTTCAAGCATTTTATTGACTTTGAGCCTGCTGAATCTGCTATTTATCATAAAAATAAAGGGGACTTGATAACAGATGAATCCAGTTGAGACTACAAGTCATATTGTTTTTGTGTGGGAGTTTTTCTATTTGTTGTTTTCTAGACAAATGAACACAGAGAGAAAAGCAAAGGTCATTTCTTTGCCCTGGTAGCTGCGACGCGGCTGAAGCCAAGCGAAGAGCTCAGACCGCGGCTTCGTACGTCAGCACCTCTTTGGATCTTGTGATGCTGGTCCCACCAAGAGTCACCCACCACTTCATGTGTTCGCCGGCTGCAAACAGCAACGCTGGAGTGAATTTATACCCAACTCCCAGCTTCAGATCATATACAACATGCACATTCTGTCTTTGCAAGTTTTCCTTTTCTTTCCCCATGAAAATCAAGCAGCAGGCAAACAGCTGCCTGCCTCCATGTTTGTTTGGGTCTGAAGTCACGTTTGATCACCAGAAATCATTCTGTACTCGCCGCATGAGGTCATGACTGAATCTGCTGTGTGCATCATTATGAATAAAATGATCTTTTATATGCATATATAGAGACATATAGACACATACACACATATGTAATTATTTATTTATAGATAATTTTATTTGAATTCAATGTTTTCTATATATAAATATATATATATAAATATATATATATATAAAACACACACATATGTGTGTGTGTGGGAGAGACAGACAGACAGACGGACAGACAGAGGCTGACTCTTTGCTCTTCCATGTTGAAATTTTTTAATCCTCAATTTTCAAATAGATTTTGAAATACTGACATTCCCATGGATCACGCGATGAAGAACTTGTTTTTGTAGACATGGACGATCAGGAAATGTGACACCTCAGGAGCACCTGAAAGGACTTTTCTCATATTTGGTGCAAACATCCACTGGGAAGTTTGCACCAAGATGGATGTGTAAAAGATGTGGATTGTTCAAAGTCGAGGTCGCTGTGAACAAATTCGACCTCGATGCATCACCACTGGTTAACCTTGAAACTCTGTGAGAGATGAAATGTTGGAAGACCTGGATGTTGTAGTTCTTCTAGGATTGTAGCGGCACGCATGGTTCGCCGTCCGTGGAAGTAATCAGAGCTCAATGTCATGAAATTACCCTGAAAGTACTCAAAAATGGAGGGTTCATGATGGGAAGAATCCTATAATCCAATATCCTTAACCCTACGATCTAAACATTCCTATAATAGTAGTAGTAGTAGTATGATAATAATAATAATGATAAAACTAATAATTGCATCCTTTGTAAACAAAGGCTGCACGGTGGTGCAGTGGTCAGCACTGTCACCTCACAGCAAGAAGGTTGTGGGTTTGAGCCCCGGCTGCAGCACGGGGTCTTTCTGGGTGAGTCTCCATGTTCTCCCTGTTCCTGCTGGGTTCTCTCTGGTACTCCAGCTTCCTCCCACAGTCCAAAGACATCAAGAGGGACCAGGTTAATCCAGACTCTAAATTGACCGTATGCGTGAATGTGAGTGTGAATGGTTGTCTGTCCGTGTGTTGGCCCTGTGATGGACTGACCTGTCCAGGGTGAACCCCGCCTCTCGCCCCTAGCCGATGGTGTAGGCTCCACCCCCTCGCGGCCCTTAATAGGAATAAGCGGAAGACAATGGATGGATGGATGTAAACAAAGGTTGCAAAGTGGCTTGAATCAGCAGAAGAGCAAAATGTAAGAAGCTGAATTATTAACGGCAGCATGGCGGCGGCCATGTTGGTCTAAACTAAAAAGGAGTGGAACATTTCATGTCCAATCGAATTAAGAGCAGCAATTCATGTGTTTTAGTTTATGTTAAGCATTCAAGTGCTGCTTCAACGCTCTCTTGAATTTCTTGGACTGCAGATCACTTCCAGCAGCACTCTCCTGCTTTGAAGTATCACATGTGAACGGAGGCTTTCTAAATCGACAGTGAAAAACTATGTCTCTCAGGATTCGATTGAGTGAGTAATAACAATAAAAAAAAATACCTTTGTCGCAGTGCTTTGTGAAAGTCACTGTGGTAACTTTCCTTGGGAAGAGGGAACTTTGAAATTCAAATGTGCCGTGGTGGCTGTGTAACAACACAGTGTGAGAACAATCTCTAAGCACAGACACAGACGAGACAGCGTGGCATCTTCCTTCTTCAAATGCTGCCAAAATAATTGAAAGGAGTCCCTCCGAGGACAGATCATCAAATGTTTGTTTTCTTTTTTTCCCCTACAAGATCTGCAAACTTTGCCAGCTTAAAGTGGCCTCGACAGCAGCAGAGAGAACACTCCTGGTTTTCCATCTGTGATGCAAAAGGAAGTTCAAATGGCGACTAAAACATGGCAAATATCGCATGTGGTTCAGTTGCTTAAAACGGTCCCAAAGCACATCTCTTCAACCGCATCCCATCTGAGAAAAATGCATGAGTTTCTGGCCTAATTTCAGGTAAAGTATTCTGCAAAAGTGCCAATTTCTGTTTGTAAGGCATTCCAGATATTCCCTCTCTCCTCAAGCGCTCTTACGCTGCAGCGTCACAGCGTGTGTTTCAGCAGCAGCTGCTGTTTCCTTCTTAAAATTCGCCAGAAATCAAAAATTGAAATTGCATTGCTTTGTTATGCAGCACTGAAGTCATCAAGCAATCATTGTACTTCAGTGAAACATTTCCCTCTAAATGGTCTCTACTTAGGCTGCCAGGCATTGGCTGGCATTTAACTGATGATGATTGATAAGCTCACTCCACTCGTTATGGAGGGATGAAGATAAGACAGCACTCAGAGTGGCTGCTGATGTTTTCATAACCGCGTCAGAAATGTCTCAACTTCAGTGATGGATGCGCAGAGCCTTGTCAAAGCAGCTAATATGCCCACATCTGCATTATAGAGTCACTTTAACACACACACACACACACACACACACACACACACACACACACACACACACACACACTCAAACATTTTCCAATCATGAAGTATATGAGCATGGCAGCAGCGGCCATTAGAATGAGCTCAGCTGATCCTCAAATCTCTCTCTTTTGGTTTCCTCATCCAGGTTTTGAGGGATCCGTTTCTGATTCGGTTTCTGCTTTCACATCAAGTTTGGATAACTGGAGTTTCATTTGTGGCTCCCTCAGTCCCCTTCCTTTACCGTCGTGCCACTCAGCAGTGTGTTTCGTTCATTTCTCGCCTGCTGCCAGTGTTTAATACAGAAGCAACCTGAATATGACGACTCTTCCCTCCACAGGCAGCAACTCTGGGACGTTCTTTTGTGGATCACCAGGTCATGCTGACGTCTTTTGATTGAATGTTTCATTTGCTTTTCCTTGTTTTAGAATCCAAGGAGACTCTTTCATCTTCAAATATTCTCTTTCTCTGGAGTGTCCTCCATCTGTGAGTCTCACTGCCAGACCCACGCAGACAGGCAGGACAAGGGTTAACAAAATAACGAAAACAAAATCACATACAAGGAACAAAAAACACTTTGCTCAGAGAGCCTTGTACTGCCGTTATGCCCCCCCCCCCCCCCCCCCCTCTCTCTAGTCTGGGTCAGCTTGACTTTGTGCATAAAGAATTCCAGAATACTTTTTTTTTTCTAATTCTGGATTTTTTTAACTGCTCCGTGACTGCTTGGTTTGTCTTCTGTGTAATTTTCAATGCACTCAAAACAACAACAACAACAGTTTTGTTATTTGTTAATGTGTTTTAAACATGCATAGTACAAATGAATAAAACTAAAATTAATCTTAAAACAAAAAATCAGATGTCCTGAAAATCTGAAACTGAAAGCACTGAAGTGTTACTCTCTTCAACTTTATAAAGTATGTTAAAGTTAATTAGATTTCATTCGATAGGTTAATACCAAATTAAAGTGACTTAAATATTGCATTAATCCTCAATCAAACAAAAAAAAAAGACAAATTTCTGTTTCTCGTGATAAACTTTCTAAAATTAAACTTAAAACAAACTTTTTGGACGGATTAGTGAGGTTATCTAAGCAGTTACTCCCCCTCCTCGGCTTTATAACGGCAGAAACGAGTCTGAATCCTTGCAGGGGTCCTGAGACCGTAGTCTCAACGTTGCTGGTGCGGACCTGTGAGTGTACTGGTCCCACTTCCTTCCTGTGGTCGTTGTTGGAGGAACAGGAGCTTTGAGCAGGTCTAATCAGGTGCTCAGAGGTGGCCGTTTGCTGCCCCAACAGTTGACGCGGTCTCAGGAGCTGCAGAGCCACAAGCGATGAGGTGGAGCTGTCCATTTAATCTCAGCTTCCATAGAAAACCCAGCCCAGACGATGATTTAATGTCTGGGCCTCAATAAAAGGTCACAGCTATTCATATCACCATGAAGGACCTCCCAAAAGACTGCTCCACTGCAGCGCCGCTGCTCCTCATCACAGCTGCCAGAGGCTGCTTCTGATACCAAGGCAACAGTACAGTGTGTGTGTCGGTGTGTGTGTGTGTGTGTGTGTGTCGGTGTGTCTGTGTCTTTCGGAGCAAAATGATTACTAAGTGTGTGTGTGTGTGTGTGTGTGTGTGCTACTGTATGAGACCAGTTTTCCCAGAACCTCCGCAGTTGTGATTTCTGAGATCTGGTCTTTTTCATGAACTTCCCACTGAATCCAAAACGCAAACATCTTGGTGATTTTTGGATTTGGCCGACGGCGTCCCGCCGCATCAGGACCGATAAGAGGATAAGCCATGAACAAAGAACAGAGGTCCGGGTTTTCGGTCACGTGAGGGATAAAAGCGGAGGATGGGTGCGTTAAAAAGCAACACACTGCACTCAAGATGAATAAACTATAAACTTTAACTAATAAGGCAAAATTAAATCCACAGTTCAGGTGAGGAGCGACAAATTTGATCGGTTAGGATCCGATCTGTGTAACATGATGAGACTTCACCTTGATTTTTGCTGGGTTCAGAGCCTCCAAGGACCTCGCTGCCTTGGCACAAGTGTTCGCTCTCAAAATGACCTCTGGTTTGGGTTTTTGAGATTTATGTGGATTTATTGTGTCCAGATTGTGAGGTTTTGATGTTTTCCAAAAAGTGCCAAAAAAGCAATTAAAGTTCTCTTATCCTAAATCTGTCCAGCAGTTTGATTTATCCTGCAAGCAGACCAACACCGGTGATCACGTGACCTCCTTGGTGAGTGTTAGAAAGGCCATAACTCTGATGTTTTCTATAAAATTTAGTTTGGGTTTTAATAGGAATTCTTTTCATATAATATTTAAATTAAAAAAGATAGAAAATACAACATATAGATGCGTATCTTTAAATTATAACATCAGATGATAGATGATGCTTCAGCCCTGAAGCACACAATCATGCTTTTACTCACGATTTCAGGCGTAAATGAAGCAACACCTGACCAGGTTCATCGGGTGTTTCACACATCCATCAACTATAAAAGTTTCAAAACTCAGAGTAGAATTTCACATCTTTTTTTTTTCCTGTCTTCTGCATTTCAGACAAGTTGACTTTGTGAACACAGACGTTTTTCATGTGCCAGCCTGGCGGTGCTGCTCTCTGTGACATGAACAGATAAAGCCAGCCGGCTTCAGCCCTACCTGCTGCTGGTTCATTGCAGTTAGAATCATTTAAAGAATAGAAAGTGCTTTGAAGATCAGTTTCCGCTGTAATTCCAGCGACTAGAAAGCAGCGAGCCAGAGAAGACAGAGAGATGAGAGGAAGGGGGAAAGCTCACATTCACAGGGAGTCTTTTTTGAAAGTTCCACCCGTCATTTGCCTGTGATGAGGGTATGTGAGTGGCAAAGTGCGGTTCTGAGTTTTAGATAAGAGTGGGAATCGGTTCTTCTGAATTTGGTTCCTCAGAAGTTTAAAACCTGCTGTGTGCAGTTTTGTCGTAGGCTCAAGCTCAGAGCTCCGACGCGTAGGAGACGCCATCACACCGACTTATCAACCAGCAGAAACACCCTACAAACATTCCTGTATGGATCGTGTGTGGATTACCCAAACATAATCCAATCACATGTCCTTGTGTGGCATTGAAAGGACACACAGACGCTCCAGTCACCCAAGAAGATCAACCCCAAAACAATAGGGTTCCTCGGAGGAAGTTAGCACCTCCACAGGTCCCCTGGACCAAAAACTGTTGGTCTCAAAAACTGTCACACTGGATTTTGGATTAGTGCCTTACAAACTCTCTTTTTGAACCACTTTTATGATTTTTAATGTGTAATTAGATGATTACAAGTACAAAATTTACAAAAAGCTATGAAAAATGTTACGTCACAGATGCTTGACATCAGCACCGCCGCGACTAAGCTTCACGCTTCCTTTGGCGCGGTGATGTTTGATATCCGCCACAGCCTCTGGAGTCTTGCTTCGCTTAAATTTGCCAATTTTTAAGACACATAAACACTTTTAAATTCACGCTTGTGGTATTAAGTGGCATTTTTTATACCGTTGAAAAAAAGGAGGAAAGCCAGAGCCGGTAAAAGGTTATGGCTGAAACATTGTCACAGCAAGTAATAGACAATAAATCCTCTGCATCTGGAGCCTGAGGAAACTCTCCGTTCTCCCAGTGCCGACACCTCCATGAACCTCCACTGAGAGCCTTTGCTGCTTCATCTCCCAGAACAAAACAACAACATGCATTAAGCTTGGATTATCCACAGATGTTATTTAAGACTTTGAGACGAGGAAACAGGACATTCATGTGACGGCAACTTAGTTCCAGTTTCTAGGAATCGTTCCTGCACTTCTCCATCGTACCACAACCATGAAATCTCTGGTTCGACAACATCCCATGATGCACCATTGCTACTGCTGTCAACACACAAGACCCTCGGCATTTGAGGGTCTTGGTGGGGTCCAAAAAAAACAACTTTTCACCAGGACCTCCAATGAGAGACCCATTCACAACACTGCATTTCACCCCTTTAAACCCAGAAGGTTTCCATCCTGGATCAAGTGCTTTTGTGTCTGAAGTTCAACAGATTTGAAGGTATTGGCACAGCAGCTGTTACTGAATGGAGCAGAGAGGAGAGAGAGGACCCATCACTGCCCAAATTCCATTAAGAGCCCCCACTGGCACAAATTTGCCATTATGAACAAAGTAGTTCTGGATGAAAGTATTTATAGATTTCAAAATAAAAAGATGATATACTGAAAACTGATCCTCTGGAGGTTTTTTTTTTTCACTCAAATGTGTTTGGCTAAACACACAAAACCACTTCAGCAGTGGGAAATGACACCTAAAAGCTTTAAAGTTTGTTATTCTCTGGCAAATAATGTGGGACAACATTGTGGGGAGTTGTTAGATTTGATCTTACAAAACTCAAATATCATTTGATTCGGTTGATGACGTCATTAAAACTTACCGAAGCGTTTTCCTCGGGTACCGTATGGCTCACGTCAACATTTAAAACCAAAAGCAGGGAGAAGAAATAATATGAATCAAATATTCGCCTTGGCGTTTTACATGATTCTGCACTGATTCGAAGATTTGCTTGTGTGGGTTTGAAAGTCATGAAGCAGAACTCTTACATCACCAGCCAGAGCCCCGAGGTTGACCAACCAGAAGAGTGGTCGAGCCAAATCTCTGGAACATCTCACCTTTCACCTTCATGTGACGCCTGGTTTTACGTTGGCGTTTCTTCAGCTGTGGTGTTTTAGTTTAGTTTTTTTCTGTGCAGGATCAACATCATTCTATCAATTTTCTCTCTTATCTCCTGAGTCAGATCTCCCTGGGAGGCAGAGAGCCTCCCTTACAACCCAGGACGACTGATCTATAGCCCATGAAAGAGGCCAAAGAATAAATAGTGTCCCCTGTTCATTCAGGAGACGTCTGAGATCGATGGTGGCCAATCAAAGATGGAGATAAAACAGGACTGGTCAATTTCTACAGACCCTTTGATGTGGACTGGAGGTCACCTCATTAAGGAAATCCTTTAAATACTCCACATACAAAAAAAAAAAGAAGAGGTTTCTCTTCGAAGTTTCAGAGGAAGCCCATGTTGCTGTGATGTGGTACATGCTGATTATTTCTTGATGAATTAGACGACGGCGTCTGCCTGCGATGTGGATGAAGTAGCCTGAGGTGATACCAGAGCTCGCAGCGCAATCAAGACCTGCTCTCACCAGGGCTGCCAGTAGCCTCATTTAGCTTCTATAGAATGACTCGCATCTAACAGCGTGCATGCGTGTGTGTGTGTGTGTGTGTGTGTGTGTGTCTGTCTCAGCGTTACATTAAATGGATTGAAGAGCATTCCTGAGAGTGTTACCTCTTAAAAGCCGGAGTCGTCCTCTTTTTATTGCTCAATATGCAGCAGCGGCTGGTGGAACGTTTAGAGCTGCGCCACTTTTAATCAATTTCAGCGAACCTCCCAGTGTGAGGTAATGCAAAGAAAGAAGGCATCCCTTTAATACTGGGTAGTTAATTATTTACCAATTAGTCCAACGTGAACTAAAGCCGTAAAAAAAACAAAAAAACACCTTGAAAAACAGTAACAGGGACAGTTTATTTTTGCACCCTTGGAGCTCGTTTGGTTGGTTAACTAATGGAGAGGCAAAGATCAGGAGTAAACCCTGAGGTAATAAAGGCCACTCTGCTCACACACCTGCATGCGCAGTAAAAGTTGGAGGTGTACAATTACCTGAGATGAATGAGGTACAAAAACTACATAGGAGCACCATGTTTTTGGTGGTTGTTTGTCTGTCAGCAGGATTACAGGAAAACCTGGTGGAGGTGTGCAACGAGAGTCCAGAAATTCACATTCTGCAACGCTGCAAAGTGAATAACTATCAACATCTGAAATTCCAGGTCATTCCTATGTCCTCAGCATGCACCTCAACAGGGGACGCAGTCGTCCACCCTAAATTACGATCAGTTCATCTGATAATAGGATAAACAAATGTAATATATCAGTTTATTTATCATGTAATCTAAGAGATTACCTGAACTACTAGAATGGCCTTCCCTCCGAACACAGACCCTGGTGGTACAGTGGATGTCAGGAAAGCAGCATCTGAAGTGTGATGTCACCCAGCATGTCAGAAAAGACTAATGTTAATGTTAGCTGTGGAGCATGCAGAGTCAGCCCCCATTATTCTTTGGTGGATACGGTACGGGAGGTCCTGCCATGTGGCACAGGAAGCGGTGACCTTTCTCTGAGGCCCGGGTGCTAAATCACTGTCTGGCCTGCAATGGTTCCATGTGGGCTAAGATAAAGTGGACAGCTCTATCCAGGGATCGGCCTCAGTGACTGCTGAGAC